>NC_085980.1:10008544-10347462 GCF_910591565.1 Cydia splendana | reverse complement strand
TTATTTATACGGATACTGATATGGTTAATGTTTTAAAAATTACCTGCAATGTTTTGTCTCACTGTCTAGTTCCTCAGCCACCTATTTATTTAAACTTTATTGCACAAAAGAAAAACTTATCGTACAAAAGGCGGACTTAATGCCAAAAGCATTCTCTACCATACCTATGTACACAGTATTTTTATATGTTTACATCTCGTTGAAATTCAGGCCTACCATTAAAGTGTTCCAGACCAAGTTAATACTAAGTGCTTCATTAAAGTCCATATAGCGCAGAATCCCGAAAGACCAGCTAAAATTAGTCCTTTTACAAAACAGAATGGGTATTCCTATTGTCGTGATTAAAGAGAAATTGTGAATAGTAGTTGTTACTAAATCTGCGTTAATATTTTTGGAAAAGTATATTGTAAATAGTCTAGCTAAGTAATTGTAAACATATTATAGATAGGTAATAAAATATTACGTTAAGGAAATGTGTGAAAGACATTTATATATTTTTGTACAACAGAAAATAAAACGATTACCTACTTATATGAAAACATTCATTCTCATTCATCCAGCTCAGACAGTATTACCTACTAAAGTAAAGGGGCCTACTGATTAACAGTCCGCCGGACGGTATCGGCCTGTCAGTTAGAACAAAATTTTGACAGTTCCGAACAACTGACAGGCAAATACCGTCCGGCGGACTGTTAACCAGTGGGCCCCTTAAGTGGTTCAAACATAGTTATAGGTACTCGTACAGACATATTTATACTATTTATAAACAAATACATATATGTAACTAACGTTTTATAAATAGTTTAAATATATAATAAATACCTATTATAAAAATAATGCACAGATTAACAATTAATAATTAATTTAATTTTCATTTTTTTTCTATTAGATAATTGGGTCAAACAGATCACTGTGTTATGTCTTTCCTGTAGACATACACAAGAGTTAAGGGCTATAAAGGTTAATTTTCTTATTTAACCCTTATCCACGTGAAAAGGTCCTCCTTTTATTTAAAGAACTATGATAAAATCATTACTTACATGCCCACAAGCTGTTAACTATTGCCCACAGGAGAGAAAAATGTACTGTTCGCGATAACACACTAGTTTTCTCTCCTGTGGGCAATAGTTAACAGCTTGTGGGCATGTAAGCAATGATTTTATCATAGTTCTGTAAATAAAAGGAGGACCTTTTCACGTGGATAAGGGTTAAATAAGAAAATTAACCTTTATAGCCCTTAACTCTTGTGTATGTCTACAGGAAAGACATAACACAGTGGTCTGTTTGACCCAATTATTGAAATTTAAATATAAAACGTACAAGTCTAGGTAGGCGCTTTGCCTACCTGTATATAAGTACCTAGAGATGGGTAAATACCCGCTCTCGGGTATTTACCCGGTAAATACCCGATATTTACCTACCCGCGGGTAAATACGCGGGTATTTTCGTTTTTCTTCTAAATTTCATGTGTTTAATGGTATGTGAGTATAAATAAGATTAATTTAAGTATTTTTTTATAATGTGACACAAAATGTATGTTCAAACTAATTACGAAAAGACACATTAGATCAAAATTACAATCCCTTTTTGAACCAATACAGCTAGGTTTCGGCACGAAAGGTGGGTGCGAGGCAGCCGTCCATGCCCTAAGGACCTACCTTTCACTCGATGATTGCGAAATTGTTGTCAAAATTGACGTTAAAAATGCTTTTAATTCGGTTAGTAGAGACACCTTGCTGACAGAAGTTAAGGACAAAATTCCGGAACTATACAATTACCTTTTCTTTTGCTATTCAGACTCATCTAAATTAATGTACAAGTCACATGAATTATCTTCTGATGTTGGCTGTCAGCAGGGTGACCCTCTCGGGCCAGCAATTTTTAGTTTGGCTATAAATCCAATTATCAAAAATTTAAAATCAAAATTCAATGTGTGGTACTTAGATGACGGAACCCTAGGAGGCGACGTGAATACTGTACTCTCTGATTTGTCTTTTATTAAGAGTAGTTTCGAAAATATTGGTTTAGAACTGAATTTCAGTAAATGCGAACTCTTTATTCAAAAATCTTCTTGTACTTTGACCAACTTACAACCCAAATTTGACGATCTGACTCCCAATATCAAATCAGTAGACAAGTATTCTCTTTGCCTCCTGGGTTCTCCTATATTCGAAGAATCTTTTCCCGATTATATTTCTAACTCCATAACTAAATTCAAAAGTCACACGGATCGCTTACTCGAAATTAGCCCTCATTATGCTCTTGTGATTCTTAAATTCTGCCTTTTTGTCCCTAAATTTACGTATGTGCTCCGCTGTTGTCCTTTCTGGAAACATCAAAATTTATTGTCGCCCATAGATGATTTGATCGAAATTAGTTTAGAGACGATTCTAAACATTCAGCTAAGTGAGCCTTCCTGGTCTCAAGCGTCCCTCCCTATTCGGTTTGGAGGTTTAGGAATTCGCAAAATTTCCAGTGTGGCTTCCCCAGCCTTTTTGGCGTCCACTCATAGCACGTCTGGTCTCATAGGAAATATCTTAAGGGCTTTGCCCACAAACTGTGAGATAGCGGGCTTTGAGGACGCCAAAAATGCTTTTAAAATTGCTTGCCCAGGCAAACAATTTCCAGACAACCCAAATTCACAAAGGAGTTGGGATAATGTTTACTGTGATTTAACTTACAATACTCTCCTAAACAACTGTACAGGTCCAGACCGCGCGAGGCTTTTGGCGGTCGGAGCCCGGGAAGCCGGTTACTGGCTACATGCCCATCCTTCGCCCAATACTGGTACTTTCTTGGATCCGGCCTCCCTTAGACTGGCGACTGGTTTGCGACTCGGGGTTTCGGTGTGTACGCCACACATATGCTCTTGTGGCACGGACGTGGACCGACTGGGACACCACGGATTATCTTGTCAAAAAAGTGCAGGCCGTTTTTCGAGACATGTGTCGCTTAATGACATAATCCGTCGGTCTCTTGCCACCATCAATGTGCCTGCTCTTCTTGAGCCGACTGGCATTATCAGAGATGATGGCAAGAGGCCCGATGGAGTGTCCTTAGTTCCTTGGAGCTTGGGACGGATGTTGGTGTGGGATGCTACCTGCGTAGACACACTGGCACCGTCCCACCTCCAACGGACTACTGTAAAAGCGGGCGGAGCGGCGGAAAGCGCCGAAATTCTAAAACGTAACAAATATAAGAGCCTCGGTAGAGAGTACCATTTTGTACCATTTGGAGTTGAAACTCTAGGTCCATGGGGTCCCAGCGCGCATAAGTTGTTCGCAGAAATCGCGAAGCGTCTGGTTGACGTAACTGGTGACCGAAGAGCTGGCGGCTACCTCGCACAACGTATCAGCATTGCGATACAGCGAGGAAATGCCGCCAGCATCCTTGGTACAATGCCTCAAGGGCCTATTTTAGATTTAAGCTAGTTATTAATTTAGTTTAGTAGTACCACTGTATATCTATTGTATGTAATTAAACATAATTAGATTATTACGAAAAGGTTGTTTTGAGGTGAAGTTCGATTTTAACATATCAGTCCAATTATGAAAAGTGTGTAAAATCATTCCCTGGCTTCCGGAAATGTTTTGAAACGCTTTTAATATACATTAGAAAGATGAAAATAAAGACTACTTATGAATGATAATAAAAAAAAAATGTGCAGTATCACAACTTGGGAAGCTTATAAGTCAAATACAGTTAGTTATAGGACAAAAATATATATAACCTTTTTTGTAGAAAATTATGTCTACTTTAGTTTGTACATACAACACTTTTCGATATTAATGACAGTTTCCAAGAAATATGAAAAAGTTCTCTTTTACCCCCCTCCCCCCAACCACACCCCTCGCCGACCGAAGTTGGAATGTGTATTATCAACGTATAAGTACGATAATTTACTCAAATCTAAAAAAAATACTCTTATGATGGCCTTTTTTTAATATTTATCAAAATTGTACTAAAAATTCCTTAGTTTTCACTAAACCATTTCATTTTAAATCACACACAATAATTACAACCATTAACTCGGTTTATATCTCCACTTTAACACAAATCGACATGTGCAACAAGAAATGAATCTACCCGTCCATTTGGGTAGATACGGGTAAATACCGGGTAGATGGGTATTTACCGGGTATTTACCTGGGTGGGTAAATTGGGTAAATACCCGCGACCCATCTCTATAAGTACCTGATTTGATAAATATTCGGAAAAATAATTAAAAAATATTATTAATACATAGTAGCTATAACGGAACCTTTTTAAGTAATTCTACGGAAAATCAATCCATGTTTCAGATTTTCAGCCAAGAGCTTGTCGGGCTACACATAATAAAATCGGCTTAGTAAAAAAATTTTTTTTAGAAATTTTAACGTCGTTTTATGTGCCAAATGTTGATTTTTTCTGTATTTTTTTTAACTACATGTATGGAGCTAATGTATTTTTAAATTAAATTAAATTATATGGTTATAGTCACATGACTTTTCGTAGCATCTGTCACTCCGATCATCCCCGATACATTTTTTCTATGGGCGAGTCGTCTTGGCTAGCCCCCCTGGACAGACATACGAATACAAATTTGCCCAAGATCCAAGCTCAAACGAAGAAGTTTCACGCTTGCTCGGTCAATAAGATAGCGTCGTAGCAACTTCAAATATACTTATTGGGTGTTTGTTTCAAAACTTCTATTCATTAACATAATTAGACCTTTAAACCTATATAGGGTCATTGCGTCAGTTCACCGTCCAGTGCCTGTTTCCGTCCACTTGGCATAGTTTCTACAAAGAATTGGTTATAATTTAATTATTGTGTTCATGGGCTATTTTTTACCCGACTACGGCAACGCAATTAAATTTATGATAATATTTGTATAATGAAAGGACACTTACTTTCGTATAAGAAAACACTCTTCAAAAGATCCAGAAGCCAGTCTTAAATAATACAATCTAAACTCCCTAACAACTTCGCCATAAACTTTATAATACCCAACAGAGATAGCCTCTGAAAGCCCAATGTTACGAAAACCGATTCATCAATCCATTCATTCATTCAATCATTGTGCAAGAATCGAGTGCGGACTTCCGGTTAAAAAAACACAATCGCTCAACACAAGACAATTTGTCGTAAAATATTTTGACTTGCTTCATTGTTGCACACTTGCGAGCAGAAAGGAATTTCGGGAAATGTTTAAGTTGATATTAATTTATAAGATATGGATGCTTTTGTAATACGTGCTATTCAATGTAGAGTGGAAATAGCCTCTGTGAAACACGTTTAATGCAAGGCTCTCTAGAGGTGCTTCACCCACGCCTCCTGTATAAGTTTTAATGCCAATCAGAGCTATAACAATAAAGCAATTATTTCGTACCTAAGTACTCCCTATTCCCAGTATCTAACCTAACTTTAAGAGACTAGTGTTTCGTTTCTACAAATATGAACTTCTTAAGGATTGTTCTGTTCCAAGGAACAAATGGGTAAGGTTGTCCCACATATTTTGCGTCGGAAGAAATTAAAATCTCTAGCCACCCAGAGGTCATTTATCTTGGTTAGTTTAGACGCATGGACTAGAAATGAAATGGCATATGACACTACCACAGCACATCTGACGATGGTTTTAATCTCCCTCAAATAGAAACATTTACAATTTGTTAGGTATAAGATTTAAATAACTTTATACCATTGCAACAGCAATGCAACCGTTAGCCATAAATAGCCTATATTGATTCAATACTTTTAAAGATATCTCTATTAAAACAGCAATAAATTAATAAGGGCTCGACACGTCAACAGCGACAAAATAAGCTATTACATACAAATTAGACCAATTCCCACGTTTGACCCAAATACGGAACCATTCACTCATTCAACGAATGAATATCGGAAGTTCCGTTCGCAGCATGCGGCCTCTTTAAGCAAAATTTGACTTTTTGCGAGTAATGTGTGATATTGTCATTAAAACTTAGCGGGGGTCTGTGATGCAAGTTACCTCATAGATTTAAAACTAAGTTGGAAACGTGATATAAGTAGAAATTTTAATCTTGAGACTTTTGAAACTAATGAATAGGTAACTAATATGTAGATCTGTTTATGCCAATTTTCTTGTAAAAATAATAAATAATATTTTTGTTAAATAGGTACCGTGAATCGTCAATAATATAAATAGGTATAAAGCTAATATGGTTTCGTATTTTATATCTACAGTCTATAACTATGTACTTATTTAAAATAACTGATGAATTGATGATATGAATATTTATAAGTGGATAAGTTCGCCCTTGTACTATACAGTGTGTAAGTCTAATACGGGCGATAAATTAAATCGGACATAGTATTCATTAGTGTAATCATGAAGTAAAAGGTTTTTTTAAGTTGCGGTTCATTACGACCCCATAATTAATTTTTTTTAAATTTCTCAGCAGCAATGTACTGTAAACATGGTTGCGGTACCGAAATGTCAAATGTTCATTAGCAATACAACAATAGCATTTACAAACTTACCTATCTGGAGGAACATTCACAATACATGTTAGCATTACACTGCGTTTAATGTTTATTTTGGTAGATTAAAGTACTACTAGGCGTGTTAAAAGATATTAAATCTTATTTATTTATCATGTTTATCAACAAGAAACTGACTTCATTTTAATCAGTCACGATAACAGCACTTGACGTGATTATTTCTAATCTGAGCAATAGACAAGCACCTTTGATAGCACACCTTTTTTGAAAATTCATTTAATATCAGTATCTCATAAGTGATTATTGTGTATTCATTTCGTATTTAATTTGCCTGATTTTTAGGGTTCCGTACCTCAAAAGGAAAAAACGGAACCCTTATAGGATCACTCGTGCGTCTGTCTGTCCGTCTGTCACAGCCGATTTTCTCCGGAACTACTGGACCAATCAAGTTGAAATTTGGTACACATATGTAAGTTTGTGACCCAAATACGGACATGTAACGTAAACAAATGAATTTTAAACATGGGGGCCACTTTTGGGGGGTAAATGAAAAAATGAAAAAATTTAATTTTTCAAACTATATCATGTTACATATCAAATGAAAGAACTTATTGTAAGGATCTCAAATATATATTTTTATAATTTTCGAATAAACAGTTTAGAAGTTATTCAAGAAAATAGGCAAAAAATGACCATTCCCCCCCCTTATCTCCGAAACTACTAAGTCTTAAATTTTTAAAAAAATACATAAAATAGGTCTAAGGTGTATTCGGGTATTACCGAATGTCGGATAATTCCGAAATTCAGATGAAAATCACCCTTAATTCCATCATAATAAAAGTCTCTTTTCGGAATTATCCGACAGTTTTCGACATTCGGAATTACCCGAGTAAACCTTATACCTATAGATGACAGGAAAACCTATTAGAAATGTACAGTCAAGCGTGAGTCGGACTTAATTACAGTTTTTGATCCGACCCCTACGGATTTTTTAAAGAGATTTCACTCACGTTTCACATAAAAAATACATTGTTAACAGTGCCGGATTACTTAGAGTAGTAGTTTTCTTAGAGTAATTGGTGATATTTTTCTGATAAGATAATCATTTTAAATATTTAACGGTCTTACCTACTTACGAGTAATTGTAAGGTCAAATTAAAAATAATGTTTAAAAAAATATGTTAAATTGAGAGCTAGCTCAAAGTTTTTTGTACTCGTCGACTTTAATGGTTGAATTAATAAAGACTTTGTAACCAATAAGCAAAACAAGCACGTGCTTACGGCACCACGTTCAGGGGGGGCACCAAAATGCCAGGTTGAAAAAGGTGAACAAATTTTAAAATTAGGGACAGACACATCGTTTTTACCACACGATTTTTTTAGCTGTCCAAAAGCTAATTTGCAAAAATAATGGCGCGTAATTCTTTGGGAAACAATCGGTAGCAGTAGAAGAGTCGTGATTACATGCATAGATTCGATTTCAACCCACTCTTTTGCGGTTCGGCGTTAGGTCTTATGCGAGGCCTTCTGCCTTACGGCAAAGTTGATCTTCTGCCTTAATTACACTTGGGCGTGGATCCAAATCCAAGCTTTCCTCTTTCGCAGCTGGGCCTACTGTCTTTCTCACACTTCGCCAATTCAATTCCAAGCTCTCTGCTTTCTTGCATATTTTATGCATGAAAACAACCTCGCTGAGACCCTTAAATATCGAGCCCTATGCGAAGCTAGGCTGATAGAAAACTGTCCCATCCCTTCTCTGTATGAAATCCTGGATTCGCGCCTGGTTGGGACTATAACTAAAATTGCGTTTTTATATCGAAAAATTTTCGCGCTCGCTTCGCTCGCGTTTTCAATAACTTTGTAAGGTATGATAAAGGTGACATTCGGGTGGCGACTGCAGCAACATTACTCTGTTGCAACGTTACTGCTGCAGTACTGTCAACTTCCGTGATAAAATGATGTGACTGATTTCCATACTAAAAGTAAAAATGTACAACTGTCTATCATATTGCGTTTTTATATCGAAAAATTTCCGCGCTCGCTTCGCTCGCGTTTCTATTACTTTCTAAGCTATGATAAAGGTGACATTCGGATGGCGACTGCAACAGCATTAGGTACTCTGTTGCAACATTACTGCTGCGGCACTGTCAATTTTCGTGATAAAATGATGTGACTGATTTCCATTTTCAGCTGTAATGCGGCAATGAACTTCTCTCAATTTACCAAAAAATCAATGTAATCTTGATGACCCTAGGGAGAGGGGGCACCTAGAAATGCTTAGGGCATCAAAATATCTTAATCCGGCACTGATTGTTAAAAATTGTGTACGGAACCATTGAAACGCGAGTCCGACTCGCACTTGGCCGGTTTTTATACCAGGATGGCGGAAAATAAGCATACGGCCCGCCTAATAGTTGTACAGTTATTACCAAAATTATTTCGAGAATTAACTAAACCGTCTAAACACCACAAAACTTGGTACATTGTGTGAAAACGTGGCAAACTCTTTGGTGGAATTTCAAGTTTCTTATTTTATTTCAACTCTGATTTGACAATGTCAGTCTTTCGATTCAAAAGTAATCGTATGTTATAAAAATGCCTCGTTTAACAACTTTTACTGCTCCTGAATTAATGGACATGATTTTAATTTACGGTGAAACACTACAAAATGGTCATCGAGCGCTAGCTGTGTACAGAGAGCGATTCCCTCATCGGGTTGTACCAAGAAACGCTCGAGTAATTGTAAACGCGATACAGAGAGCTCGCGAAGGATTGCCCGTAACTGGAAGGGTGGAGGGAGCAGCTATTCACGATGAGCTTCCAGTTCCATTGCAAGACCGAATCCTGACTGAGCGACTGAGCTGGCATCCACATATTGAGTACATTAACAACCGCATAAGAAAACTTATATGGATATTTAAAATCCTTAGGCATGTAGCTGACAAAAAATTGCTGGAACAATTATACAATGCGCTTGCGCAGTCAGTAATGAGCTATTGTATTGTCGCCTGGGGTGGAGCTACAAAAACAAAATTCTTGCAGGTTGAGAGAGGACAGAGGTCGTTGCTTAAGGTCATGCATAAACTCCCTAGAAAATATCCAACTAGTGATTTATATAAAAAGAGTGATATCCTGAGCATGAGAAAATTATATGTGCTTCTCACTGTACTAAAACTGCATAAGACATTAAATTTTAATCCATCCCTATTAAATCGTAGGCGAAGTCACGCAGTAGCCCCTAAATGGCCAACAAAATCTTTATTTGCTAAAAGACAATTTAATGCAATATCATCACAGATGTATAATAAAATTAACAAAGCTCTCAACATCTATCCAATGCAACGGATAAATTGTAAAAGAAAAATCACAGAATGGTTACTGACACTTACCTATGATGAGACTGAATCGCTTCTTAAGGCTTAATGCCTTAAATGATAAACATAAATGCACACACAAACACACACACACACACACACACACACACACACACACACACACACACACACACACACACACACACACACACACACACACACACACACACACACACACACACACACACACCGAGAGAGACACACACACAAACTTACACCCTATTTAAGACTAGAGTTAGTAAAATAGTATAAGAATAAAGTATACCTACGAATTAATTCTTGATTGTAATTATAAATTAAAAATTTAAATTATGAATTTGTAATTGTAATTATAACAAACTAACTTGAACAATATTTTTCCCTGTATGTATAATTTATTATAAATCTCTGAATATTGAATTGTAAAAATATAATAAAAAAATAAAATAAAATACTTATATGAATTAGCTATAGGTATAGTTATAGTTATTGTAAAAATAACAACTATGTACCAATTATAATATGTATCTGGTATTAAACCTGAATCATTCCGTTTGGAAGGAGCGGTACCTCCTAACACAAGTATTGCTATACTTAACAGGAGGTATCCACCACAAATTATTGTATAAATCCACCTAGATACCAAATAAATAATTTTGAATTTTGAATTTTGAAATTTTGAATCCTTCGCCATTTTGCACTTAATCCTTAAAGTAGTACAAGGGATGCAGGAAGACGATTTAATACGAGTTGTTATTTTATGGAGTCAATCAAACGTCGTTGCGAAACCTGTTCTGAAATACAAGGAAGGCACATCGAGAATAGGTATTTGCGGCAAAACCGTCAGAATTTGTATTGTTGTAAATTGTGTTTTTTAGTTTTCTTTTTTAGTTGGTTTTCTTTAGAAGTATTTCAGCAACTTCAGTACATTTCAGTTGTAATTTCAATGGGTCGTTATTAAAATAAATGATTGCTTTAATAAGATTTTTTGATGTAATTTGATTTTAAACTAGGTAGTCATTTCGTCAGATAAAAAACATCATACTTATTTATTATTTACCCACTCATGACAGTTAATGACATTACATACGCAATAGGAGTTTTTGAAAGTAACTGTCAACGAGCGTTTAACGTGAGTGTGTTTGCATTACATTGCGGGCTGAATTATTTTGTATGGACAAAATTATTGTTGCAACTTTAAGTAAATCGCTCCTTGAGAAACACAGTGTCATTAAGCGAAAAACGTGTTTTTTGGGTACAGAGCTTTAAAAATTTCGAAATCTTCAAACGTCTAAAACTGCCGTACTAGTGATAGAAGTAAGGTTTTTTTGCTATGTTTTGTTAGATTTTTAACTAAGCTTGTTAGCCATTAGAGTAAATTGTGTTTGTTTTGTTTAATTTCTAAGATAATTCAATTAAAAGAAAATTGTAATGTCACTTTTCCGTTTATTTTTGTTTAATGTCACTTGACGTCTTCGCAATATTGATTCAATTTCTGGAAAAGTGACACTATATCCAGTTATTTGAAATAACTTAACCTTTATTTCAATGAAAAAGCGCAAATAGCACCATTTTACATTGATGTCAATTAATATTTATTAAAGTAAGCGACTTTCAGTTTCAAAAATGAGCAAACTAGACTATTTTTTCCTTTATAACTAGAATATTCTTAGCTTGTTTTGTTTGGCCAAATTTTTACGATCTAAAATTACCAAAGTAAATAAACAAAGGGGAGGATAATAATTGAGGGATGAGATGTAAGGCCGCAGTACCGTCTTTACCATAATCGTGTGCCCACACGAGGCCCGTGCCCAGGGCCCCCATCCTCAGGGGGCCCCGAAGGACAGACAGTAACAGTATATTTAATTACCCATAATAAATAGAAGATCATAGCAGAAAAATGTTAGTTTACTTAATTAGCTTTCTTTACTTTCCAAAAGGGCCCCAAATCCTTATGTGCCCAGGGGTCCCAGCATAGTTTAAGACGGCCCTGTGTAAGGGGCCCAAATGCCATGTTACGGATCCCAAACCAGCCTCTCCTGCTCGTGGTCACCCTGTTGAATAACAAACGAGCCTCTGGCGATCCAACAACCCGCACTGGACCAGCATGGTGGGCTTATGGTCCAATCTCATTTGACATCTACGACTCCTCGGTATGGCGCTAAGTGCCCTGTAAAAGTGGTGCTAAGAATCCCCGGGCGGAAGATACCCACAAAAAGATTTTAATGGCCCATGCAAGAAAAAAGAACTCCAACACCTATAAAGGCCGCCCTTTGATTAACGAAGAGCGTCTCACTGATCTGAAACACGGCGTAAAAGAAATTAATGGGGTTGTCAGAAGTTCGACGAGAAGAATGGGCGTACGCAGCATTTTTTAAGGGGTGGGGCAGAAGTAGGGGAGGCTGGGTACGTTGTAACAGGGTACGGTTGAAACGGAAATTCTTAGCTTATGGTCAGAGACCAGGGTGGGGAAACTGCCCCACCTTGCCCTACCGTGGGTATGCCTATGACGAGAAGGCGTGAATCGTTTACCATTTTGGAACAGCCTGCGGACAATATGGAGTAGGCTTTGTCGTCAAAAACAAGTGGAAGGACAACATTGTCGGATTATCAAATTACTCCGACAAGGTGGCTGTGTTGACGTTAAGTATATCCAAAAGCCAAAGTCATATAGACCAGGTACATTAAGCCCAATCAAAACCTAGGCATCGACATCATCACATTGCGATGATAAGATTGAAGAATATTACGAGATTATTACCCCCTAAATAAATCTAACGACGAAAAGCAGGAAACATGGGCCATTGTTCTTGGTGCTTTCAATGCTAAAGTCAGATCAAGCACAGATTGGATAATGCCGACATAGTTGGACCACATATGGCCTTGGCAGCAGAAACGACCGTAGTTCTCGGCCTATTCCATTTGCCTTTGGTCAAAACTTGAGCGTAACTAATTCCTTCTTTCTCAAAAACCTCAAAGTCGCTGGACCTGGACGTGAAGTCCTGGCGGAATATGACACACGAAATTGACTACTTATATATTTTCATCTGACAAAAGTTTAATTACGGATTTATTTAGGTAGGTATTACGTACAATCAATCGGTTTAAATTTAGTTCCGATCACAGACCCGTGAGAGCAGAAATAAAGTTTAAGACTTAAATCCACCGTAAGCAAAATTAATTCATAAATATTAATTCATAAATATTAATAGGTAAAACACCTAAACAGAGACACACTCTTATTTGTATCCACGATCAGTTTAACTTTGAATTACGAAGTAATTTTGACACCTTGCAAGAAGACACCACAAATACACATTCAGAAATTCAAATTCAAAATAACAACATTATAAATACATAGTTTAGAAACAGCCAGTAGCAAAATTAAACCAACCCGGAAAAACAATAAAAAACCCACAAGCGACACATTACATTATTAAATGTATATAGAACTAGCTCTTCTGATGGTGGTACGAACAAGGTACGAATTCTTCGTCATCATCAGTATTAACTTTACTACCTACTAAAAGAGTAGTATTAACTTTAATAAAATAGCTTTAAACTTTGTTGTCTTGAATTGCATTGCGACATTTTCTACTGTAACGGGAATCTTACACATACCAACCTATTTCCACAGTTAGTTCAATAGGGCTCCTAATGTGGCTATATCTATCTAATTATAAATAGTCGTCTAGTAGGTATCCATAATACAAGCCCATTATGAACCTTATTGAACAAATACAACACAGTGACATTAAACAACGAGTGACATTCATTAACCACACCGTTATAAGCGTTCTGTACCCGTTGTAGTGGCTTTAAGCTTAAAATGACATTTTTCATTTAAGTACGCCAAGTGTCGCTAGGGTAAACTAAGCTAGCAAATTGACACTACACAGATAATGACGATCGACCTGCTAAAACTCCTGTCAGCTTCTTAAAATCACAATGTCACTTAAAGTAAAAGAACAGTACGTTTTTATTTTTAGTCAGCATTATGGCTTCGAGTTTTAAGCAAAACCGTCATTATTGATATAATGTCACTTTACTTATCTCAAAACGTTAAAAAATGCAAAAGTACAAGTGTCCTTAAAGGGAAAAGTACAATATTGCTTTAAATTGAGTTTTGATTTTGATACCATATTATAAGTTCAAAGTGACATAGTACGTATAGATACACTATTTCTTATGAACATTGACGTAGTTACCATTGAATATCATAGATAACCGTCACTAACCAAAAAATTACAACTTACTTCCCTTTAATGACATTGTTCCCATGAGGCAGGCGCCTATTCCCTCTATTCGCCATAACGACATTAGCGCCCTCTGGCGGTTCTAATAGAGCTAGGGCGATAGGTGTCTTCGTATTGCGTGCGTTACGATTATATGAGCTAGATGGCGTTACTAACTCAAAAAACCCATTTTTCGGATAATGACGTTATGTTTCTCAAGGAGCGAAATGTTATCTAATTACCTTTACTTTGTCCTATACTAACCACCGTTAAGAGATTCGCCCGTATTAGACTTACACACTGTATTTATGTTCTATCTGATGTAACCTTTATTCCTCTCCTACGTACAATAAAGTGTTTACTTACTTACTTCATATTATTGGATTTGTTTGTTTCCTGAAAGCCTAACCAAATACTGAAATACTGATACCTTTCAAACCAAAGTGTCCAAAATATGGATATATGTAATTATGTAGTTAAATGATTTGATACTAAATAATCTAGACGGCATAATTCTAAAAGTTCAAACAACACCGATTAACGGACAAAAAGCGTGTAATGTATAAAAAAGTGTCGTTCGTGTTATTTTCACCGTATTCGGCGTTCGTTCCCACGTTGACGGGGTTGTAAAAAGCGGTCACCGCGCAGAGGTGTGACCGTGGTCTCCAAAAAATAGCGTCGCGTAGATGCGACTACGACAATAGATGCGTCACGTCATATGCATGTAGGTAACTTCTCTTGTCATGTGTCGCAATATTGCTGTTCATTTGCGAATAAGTACGTCTTTTATTGAAAGTGTAAGTAGCTATCTATCTAATATTTCCTATTTCACGATTTAGTCGGTACGTCGGTAGCCTAAATACGGTTGCGGTAATATAATATAGGTTTACAATACGGGTGTACCTAAAAATAAACAAAAAGCATACCATATTTTTGTACCTAATTTGTACCACCCGGTACTTAAAGTTATTACCAAAAAACATTACACCCGCCATTCTGACTGTCAAAATGGCGGGTGTAATGTCCTGAGAGTCCTGACTCTCACTAAACAAGTGTTAGTGATCATCCTTAAATAACTAACTTGTACTTATCTACTAAAATATTTCGTAAAGTTGTAGGTCAATACTTCGTAGTTGACTTGCTACATCTACAATTTATTTCATCTACAAACTCGCGAACGTTCATCCGTTAGACAAATACAAGCCCGAATATATTTTATTGAGCCTGCCCGCCTACAATCCGAACAAATTTGCTCAAAGGATAATTTATCGTGGATATCTGACTTATAGCACTTTGTTCTGGGTCCATTCAGCAGGTGGGTGCCGGAATGAATGAAATGAACGAATGATATTAATGACGGGAGTGTAAACATGATATTGTTTGGGATGCCAACGTTTGTTTTGGAAGACAAGACAGAAAATGTAGAAAGGTTATACCAACCTAGCGAACTTTTTGCCAACGGTGATATATTTTATTTTTAAGTGATCTGTGAAAGTAAAATATAGCTGGTCAAGCAGATCTTGTCAGTAGAAAAAGGCGGCAAATTTGAAAAATGTAGGTGCGAAGGGATATCGTCCCATAGAAAATTTGAATTTCGCGCCTTTTTTTACTGACAAGATTTGCTTGACCAGCTTATAATAAATTCAGCAAGGAATATGAAAAGATGCTAGGATGCTACACATCTCGTTAGCTAATCGGGGAAGATTGACACTTGCTGGTGCGCTGATGGTTTAGTTAGTGGTAAGGAGTGCGCCTTTTGAACAGAGAGGTCGTGGTTTCGTTTCGTGCTTCTTTCAACTGTTACTTTCTTATGTTTATTCAATTAGCTACGGTGCACGTTGCAGTGACGCCTAGCGTTAACGAACATTTCCAAATGTTTAACGCACTGGTCGACAGGCTCGGTAGTAATGTATCTTACATTACTAAAAGAAATGGAAAACGACTAGACTGTTGTGCTTAAAAATCATTCAAATCCATTTTCATCCCTTTAGAAGTTTAAAATAATTACAAAAAAAAACATATGGATGTAAAAGATAAACATCCATAGGTGAGCAAATCTCAAAAAATTTGTAATTTCGATCACATCTTAGATTTCTATAAAAATTGGTATGCTGGTAGAGTACATGAAGCTGAACAACATCCACCATATTTCGCAAAATGTCCCATAAAGTTTCTAGGGAACATTCCTGTTTTGTTACCAGATTTCCTTACACATTTGGTAACAAAAAAGGAATGTTTGTTACCAAATGTACAAACTTTTTAAGAATTGCTCAGGTATGTACATTACATTTGCATATGACGCAATTGAGTTGCACGCAAGCTTCAAAAGTTTTAAATGCCTGTCCGCATTAAATATCTTCACCAAGGACATAATAACCCCGACAAAATAGCCATACATTATCCCATTATTATACGCTAAATGACCGGTCAACGAGTACTATTACCAAATAGGCTTTTCTCCGTAGTATGTTCTAGGCGTCTATAACCTTTGTATACTGAGTGGGAGAGTCCCATGGGAACGCGGGTCAGGTGCTCACGCCTGCGCACTGGCTACCTGACTTTGCGCATCATAGACATTATGAGACATTTTTTTAACGGGCGCATTCTGCTGTAGTGTGACCATGAGGTGCCTGATAGAGCAAAGCAAATAGGTACACAAGGATTTAAGCATTTAAACATTTAGGTGAATTTGAAACTCTTACCATTCAGTTTTATATCAATAATAAATAAGTAATATTTTGTATCAAATTTGTTGCCTGGCTAGAGTTGTGCCGTTATCGAGAACGTTCTTGGTTTGTTATGGGGAACGTTCTCGCTCGAGAATATTTCCCATGTAGATGTAGGGACGCCCGGCCGGAAGCAGGCGGGCTGTCGATCACGTGTCGCGTTCATTCAGCCCAATTCCCTAAGGCTGGAGCTGCAGGTTACTGTCCCGGCGGCATTCCCACACAATTTTCCTCAAATCTTAATTAATCTCAAATATTTCCCATAGCAAACGGAGAACGTTCTCGACAACGGTACAACTCTATGCCTGGTCAGTGGACTAGCATTAGTTCGACTCTACTATTTGCTTGGTCGAATTTTGGTTTGAAAATGATATTTTTCGTAGGTTTCGTTTGATTGTAGAAAGTAAATCTTAGCCACATATTTAAAGAGAATAGACCGAAAACGCTAAAGCTGCTCCCCTGCCTGTAACCAACAAGATCAACCTGCCCCTAAAGCAAATTATTAAAGACCGAGTAAAATATGAGAGGGCCACATCTTCATAAAGCGAACTGGCTGACGAAGAAGAATATTATCCTTCTACAGAGGAACCTGTCCTAATTCGATCACAGCTTCACAGCCTCTTTATTGTACTTTGATTGCAAAGTCTGGTTACCCTACACTCCGCATTACGATCCGTAAAGATGACCAACAAAGCAAATAGGATTATTTACCGCCATTACGCACAATGCCCATTCATGACTCCAAAACTTACAATTTCATTCCCACACAGCGAAACAGGAGCAAAAACACTTACGCCAAAAGGTACTTCCATCAGTTACGATCTTTTTACTTTTTAAAATGGGTGACATTTTTGAATTTGTTCCGGCATATACAAGTGCAGTTTTTGACGTGCTTTTTTTAAAATTATGATCGATTTGATACGATTTTTGTGATTGTGCAATCGATGTTGAAGCATGTTTGCTTGTTGTACACCTTATGATATCTCCCACGATTTTTGAAGTTTTTTTTTTAACTATAATATTTGACCGGCTAAGGGACCACCTTTGAAGTTTGAAACATTCTTTTAGAAATAGTTTTGGTAATATTTAGCCTAGGAAAATTTGATACCTACATTAGAAAAAATATTTCTTGAGATCTCTTAAAAAGTTTTGAAAACTAAGCTGATCGACGATTTTAAAACTAATTTTCCCACAGAGTTTTAAATAATATATACTTGGTCAAGCAAATCTTGTCACTAGAAAAAGGCGGCAAATTTGAAAAATGTAGGCGCGAAGGGATATCGTCTCATAGAAAATTTGAAATTCGCGTCTTTTTCTACTGACAAGATTTGCTTGACCGTCTATATGTCCAAAATTATATGCCGATACTATGATTTCTCAAAGCAAAACTAATTTTTTGCTTATATAGATTTTTTGATTATATATAGAGTTAGCGGGATTTGAAGAGGTTTTTTTTGTTTTCGGGGTTATTAAAATATAACGTGCAACCATAGATTGCTGGGTTATCGATGGCGTAAGTCAGGATAGGTAAGGTAGGTACTTCCGCGGTGATCTCCTAAGGGATAGATTTGCTTAGTGTGGGAAAAGTTTGGGTTAATAATTTTGTCTCACAGATCATCACCACAAAGCACACGAGCACAGCAGAATTTTTAACTTCACCGGGGTTACCCTCAATAACTTGCGAAGAACCGTCTCCTGAGATCCGTTGACAAAGGTGTCTGAGGTTTAATAAACGACTCAGGAAGTGACATCAATATTAGAAATCAATGCTAATGATGCAACTTCCGAACGCAACGGAAACCGCAACTAGCCAAAATGGCGGCCACCCATAGCGCGCGATTTGTCATTGCGTTAATGATCATATAAAATCAAAGTGTCGGGGATCTTTTATTAGATATCGGTGATAATAATAATGCAGATAGGGGAAATCACCGGAATACGTTCCAGGCAAATTCTTACTTAGAATAGGTACGTTTCTTAAGACGAAAGTACGAAGCCCGTACGAAGTCGCCTTTTCATACAAACGTAGTCCTCATTTTCCTCTCTGGATATTAACATTATTAAAAATATTTTAATACAATTTGTTGCAATCAACTACAGCCCTGTACATGCCCCTACGTTTGATTTTTTAAGAATTATTAATTATGATTAAAAAGAGCATTTAATTTTTTTTATGAAATCTGTTCTTGGCTCCAAATTAATTATAATCAAAAATCGAAATAAGTCAAACGTAGGGGCATAGCTATGGTTAATTTAGATCAAATTATGAAAAGATATTTCCCATAATGTCAATATCCAGAGAGGAAAATGGGGACTACGTTTATATGGAGAAGCCACCGTCCCCTTTCCTCTTAATGGGTCAACTTCAATTGTAGTTAAGTGCCATGTTTCGAGATGTATTTAAATTAAGTCGAATGATCTCCTGCATGTTGCGGATGCTTGATTTCAATTCAATTCAATTCAATTCAATATCTTTAATGTCAAAAAACACATGTCAAAATATACAATAGGTACTTACACAATAAAATTAAAAATACATAATCCGATTTAAGGCTATACCTAAGCTATCCTATAATAAACCTGAAATATAAAATGTAGGTAAGTAGGTACCTCTACCAAAACATATAGGGGTAGTTAATGTAGGTTTGATAATTGATATATCGTATTTCGCGCTCACTTTCAGCTAGGTATAGAACTACCTATAACGGATGTTGGTTGACTGGTAGAGAATGCCTTAAGGCATTAAGTCCGCCATTTGTACCTTCATGTATTGTGCAATAAAGATTAAAAAATAAATAAATGTCGCGTTTAGTAAGGATCAAATGAGGGCTAGAGCTAGAAGGATAAAGGACCTGAGGAGCTGATGTATGTTCAGTGATAATTCATAGTTTCGAAGAAATGGTACGGACATGCCTTTTTTCTTTATTTACAAGTATTCATGGAAAATAGATAGGTACTTACTTTTAAGTAAACACAACAACATCACCGCGAATTTATCGATCAATTTGAAATCGTGCACCGAGTACCATAACGACATATCAACATAAATTAGCGTTCACAGTAGTCGTCATCATTTCGTACATAAATCAACCGCCAACAATGCCACAAAGAGCATTGTGGTCTATGCCCGCTCTATGCTCTATGGGTGCGGTTTTATAGACCACACGTATGCAGTTTTTGCGTGCATTAGAATTGTCGAGTGACTATTAATTCGACGATATTTCAAATCGTTAAGTGTGGCTGATATATTTCATTTTAGTTAATTTATAACCGATTGACGAAGAAGAGAGAGTATTGTTTTTCGAGTTGGTTTGTGTGTTTACTTACGCACGCCCACCAGTCCAAGTAGTTAATATCGTTTTATTTGAGCTGCATAATGTGTATTTTATTTCCTGTGACTTACGTATTTAAATGCTATACATACAGTAGGTAAGTATTCATAATATTAACCCACATTTACAAACGGGTCTATCGAGAATTTATGTTATAACCCGTTTGTAAATGACAGTTAATATCTGTTCAAAACGCGAAAGTTTTAAACGCTATATTACTATACATAATATTTATTGTATGTAGGTACCTAAATGTAATTATTCTAGGGATGAATTATATATAGTGGCCCTTTGAGCTGTACCTAGACCTCGCGATTAGCTTAAAAATGTACTTAAAAATGTAATGTACTTCTTTGAGTCATTATCACAGCGAACTCACAAGTGCCATAGACCCTAATACTGGCGCTAAGTCCGTTTTGCCAATTTCCGCCTTTTTGAACTTTTTCCTAAAAAACGTAACGACAGAAAATATTTACTACCGAACCTATAGGGACCGTGCGCGTTGGAGGTTCTGCCATCTTGTGGCCTGAATCGGAAACATATACTGTGCACATCACATGTACATTGCCAAAGCAAGTGCTACCATCTACCGTTCTCGTCGGTACGTTTCCTTGTCCATAGTTAGGTTCTGCCGTCTTGTGGGCTACATCGGAAGAATAAATGACACATTTACGCCTCGCGCCAAAAATCTGACGGCTCCTATGCTATATACGGCTCCTATAGTTTATGCGGCTCCTGTAGTTTATGCATGGTGCCTATTCATTATTCAATTCACCCAAGGCACGCCGTGGTATAAAAGAACTTAAAATTTGGTTAGATAGGTAGGTACCTACTTGTAAAAAAGCAAGACTTTTTTATTTCTATATGTTTAATTAATTATAATTAACATTAGGAATTAAGATACGGTAAGGTAAAACTTCAATAAAGTTTGATTCAGTTTTGTTATATAAGCGAGTAGAGAAACGTACAGTTGACGTCAAATATATGTTTACATTTTTCGCCTTTTATTACAAAGGGAGTAAGGTGCAAAAGTGTAAACATATATTTGACGTCGACTGTACATCATGGTTCCACTTGAATAGAAACATGATGTACTTTTTCAGACTTACCTACTGATTTTGGTAACCCTGGCTGGTTCTGCTAAACACGCATCGGATAATCTAACTAAAATATAATTAATTCTCTACTCACCAGACAAAACTGCTTCAAAGTTCAGTGTGCTCTGTCAGTTTCACTAACTCTACAAATTCGGTCAAGCTTTCTATGACTTCTGTAACATTTACCATCTGTTTTTCCAGATCTTCCCGTGTACTTGGTTCTTGCACCTTTTCCAACACTTGGTTAATCAGTGTTTCAACTTTAAACCTGCCGTTGTACACTCTAGAACAATGTGGTTTTATGACGAGAAGCAGATTTAACACGGGCGGTAACATATCCTTATTATCCTTGTATGGCGAATCAGCAGAAAATACCGCCTCGAAAATCTTTAGCAAACCATTACACAACAGAGGCGTAGATAATCGCTCAATCAAACCAATCTGCTGATACATCTGGAAAGTCTTATAATCAGCTATATTCCTCTGCAGTTTTTTATTCCTCGCGGCGATATGCTCGTTCACAATCTTATTGAAAAGTTCTAACGTCAATTTCGTCAGCGTTGGATCCAGTTTTGCCAGTTGTTTGTAAAACGGTAGGAGCCCCCTCATTTTCATGACGCGCGTTTGGGCTTGAGGGTTTCCTGGAAGCCAGACTGATAATAGTTCTATAACGTGAATTTTGATGTCTATATCATCGTCTTGTTCATACATGTCGACTAATTTGTCTAGAATGATGTCAGGGATGACAGTACCTGTCGTGGTTGGCGCTATATCGAAGAGAGCTTTTAATAACTGGAGTAGTGAAGTTCTTAGTTGCGAGAAGGTGATATGCATGTTTGGTACGATTATAGTTTCAAGGCCTTTAGCTTGCAGGAAGCTGTAAGCGTTGTTGGCACTGTACATGTAATCTAGCATCTCTTCTAACAACTGAGCCATCTTTACGTACTGTTTCTCGGTTTCCTCTTGAGTATGGACGCCGTCTTGTGCCATCTTTTGCCCCAATTCTGCAGCTGCCAAGAATCCTTCCATCGCATTAGCCATGATTTCAGATATTACGGCAGCTTCTCCTTGATTTGGTGTAGCATGTGGTATGTTATAATCCATGGAAACTGAAATAATAACAACAAGGTCTACATGGTATATTATTATAAGGTATTTATATTTATATCTATACCTACTCTGTATCTTTAGGTATTTAAATAAAAGTAAACAAAATCTACCCTCAAATGACTCCTTAAGCCAGTTGAGGGTAGATGAAAACATTACACGATTAAATAATGTAGGTTAAAGTTAGGCCGTTCAGTGACTGATCCTGGCGGTTTTGTAATTGGTCGGTTAACCAATAAATGTTATACTCGTAACTACCCGAAAATGTACAAATTGTTTGTTTACTTTTATTGAAATACCTAAAGATACACTATAGCTAAGCATACTATACAAATAAATACATATATACCTACTTAATTATAGTAATGTACAGTTTGAGACCACGATTATATTGTCCACCCTAACATACCATCAGTATCAGCTACGTCGTCCAAAGGCACTGTATCCAGACTATCTACCATAAGATCAGCAGAACCAATGGTCACCAGAGCTAGGAGAACCACAATGACTTGAAAAATGTATGAAATGGTCCTATCCATCGTCTTGAATCTAAATCACAGAATAATTAATAGTACTACTCTAAATACAATATTAAGCATTGGTTTTCCTCTATCAGCGGTACATGAAATGTGTCACTCAAAAAGAAATACATTTCATGTCATTGTCAATTATACGTTCTTATTTCGATCTGCAATATGTCGCTGGCCCAATATTACAGGGTTCTATGTTACATTTTCAAGATAGTTGAAATTCGACTTAATGTCACTATGACAAAGTTCTAATTTCAGTTCGATTAAATTGAAACATAGAACCCTGTAATATTGGGCCAGCGATGTCGCGACAGCATTGCGACATTTGCGATCTTGACAATTTTTTTACATTCGAAATGATAAATATTTGTGTTTGTGCATGCAATAGGAGGTGGATGCAATATTATTTAATTACGTTGTATAATAAAACAATAAATAAATGAATTTATTAATTTCGAATCTGTCTAATTTTGACCTAAATTAGCTGAAAGATTGCCTCAGTTTTATTAATGTCAATTATTGTCAGTGTCAAAGATTCACTAGGCTTGCTTGCAACATAAATGAATTAATTTATTCCTAGATTTATAATATTTGAATAATGAAGATTGTTGAGGTTATGTCCGGTCTTTTCTGGGTCTCGGGAGAGGAATATGTTCTGCAATTAAAGACCTCCATGATAATCATATCTCTTCTTTGTTTGGTTTGTAAATAAATGTCGCTACCCAAGATTGTGAGTAGGTATCTGCCAAATACTGATCGGATCACAAAATATTGATCCCCTAAATGTGTTGTAAGAATAGCAGGACTTATTTCTTAGGGTTCCGTACCCAAAGGGTAAAAACGGGACCCTATTACTAAGACTCCGTTGCCCGTCTGTCTGTCACCAGGCTCTATCTCATGAACCGTCTGTCTATATATCTGTCGCCAGGGTCTATCTCATGAACCGTGATAGTTAGGCAGTAAATTTTTTTACCGATGATGTATTTCTGTTGCCGCTATAACAACAAATACTAAAAATAGAATCGCTTGCGATTTTTGATTCATTGCGGCGTTAATTTGTTTATTTACAAGAACGTTTAACCAATTACAATTACTATGCTAATTAACATACCTATATATTTACATTGATCGATCAATTGAATTTGAATGAACCTATTTAGACGGCAATGTATCTGAATATTCTCAATTCGCATGCGATTTTTTGCCGGTAGATACCTTGAACAGTCAGCAGCAGAAGTTGCTAAGCGGGCCAGGTGTTCAAAATGATCTTGACGCGACTTTATTGTTAAGAGAATAAGAGCGTGTCAAGGTAATTTTAAACACCTCGCCAGCCTAGCAACTTTGGCTGCTGACTGAACATAGAATCGGCCTTTTGCAGATGGCAGCACAATCAGAGGCAAAGTTCGCGCGCGTTGAGTGCTGCGCTGAGCGGGAGCACGTGGCGACTCTGCGGTTGATCTTGCGCGCGCTGTTTCGAGTCGCTAACCTGCTTCTGATATACGCTTCAGTCATTGTTAGTTACTTTATTTCTCTCTACTTCTCTCGTTTTTAGACCCCGGAGGGCCTATAGCCAACACCGAAGTTCGCAAATTGCGAGTATGTTTCTCTTTACTCCATTATGGCGTAATTTGATGGAGATAGTAACATCCCCGCAATTTGCGAACTTCGGTGTTCGCGTTAGCCCCTCAGGATATGCGTGAGAATTTTCTAATTGGCAGATATATGCGTTAAAGCTCAGTTTATTAACTAAGTTATTAAATTCTAACGATATTACGATATAAATGCTATACCTCGCGAGGTAAACATTCGTTTACCTCAATTATCTTTTTATAGGCACCCATATCTTTTAATTGTTTGACTTTATTCAAGGTAAAAATAAGCAGAAACTGAGTACAAGATTGTTGGATTTAGACATTTTGCCCTTACATGACGAAATACCGAGACGTTTTAAATTAAAGCCTGATCACTAAGATATGATCACGCGCCATGTTACGGAATTTCACTGGAACTAATTGGTATACTGAACTGTCACTGTCACCCCTGTATACATGAGAATAACAGCGCCCTGTTGACAATTAAATTGTTGACAATGATCATATATTACTGGTCAGGCTTTACAACATACCAGTCGGTTGACTATCTTTATATTCAGGAAAACAGCTCGCTGATGCAGATCTACGTGTGGTACACGCTCGCCTACATCCTGATCGGGGTGCCGGTCGCCATCGCCGACATGCTACTGGAGGTCAAGCATGGGGAGCGTGTCGCCACTGTCGCTGTCGACTTTGTTACTGAGACCATGTTCCTCCTCGGTTAGTATTTTAATTTTTACAACATATCAGTCGGTTGACTATATTTATATTCAGGAGAACAGCTTGCTGATGCAGATCTACGTGTGGCACACGCTCGCCTACATCCTGATCGGGGTGCCGGTCGCCATCGCGGACATGCTGCTGGGGGTCAAGCATGGGGAGCGTGTCGCCACTGTCGCCGTCGACTTTGTTACTGAGGCCATGTTCCTCCTCGGTTAGTATTTTAATTTTTACAACATATCAGTCGGTTGACTATATTTATATTCAGGAGAACAGCTCGCTGATGCAGATCTACGTGTGGCACACGCTCGCCTACATCCTGATCGGGGTGCCGGTCGCCATCGCCGACATGCTGCTGGGGGTCAAGCATGGGGAGCGTGTCGCCACTGTCGCCGTCGACTTTGTTACTGAGGCCATGTTCCTCCTCGGTTAGTATTTTAATTTTTACAACATATCAGTCGGTTGACTATATTTATATTCAGGAGAACAGCTCGCTGATGCAGATCTACGTGTGGCACACGCTCGCCTACATCCTGATCGGGGTGCCGGTCGCCATCGCGGACATGCTGCTGGGGGTCAAGCATGGGGAGCGTGTCGCCACTGTCGCCGTCGACTTTGTTACTGAGGCCATGTTCCTCCTCGGTTAGTATTTTAATTTTTACAACATATCAGTCGGTTGACTATATTTATATTCAGGAGAACAGCTCGCTGATGCAGATCTACGTGTGGCACACGCTCGCCTACATCCTGATCGGGGTGCCGGTCGCCATCGCGGACATGCTGCTGGGGGTCAAGCATGGGGAGCGTGTCGCCACTGTCGCCGTCGACTTTGTTACTGAGGCCATGTTCCTCCTCGGTTAGTATTTTAATTTTTACAACATATCAGTCGGTTGACTATATTTATATTCAGGAGAACAGCTCGCTGATGCAGATCTACGTGTGGCACACGCTCGCCTACATCCTGATCGGGGTGCCGGTCGCCATCGCCGACATGCTGCTGGGGGTCAAGCATGGGGAGCGTGTCGCCACTGTCGCCGTCGACTTTGTTACTGAGGCCATGTTCCTCCTCGGTTAGTATTTTAATTTTTACAACATATCAGTCGGTTGACTATATTTATATTCAGGAGAACAGCTCGCTGATGCAGATCTACGTGTGGCACACGCTCGCCTACATCCTGATCGGGGTGCCGGTCGCCATCGCCGACATGCTGCTGGGGGTCAAGCATGGGGAGCGTGTCGCCACTGTCGCCGTCGACTTTGTTACTGAGACCATGTTCCTCCTCGGTTAGTATTTTAATTTTTACAACATATCAGTCGGTTGACTATATTTATATTCAGGAGAACAGCTCGCTGATGCAGATCTACGTGTGGCACACGCTCGCCTACATCCTGATCGGGGTGCCGGTCGCCATCGCGGACATGCTGCTGGGGGTCAAGCATGGGGAGCGTGTCGCCACTGTCGCCGTCGACTTTGTTACTGAGGCCATGTTCCTCCTCGGTTAGTATTTTAATTTTTACAACATATCAGTCGGTTGACTATATTTATATTCAGGAGAACAGCTCGCTGATGCAGATCTACGTGTGGCACACGCTCGCCTACATCCTGATCGGGGTGCCGGTCGCCATCGCGGACATGCTGCTGGGGGTCAAGCATGGGGAGCGTGTCGCCACTGTCGCCGTCGACTTTGTTACTGAGACCATGTTCCTCCTCGGTTAGTATTTTAATTTTTACAACATATCAGTCGGTTGACTATATTTATATTCAGGAGAACAGCTCGCTGATGCAGATCTACGTGTGGCACACGCTCGCCTACATCCTGATCGGGGTGCCGGTCGCCATCGCCGACATGCTGCTGGGGGTCAAGCATGGGGAACGTGTCGCCACTGTCGCCGTCGACTTTGTTACTGAGACCATGTTCATACTCGGTTAGTATCTTAATTTTTAATTTTGGGTGCCTTGAAAACCAGCACCGTGCCTGAAAATCAGTTACAGACACTGCTTATGTTGAGCGGCATTCTATTTGGTGTACGCGTCTTTATTTAATTTGTCGTTGTTTATTTTTTAGGGTTCCGTATCCGTACCCAAAGGGTAAAAACGGGACCCTATTACTAAGACTTCGCTGTCCATCCGTCTGTCTGCCACCAGGCTGTATCTCATGAACCGTGATAGCTAGGCAGTTGAAATTTTCACAGATGATGTATTTCTGGTTGCCGCTATAACAACAGATACTAAAAACAGAATAAAATAAATATTTAAGTGGGGCTCCCATACAACTAACGTGATTTTTTGCGTAATGGTACGGAAACCTTCGTGCGCGAGTCCGACTCGCACTTGGCCGGTTTTTGTATAGTATGTTTTTACGCCAAATAAATATTTTTTATTTATATTTCTAGTATCTATTAGCAAATACTCATTCATCTTCTCGCGTCCCGGCTTTTTGCCACGGATCATGGAAGCGCCCGCTTGGCAATTAATCCCAAGAATTGCCGTAGGCACTAGTATTTATTTACGAATGCTACTGCCATCTGATCTTCCAACCGAGAGGGGAAACTAGGCCATATTGGGATTTGTCAAGAAGTCTCAGGAATGGATGTTTTGATAGCCAGTGGCACAGAATAAATAATTAGTAACAATACACGTCTGTTACGATCAGGACAGATACGGCCGCTAGGTGGCGACATTGGTGTGGAACGGATGTACAGCTACCTGTAGCAAAGCGACGAAATCGCGGAGTGAGCCACACCTGCCGGTGGTACATATCAAATGATATTTTTCCTCACGATGTCTTGGGGAGCAACTGCTAATTATCAAATTAAATCCCGTAGCTACATAAGAGCGTTTTCACATTGTCCGATCCGATATCGGATGTAGGGTCACAGAATAAGTAATAATGATCGGATCGGACAATGTGAGGGTCACAGAATAAGTAATAATGAGATTACTACGGTAGTAATCTCGGATTTGTGAACAAAACCGAAGTTTGACAGCGATTCAGGGTATCATGATATCCCTATCTAACTTATGGCACTAAAATTCATCATCTATCCCTTTAGACCAGCGGTCGGCAACCTTTTAGCAGCCAAGGGCCACACAGTAGTTAAGTAAGTTGACGCGGGCCGCACTTTGGTAATATTTGTGACTTTAGCAGACAATGTCGTTTGTCAATATTACATACAAAATAGCCAGGGAGGCTATTTTACGCATGCGGCCCGCGGGCCGCTTGTTGCCGACCGCTGCTTTAGACTATTTAGGGTTGTCAAAATTCAAGCCATATCTTATCTGTGGTCGTGCACGCAAAGGGACGTCAAGTTGTGCCAACCCTAAGTAATTGTTCGGAGCAATGCTGAGCCGAACGGAGTCGAGTTTGCCCGAAGTCTGAAGTGTCTCCCCACTGCATGGACCAATCAGCGTGACGAGCGATCTTCACGGTCGTATCAACATCAAAACCATATCAAATTGTTAAATCTGAATAGGGCTCTAACTCTCAAGAGACGGCTGTGTGTATGGCCAAGTTTTTTAGGATTACAAAAATCTGTCTTGTTTCAGTGTTGTGTCGGTGTCTCCCTCTAGTGAACACGTACAGAATACAAATAACTGAACTGGAGCGAGCGAAGTGGTGACTACAATATTTATGTAAGGGTGGTATTCCACCTATCCAATTTATTTGTCCAATGTCATTGCGTCTCACTCTCTCATTAAGCAAAATGTGAGACAAAATACACATTGGACAAGTGGAATACCACCCTAAGCAACAAGCTGATGGTTACAATTACGGATACGATAGTATCTAAACATGTATTGACTCAATTTATACAATAAAAATCGTGGAAATGTTTTATTTATAGGTACTTACTTGAAATGTATTTTCTTACACGAATTGACTGCCAGACTATTACCTACCTATATGATAGGTATCACTTTTTTCTGATAAGTATATCTTCATTCTCCTCATTAAGACGCTAACGGCTCGGCCACGACATTACGCGACGGCGACAACCATAGGGGGGGAACGAAAGGTCCGATCGCTGTGTTTCGCTCCAACCGTGGTTATCGCTGCCGCCGTCCCAAGTCGCTCAATGTCGTCGAGCCGTAAAGGATGTTTAAAAAACACAACTTTCCGTCCACGGTAAAAAAGCGGTTAGTTTATTAACCTATTTAACAGACTTACAGCAAACTACGATATTTATCCTTAATCGCGTCATCTGCCTTTTTCAATATTATTCTGACAGCATCATCAAATCCGACCATATGATCGGCAAGGATCACCTCTAAATCCTGAGCCAACGCAGCACGCAGCTCTCTGTTTTCAAGAGAATCCCCGTTGAATCTTTCTTGCGCGAATTGTGCACTCTTTTGGAAATCCTCTAGTACGTAGGCAATGTTGACGGGCAGGCTGGCCCTTATTGGCGTTAACGGCAGCGGAATAACTGAAGCTGAGGGAAATATTAAAGTTTTGAAACATTTTTAGGGTTCCGTACCCAAAGGGTAAAACGGGACCCTATTACTAAGACTTCGCTGTCCGTCCGTCCGTCCGTCCGTATCACCAGACTGTATCTCACGAACCGTGATAGCTAGACAGTTGTAATTTTCACAGATGATGTATTTCTGTTGCCGCTATAACAACAAATACTAAAAACAGAATAAAATAAAGATTTAAGTGGGGCTCCCATACAGCAAACGTGATTTTTGACCAAAGTTAAGCAACGTCGGGCGTGGTCAGTACTTGGATGGGTGACCGTTTTCTTTTTGCATTTTTTTCAGTTTTTTTTTGCATTATGGTACGGAACCCTTCGTGCGCGAGTCCGACTCGCACTTGCCCGGTTTTTGTATTTATTTTGAACTGACCACTAATGTCAGCCGCACAGTCGCCATCAGATAAATGGGATGGCAAATATCTGAACAGGCACTTACCTAAACGTAACTTTAATCCAGACTGTTCAGATATTTGTGAGCACTATGGCTGCTCTGATATCTGATAACGACTGTATAACAACAAACAAAATAAAATACCAATAAGATCATATGAGATACTAGAGATACTAGGTATTTAGTAGATTCCAATAACTACAAGAAGTTTACTTGTTTTCGACGATTTCTTATTTGCCATCACATGGCCCGCAGTTATAGTGTACGAAAGCAGAAGTAAGAGAATTGGTGCGCTGTAGGTCTTCATTATTTTACACGTTATCATTGTTCAAAAATAAATGTTTATTTACAAAATTGTTGCACCTGTCAGTCACACGTCTTTAGTTTGGCATACAGAAAAAGCCACAGAGCAAGTGGCAAAAGCAAATACAAAACAGAAAATGTTTTATCAGATCGTTTTCGTGGGAGTCTATACCAAAGAGTAGTATAATATGTCTATACTATACTTTTGTACTTGGCTATATTTCCAAAAGTTACAAATATGGAAATAGTTACAAAGATAAACGAAAGGCAGTGGCTTGCAGGAGCAGCTTGTAGGATGCACGAGCTTGCGGAGCATCGTAAGACTAGTTTTCGTCAGTAGAAAAAGGCAACAAATTTAAAAAATGTAGGCGCGAGGAGTCGTTGTCCTCCCATAATAAACGTGAATTATGCGCCTTTTTCTACTGACAAACTGGTTTTGCTAGAGTATAGGCCCCGTGCAAGAACTATAGGGGGCAGCAAAGGAGCCGTCAGATTTGTGGCGCGAGGCGTAAATGTGTCGTTTATGCTTCCGATGTAGCCCACAAGATCGTAGAACCTACTATGCACAAGGAAACGTACCGACGAGAACGGTAGATGGTAGCACTTGCTTTGGCAATGTACATGTGCACATATGTTTCCGACACAAGATGGTAGACCCTCCAACGCGCACGTCCCTATACTTTCTCATAGCACTTGTAAATGATTTTTGTCCTAATATCAAATCTAGGTACTTCTTAAGAAGTTATCATTTTCAAGAAATTTATGCAACAATGAACAACAAAGTGAAACACAGTGTATTTTAAATAGTTTTCATTTAATATTTTTGTACTATCTACTATATACATGGTGAATATTAAATATCTATAGAAAAAACATCGAACGTAAAACTAGCTACATAATACAAAATACACGCGGGGCGCGGCAGCGTCACTCCAAACTAACAAAATATACAATCACTCCACTTCTAAATGAAATCTAAGACTTAGGTATAGTCAGACAGAAAAACTTAAAGCCTGACCAATAATATATGACCATTGTCAAGAGGGTGCTGTGATTCTCATTTATAGGGTGACAGTTCAGTTTAGTATGAAAAAATTAGTTCCAGTGAAATTCAGCAACATGGCGCGTGATCATATATTACTGGTCAGGCTTTACATGCCAAATGAGAGTTCCAAGATCCTAAATGGTGAGGGACAGTGTATTATTCTCTTCAAAAATAATTTTAGTATGAATACAAAAAATAGTACAATAAAAAACATACGATAGACAATAAAGGTACAAGAAAAAAATTATAGTTTAATTCCTTAATCCGCCTCGAAATCTTGCCTAAATCACATCTACAGATATGGATACTTTTGGACCTTATAGTTTAGGTAATAAGACTCAATATCGTACACATTAGACCTGGCAACACTGCCCGGCCCCTTAACGCAAACAAAACTAATTCTCCCCTACATCTCAAAAGCCATTGTATCCACGAATACATTAGACTCAGCCTTTTTATAGAAAATAACCTAATTCAAGTTGTAGCCCTTGGGCTAGTGACATCCTTTTATTTATGTGATTTTTGTTCAATCCTAACGATTAACGTCATCATAATCACAAACCAATCAGTAAAAATTGTGTAAAACTTTTAGGATTTTTATCAAAAGAGAATGATGCAATCATCGAATGAAACATTCACTTTTGTTTAAACAAAAAATGTCCTGTTTATACATGTTTTCGATAAAAGACCTGATAATGTCTCTTCCATACTCATATCACTCTTGCATATAAGTGCGACAGAGAGACATTAGCGTTTCGTTCGCTAAGGCGCAAACGATTGGCATGTTGGCTAGACCCCCTGTTTCAAGCGAGGCAAGTCGGTTCTAAGCAAGTCTGCAATAGCATGAAAAAAAAGCACATGTAAGAAATTAATTCTCAATAAGATAACACAATTTTCTATTATTAGTAACTACAACGCAAATTCTCGTTACTTTAGACTGTATTTACAAATAAACAGGTGTTCTCCCGTATGAGTTTGGTTATGAAATCGTTTGGATAGTTTCGAAAATAATTCTGACGTACATGTAACCTTTAAGGTTCAAAACTTTCATTTTGGAAATGAAAAATCGGTAATTTTGTACACTTTCCGACAGCACAAGTACCCAAGAACTGATCACAAATTGTCCTCATTTTCAAAAAGAAAACTAGTGTGGAAATTCCTTAATTTCTAAGTCAGCTTTCGGAATTATCCAAATATGAGTAAAACTGGATCGGTTGTCGACGTTTCCACTAAATATATACATGGCTATGTTAGTAAAGGCAGCATTGATCTATTTTATTATACTATTATTGCATATTTTTTATGAAGCCCGTTGCTGTTAAAATGACTAACCTAGGATAAAACTACCCAAGTTATTGGCACTGGAATATGTAGGCGATTGGTACAATCAAGGTATTACATAACGACACGGGCAAAGTCCCAGAAATATGCTCACTACCCTAACAAGCTCGTCTATAGATATTTTCGGCACTATATCTGTAAACTATGTCTTAGTTTATCTATGACCGTATGTTTAGTTTGTCCATGACTTTTATGTTATCGTGTCTATGATTGAAAAAAAGAGTAAGTCATTCTTAGACCAAACTATGGTCTGTATCTTTAGGTATTTAAATAAAAGTAAACAAAATCTACCCTCAAATGGCTCCTTAAGCCAGTTGAGGGTAGATGAAAACATTACATGATCCAGTCAGGTTACAGTCAGGTTGTTCAGTGACAGATCCAGGGGCTTTTGTATTTGGTTGGTTAAGCAATAAATGTTATAACTACCCGAAAATTTACAAATTGTTTGTTTACTTTTATTTAAATACCTAAGTATAGACATGGTTGTTGTTAATTCCAAATCCTAATATTACATTATCCGTGTCGATAATCGATATATAGATGGTCAAGCAAATCTTGTCAGTAGAAAAAGGCACGAAATTCAAATTTTCTATGGGACGATATCGTTTCGCGCCTACATTTTTCAAATTTGCCGCCTTTTTCTACTGACAAGATCTGCTTGACCCAGTATATCTTGCCTGTACTGTACCTATATGGTTCCATGATAAGGTAGAAGGTGCCAGCCATCGATTGGCAAATATTAGCCACAAATGTTTCTACGCGTTCGGTATCTATTTTAAACTACAAGGCTTGGTAAAGGCACTATTTTTGAAGACAATCAATCCGGTTTCACTCAATATTATGCAGCGTTTTATACAAAATAACGCACAGTTTGTGTTTTAGCGTATTACAAAGAGTTATTAATAGTAGAAAAGGCATGAAGTCCAAGATAAATTTTTACTGTACTGTCGCGTACAGTCTGCAAAGTTATTGGGAAAGCTAATGGTTTTTCTGAGTGTACGTTAGGCGGTTATCAAAATGACTTGTTGGCCGGTCGGTTGCCACAAAACCTACACGCCGTAAGTGTCAGTTTGGCTATCAGACGGATTTTTTCTTTAGACTTTACACCTCTTCCACGATAATTCTTTGGTATTTTCTATAGGTGTTCTCGGACATGACTCACACAACCAATAGGTGTCGCTGTTTTTCATAAGGCTATTTTAATGTGAGCACCTAAAATCAAATAATATCGACCGTAATTCTAATCGCGCGTTTAAAATGGTCATTTGATAAACACAATCATGCACATTCTCAATTGTATTTATATGAATATACTCGTAGACGAATATTTTATTAAATGTAAATATGAATCATCTTCTTTAATTAATCTTCACTTCCTTTCAAACATGTTCATTAGCAGATATCGTAAATTTTATAGCATTTTCGGTGCAGCGGAGTGGTGTTAACGGAATTGGTATAAATAATTTCAACCCTAATGAGTAATTAGAGTTAATTACGTTAATATTAACCTTAATTTACCATTTCAATTGGAATTATCTGTACCAATTCCGTAAACATCACTCCGCTGCACCAAAAATGCTATAAAATTTACGATGTCTGGTCATTAGCTTAACAAATTCAGTGCCAGCGCGAGCTACGCGCTACGAGCGTAGCCGATAACATGGAAAAAACCGTATGTACTTAGCGAAAAGCGCCTATCAACAGACAACCCGCCTAGCGGGTCGCTGGCAGTGAATGTGTTAATGTATACAACACAATTATAACACAAATTGAATAACTCTTTTCACATCATTTCGAGCGTATACATACATATCTTCGTTAGTTTTGTTATTATTTCAAATGTACTTCCATACAATGTATCTCAACATTCGCCTTTTCTCGTATCGAACTGCAATTTTATATCCGATAGGTAGTTTCTTAAACTATATAGAACAAGTTAACCGATTTACATTGTGATAAGCCATTAGCCATTGAAATAACAATACAGTAGAACTTATTATCCGAACCCTCAATTATCTGAACGCTCCGAACGTTGGCGCGATTTGGTTGCTCATTCTCCGATTAAGATCGGTTTTCCTACGTTAGCGGTGCCGTCATATAGCGGCCGTCTCCATACTAAATAATAAGGCTAAATATGGATGTCGTAGTATTTGTATGGAGACGGCCGCTATTTATGACGGCACCGCTATCCTAGGAAACCAGAGCATTAGTTCGGTGGTATCGAGCGTGTTGAAACGCGTGTTGTTTCATCGAATATTTGATGTTCGTAAAATTTTAGGGAATGGCGGGTAATACACGAAATTTTTTGCGTCTTTACACGTCTTTTAGTATAAATCTTTGATTGTAACAAACTAATGGTGCTGTGATTAACAGTGTTCTCATCTTTATAGAAGCATCATCAATGATCAATAATCATTATTAAATTGTACAAAGGGATTTAATCGCATATTTAAAAAGTCGCGTATTTACAGTCCATTAATCGAATATCGTCAGTGTTGTGTGTCGACAGAGTAACATCCCTAGTGCGAAAAACGTTCAAACTGATAAACAAGACCAAGTGCGGGTAGTTCGAAAAACTCGCGCGGCTAGAACATGTTGATGTCAACTTTAGCCAGTCTTCTCCGAGACCACGGGGACAACGCCGTCCTCGAAACGTCAAATACGCGATGAAGTCCCGTTGTACAATTTAATAATGTGTAAAAATCGTGAAAGTTTAAAATCAATATCTATAATCATATTTGTGTAAGAGCCGATCATCCAATATAAGATCGGTTATGCACATTCTCAGTCTAAAAAGACAACAGTTATTGACCTCCCGTTCTATACCACTTTCAGTTTGCTATAAATGAAGTCCATAGCAAATATATGTGGTTATAGGATTTTACGTTTCGATTACAGTCACTCATTCAACGATATATATACTTCACCTATTTAAGGCCGACGCTAACAGAAAATTTACATATCCAACATACTAAGCACAGTTCTCACACTTCCAAACTTAATTCATACAAAACTGGCCCTAAATACAACGGTAAATGGGAATATGATGCGTTTAAACGTCAATTCCTTTGCACACATTTTAGACGAAGTCGTTAACAATTTGATGATATTTCTAGTTATTTATTGGTAGTCAGGGACCTGTAGGGGCATTTCACAAAAAGGTCTACTTTTTTAGTTTATATTTCATGTACGCATATTACAATGCGCTTATGGACGTGAAGTGAAGCTATACTGACTCTAACCATACACCTCCCGAGAAAATTTAAGTCTTGCAACTTTGTCTGCGACGCGTATGGCAGCTACCTAAGGGTCAATTGCACCAAACGGTCTGTCACCGTTAAAGAGTTCGCTAAATTTTATTATTGTATAGGAAGTCTCATAGTTCAGTGCTGGGTGACGTTAGTCAGTCCGTCAACTGTGTTTGGTGCAACCGGCCCTAAATCTGTATTATATACCCGTTGCATTTAAAGTTATCAAACAATATTATGCCAAATATCGGCTTCTTAGCTTTAATAGAAGTGTAGAATAAATAGCGTCACGTACAGACAGCAATACTATTCGCTTAGGACTTTGCATTCAAACTTCTATACAGGGGGGGTACCTTTCTCTTCAGCTAACTGTACTTGACACTTTTCTAGAATGCGCTTGTACCAGACAACCAGCAATATCACCATAATATCGAAACACTACGTCAAAAAGATCAAAGAACACAGGCTAAAACGCTCTGATATTGCCCCAAATGTTTGCCAGGCCAAAACAACAACTACAAAGAACCTAATCTTAACTTGTCTTAAATGACGCTCTGATTGGCTATTGAGACGACGGGCTGCTAGTTGTTGGCCGAGATGACGGTGGAGCCGGGGGGTATCTTCTGCGGCACCATGCCGTCTATGTGCCGGTACTTCTTGAGGCGCGTCCACTGGTAGTTTTTGTAGTTAAGCTAAGTTATCATGCCAAATATCGGCTTCTTAGCTTTATCAGAAGGGTTTTAAAAATTAACTGTAATTTTTCCAGAATACTCCTCTCCCAGACAATTAATAATATGATCGTAATGTCGAATCACTTCGTCAAAAATATGACCAGACAGGCTAAAACGCTCTGATATTGCCCCAAATGTTCGCCAGGCCAAAACAACAACTACAAAGAACCTAATCTTAACTTGTCTTAACTGACGCTCTGATTGGCTATTGAGACGACGGGCTGCTAGTTGTTGGCCGAGAGGACGGTGGAGCCGGGGGGTATCTTCTGCGGCACCATGCCGTCTATGTGCCGGTACTTCTTGAGGCGCGTCCACTGGTAGTTTTTGTAGTTAAGCTAAGTTATCATGCCAAATATCGGCTTCTTAGCTTTATCAGAAGGGTTTTAAAAATTAACTGTAATTTTTCCAGAATACTCCTCTCCCAGACAATTAATAATATGATCGTAATGTCGAATCACTTCGTCAAAAATATGACCAGACAGGCTAAAACGCTCTGATATTGCCCCAAATGTTCGCCAGGCCAAAACAACAACTACAAAGAACCTAATCTTAACTTGTCTTAACTGACGCTCTGATTGGCTATTGAGACGACGGGCTGCTAGTTGTTGGCCGAGAGGACGGTGGAGCCGGGGGGTATCTTCTGCGGCACCATGCCGTCTATGTGCCGGTACTTCTTGAGGCGCGTCCACTGGTAGTTTTTGTAGTTAAGCTAAGTTATCATGCCAAATATCGGCTTCTTAGCTTTATCAGAAGGGTTTTAAAAATTAACTGTAATTTTTCCAGAATACTCCTCTCCCAGACAATTAATAATATGATCGTAATGTCGAATCACTTCGTCAAAAATATGACCAGACAGGCTAAAACGCTCTGATATTGCCCCAAATGTTCGCCAGGCCAAAACAACAACTACAAAGAACCTAATCTTAACTTGTCTTAACTGACGCTCTGATTGGCTATTGAGACGACGGGCTGCTAGTTGTTGGCCGAGAGGACGGTGGAGCCGGGGGGTATCTTCTGCGGCACCATGCCGTCTATGTGCCGGTACTTCTTGAGGCGCGTCCACTGGTAGTTTTTGTAGTTAAGCTAAGTTATCATGCCAAATATCGGCTTCTTAGCTTTATCAGAAGGGTTTTAAAAATTAACTGTAATTTTTCCAGAATACTCCTCTCCCAGACAATTAATAATATGATCGTAATGTCGAATCACTTCGTCAAAAATATGACCAGACAGGCTAAAACGCTCTGATATTGCCCCAAATGTTCGCCAGGCCAAAACAACAACTACAAAGAACCTAATCTTAACTTGTCTTAACTGACGCTCTGATTGGCTATTGAGACGACGGGCTGCTAGTTGTTGGCCGAGAGGACGGTGGAGCCGGGGGGTATCTTCTGCGGCACCATGCCGTCTATGTGCCGGTACTTCTTGAGGCGCGTCCACTGGTAGTTTTTGTAGTTAAGCTAAGTTATCATGCCAAATATCGGCTTCTTAGCTTTATCAGAAGGGTTTTAAAAATTAACTGTAATTTTTCCAGAATACTCCTCTCCCAGACAATTAATAATATGATCGTAATGTCGAATCACTTCGTCAAAAATATGACCAGACAGGCTAAAACGCTCTGATATTGCCCCAAATGTTCGCCAGGCCAAAACAACAACTACAAAGAACCTAATCTTAACTTGTCTTAACTGACGCTCTGATTGGCTATTGAGACGACGGGCTGCTAGTTGTTGGCCGAGAGGACGGTGGAGCCGGGGGGTATCTTCTGCGGCACCATGCCGTCTATGTGCCGGTACTTCTTGAGGCGCGTCCACTGGTAGTTTTTGTAGTTAAGCTAAGTTATCATGCCAAATATCGGCTTCTTAGCTTTATCAGAAGGGTTTTAAAAATTAACTGTAATTTTTCCAGAATACTCCTCTCCCAGACAATTAATAATATGATCGTAATGTCGAATCACTTCGTCAAAAATATGACCAAAGACAGGCTAAAACGCTCTGATATTGCCCCAAATTTTCGCCAGGCCAAAACAACAACTATAAAGAACCCAATCTTAACTTGTCTTAAATGACGCTCTGATTGGCTATTGAGACGACGGGCTGCTGGTTGTTGGCCGAGATGACGGTGGAGCCGGGGGGTATCTTCTGCGGCACCATGCCGTCTATGTGCCGGTACTTCTTAAGGCGCGTCCACCGGCAGTTTTTGTAATAAAGCTAAGTTATCATGCCAAATATCAGCTTCTTAGCTTTATCAGGAGTGTTTAAAAAATTAACTGACATCTTTCTGGAATGCCCCTTTACCAGACAATCAATAATATGATCAAAATGTCGAAACACTTCCGTCAAAATTATGACCAAAAACAGGCTAAAACGCTCTGATATTGCCCCAAATTTTATGAGAAGTGTAAAAAAAATTAACTGACATTTTTCTAGAATGCCCCTCTGCCAGACAATCAATAATATGATCGAAATATCGAAACATTTCGTCAAAAATATGACCAAAGACAGGCTAAAACGCTCTGATATTGCCCCAAATGTTTGCCAGGCCAAAACAACAACTACAAAGAACCTAATCTTAACTTGTCTTAACTGACGCTCTGATTGGCTATTGAGACGACGGGCTGCTGGTTGTTGGCCGAGATGACGGTGGAACCGGGTGGTATCTTCTGCGGCACCATGCCGTCTATGTGCCGGTACTTCTTGAGGCGCGTCCACTGGCAGCTAATGTTGTTAAGCTAAGTTATCAAACGTTATCATGCCAAATATCGGCTTTATAGCTTTATCGGAAGTGTTTAAAATACTAACTGACATCTTTCTGGAAGGCCCCTTTACCAGACAATCAATAATATGACCAAAATGTCGAAACACTTCCGTCAAAAATATGACCAAAGACAGGCTAAAACGCTCTGATATTGCCCCAAAATTTCGCCAGGCCAAAAGTACAACTATAAAGAACCTAATCTTAACTTGTCTTAACTGACGCTCTGATTGGCTATTGAGACGACGGGCTGCTGGTTATTGGCCGAGATGACGGTGGAGCCGGGGGGTATCTTCTGCGGCACCATGCCGTCTATGTGCCGGTACTTCTTGAGGCGCGTCCACTGGCCGTTTTTGTAGTTAAGCTAAGTTATCATGCCAAATATCGGCTTCTTAGCTTTATGAGAAGTGAAAAAAAAAACTGTCATTTTTCTAGAATGCCCCTCTGCCAGACAATCAATAATATGATCAAAATGTCGTAACACTTCGTCAAAAATATGACCAAAGACAGGCTAAAACGCTCTGATATTGCCCCAATTTTTTGCCAGGCCAAAACAACTATAAAGAACCTAATCTTAACTTGTCTTAACTGACGCTCTGATTGGCTATTGAGACGACGGGTTGCTGGTTGTTGGCCGAGATGACGGTGGAGCCGGGGGGTATCTTCTGCGGCACCATGCCGTCTATGTGCCGGTACTTCTTGAGGCGCGTCCACTGGCCGTTGTTGTAATTCATCTGGAAGTGCATCTCTGAGAGCATGGTGAGGTAGGTGTCGTCGGACTGCAGCACGTTTTCGATGTTCTCTGACAGTTTTATTGTCACTATGTTGCCTAGGTTCGGACAGGGGTTATCTGGAAGAGAGGGGATTCGTTTTAGTCAAATGAAACATTTTGAATTATTTCAAATAACAGTACCGTGAATCGTGCAGTGGAAAGTAAACTTCAAATTTAAAGTGACTATTTTTCATTGATCGAGAGTGGGGTTTTTCAAACTAGGTCTGTGAGCTCTTACTTGTCAAATTTCTTTGTCCAATGTGTATTTGCGTCCCACATTTTGCTTAGTGAGGAGAGTGAGACGCAATCCACATTGGACAGGTGGAATACTAACCTTAGCCAAAAGTCCGCAAAAAGAACCGGAAGAGGCGAAGGCCTGATCGTAGTTTTGAGTCAAAAATCTCCAACCTTACTAGTGTGATCAGTTGATTTCAAATATACATTTATTATTTTCATAAGTTCGGCGTGTGTTCGTGTGTATCTAGTTCAAGTTAACGTTTTGGAGTTTATGAGTACACATGCCGTGTTAAAATCTTTGGGTTAATAATGTAAAGATTATAAGGTTTACCTCTGGAGCCAGCCATGAAACCGAGTATGAGCGCCTTCTCGGGCCGCGTGACTCTGTTGGCGTTGCGGAACATATCTTGCGCTTCCAACATTTGTTCGCGCTGCAATACAGACAAATAACATACATTGTTATTTAGTACGTTACCAAATGTTGTTTTCCAATGGCAAATTAATGAGTTACTATAAAAAAGCTAACATTAAGTATTGTAATATTTAATAAACCATAGAAGGTAGGATCCTATAGAAGTGGTATACGCGTGCCTCCGCGAGGGACAAAACATACGCAATGCGACACTATGATTGGTCTAATTTATTTGTTGCCCACATAACCCATACTACATTTACGGTGGGGAATAAAAAACAATAATAGCGCTTTCGCTGCTACTTCTACTGAAAGATACATTAGACTATCCCATTCGGTCATTTCCCCCCACCCCTCAACCTCATGCCAGATCCAGTTATATACTTGATTCATATCATAAACAGATCTTTAAGCTTTTTGTTCACCGTTTTCAAGAAATCGGAGAATGTGTATAAAAAGCGACAAAGAAATCCCGACGAATTGAAAACACCCCTTTTCTGGATGTCACAGTAAAAAAGGTGTAGTATAATATAAGAGATTTAACGTAAAATAAGAACAGAGAAGGCAGATAATCGTACCGTGAGCGACAGCCCCCTACGCGGCAGCAGCGGCTGCGCCGGCGTCGCCGCCGCTGCGGGGCCGACCCCACCCGTCACCTGCACCTGAAACACATACACACTTTACTAATTGCGACAATTTTAAAGTAATATTTAAATTTTAATCAGCATCATCGACTCGACGACCGGTCTGGCTGGCCTAGTGGGTAGTGACCCTGCCTATGAAGCCGATGGTCCCGGGTTCGAATCCTGGTAAGGGCATTTATTTGTATGATGATACAGATATTTGTTCCTGAGTCATGGTTGTTTCTATATATTTAAGTATTTATATATATCGTTGTCTGAGTACCCACAACACAAGACTTCTTGAGCTTACCGTGGGGCTTAGTCAATTTGTGTAAAAAATGTCCTATAATATTTATTTTATTTTTATTTGTTATCATCCTAGCCTTCAGTCGCCCACTCCTGAGCATAGGCCTCTCATCGTGTACGCCACTTATCCCGGTCCTGGGCTAGTCTCATCCAAAAGTGCCCCGCGATTTTTCGAATGTCATCCACCCAACGAGCCAATGGACGCCAGGCGCTTTTTTCATCCGAAAGCAGCCACCAATCCGTCAACATTTTGGTCCACTTGCCATCACTCTGCCTAGCAACATGTCCCGCCCAACTCCATTTAATCTTGGTGATGACGTCACCCACGTCTCGCACCTTGGTGTGGCGTCGGATTTCGACATTTCTCACTCGGTCTTGCAGTTTAATGCCGAGCATGGTGAGCAATAATAGTTTCAAAATTTTACTTTTAGTTTGTAAATGAAAAATCACTTTTTTTTTCGTTAACATTTCCTATATAATTAAATCAAAATCGTTCTACTATAGTAACGTTCACACGAGCATTCTGTTTACGGAATACTGAACACTGCACGTATACTACTAAAACGGGTTCCTGCAGAAGACCGTACCCGCAAAAAACTGCATGGTCACTCGGTCTTGCAGTTTAATGCCGAGCATGGTGAGCAATAATAGTTTCAAATTTTTACTTTTAGTTTGTAAATGAAAAATCCACTTTTTTTTCGTTAACATTTCCTATATAATTAAATCAAAATCGTTCTACTATAGTAACGTTCACACGAGCATTCTGTTTACGGAATACTGAACACTGCACGTATACTACTAAAACGGGTTCCTGCAGAAGACCGTACCCGCAAAAAACTGCATGTTCAGTGGGAAAGAGCCCTAATAGTATAAATAATGTACATACCACGGGCTGCGGCTGCGGTTGCGGCGGCGGCACCACCTGTAGCGTGGGCCGCGCCGCCTGGACCACTGTTTGTGTCACCTGGAACCAAAAACAATGAATAAAAAGGGTCAAGTGCGAGTCGGACTCGCGTTTCAAGGGTTCCGTACATTATTCAATTTTTAACAATGTATTTTTTTTATGTGGAACTGGAATGCCCGACGGGTCGGATCCAAAACTAAGTAATTAAGTCCGACTCACGCTTGACTGCACATTTCTAATAGGTTTTCCTGTCATCTATAGGTAAAGAACTATTTTGTGAATGTAGTTTCGGAGATAAAGGGGGGGGAGTGGTCGGACAAACAAACAGACAGACGCACGAGGGATCCTATAAGGGTTCTTTTTTTTTTCCTTTTGAAGTACGGAGCCCTAAAAATAGTTATTAGGTCAAGAGCGGCTACACACGTAGTGCGCGTTTACACAAACCGAGCTACTTCGCCTGACAATTTCTTCGCAAAGTGACTCGTTACGTATGGACCCAAAGGCAACGCTTTCCAAGTAATCAAATACTTTGGTTTGATATTTCTGGGTATTTAAAGTCTGTCAAGCCATTTCCGTCAGGACAAAAAAGCGAGAAATTAAAAAATTATGTTGGCATAAAGGGTTATCGTCCCATAGAAAATTTGAATTTCGTGCCTTTTTCTACTGAGAAAGTTGTTTGACCGGCTCGACTATATTTACGTACCGGTTTGATGTTCTGCAGTAGCACAGCCTTGCCTCCAGGTTGCAGCAGCACAGCAGAAGTGTTCAGGAGTGTTGGCGCCGACAGTAGGAGTGGTTTGGTTCCGCCCTGGCCCGCTATCAATAGTTTGCCTTGTTGGCCGATTACGATCGGTTTCGCACCGGTGCCCTGTCAAGTAAACAATATAATTGATAATTTTAGTTTATCAGTGTTAGTAATACTCCTCAAGATTTTTTTTAATTTTAATGTGCCGTACATAATTATTATTATATACATAGTATATACATGTTTCTTTTTTTTTGTGATAAAGGAAGACAAAAATAGCTAAATATTATAATATTAAAAATATCACTCATGATTAGTAAATGTAAATAGGTAGGAGGTTTAGGAAGTGATAAGAATATAGGTGTTACCTGGTGGACGAGCATGGGGCTGGGCGGCGGCGGACGCTCGGCCGCGGCGGAGGGGGGAGGGGGGGAGGCGCGAGGGGGGGACGCCGGCGTCGGCTCCACCGCCACGGCTGGGGGATAAACATAGTGTCAATTACATTTATTTCTATACTAACAATACCATCATACTCGCAAGCCTAGCTAAGTACCTCCCGGCAAAACAAAGTATCGAAGCAAAAATTAATTCATAAAAAGTAATTAGTATATGAAGATTACGCTCATTATGAAACCGACCGTTAGGCGTTAACCTTCTCGAATTGTACGAAGATTAAATCTACTGCAACCGTGTGCATCTGTAGTCTTCGACGATCAAAAAGTTACCTGACCGACGATGGACTTGTAGGCCTGTGCACACCGGCTTTCGTATACGTAACGTGCACATGCGCTAAAATGGTGGAGTTTCACACGCACACGTCACGCAAGCGGTATGCCGTCTCTCATAAGGATCTGTATACTTACAACGCCGCGCGTCACGCACACGCAGCCGTTGTGCACAAGCATTAACACTTTAACAATAAACTTTTCACCTCAGCAGCGCGAACAAGGGTACTTTGCTGCTTAAAAACAGTGAGCAAAATGCGATTTTGCTCACTGAGTCATTTTGTCTCACTCAGTGAGCAAAATGCGATTTTGCTCACTGAGTGAGACAAAATGACATTCAAGTGACCTTTATAGTCAAATGTCATTTCAACATGCGGGGTCTAATACAAGTTCGATATACTTGGGTTCTATTATCTCTGTCCCTCTAGGTATGTTCTCACTGCTTAGGGTGAAAAATTATGTGTACTACACGAGATCAAAGTTATTTACATCTCGTGCGCTTTTGAATCCCTTACTACGCTCAAGATTCTAAATTATAGAATCTTTCGCTTGCACGGGACTCAAAATAAGCACTCGAAGAAATATCAAACTTTGATCTCTTGTCGTACAAATAACTATTACATATAAGACCACATAAAGATAAATTCGCTTCCCAGGACTTGAATCCGGGAGCGTCGGCTTTATAGGCAGGGCCCCTCCCCACCAGGCCAGACAGGTGATACAAATAATACGTACCGGCGGGGTTGTCCTCCTGCTTGGGCATCTGGTAGTTGTTGAGGATAATACGTACCGGCGGGGTTGTCCTCCTGCTTGGGCATCTGGTAGTTGTTGAGGATAATACGTACAGGCGGGGTTGTCGTCCCGCTTGGGCATCTGGTAGTTGTTGAGGATAATACGTACCGGCGGGGTTGTCCTCCCGCTTGGGCATCTGGTAGTTGTTGAGGATAATACGTACCGGCGGGGTTGTCCTCCTGCTTGGGCATCTGGTAGTTGTTGAGGATAATACGTACCGGCGGGGTTGTCCTCCTGCTTGGGCATCTGGTAGTTGTTGAGGATAATACGTACCGGCGGGGTTGTCCTCCTGCTTGGGCATCTGGTAGTTGTTGAGGATAATACGTACAGGCGGGGTTGTCCTCCTGCTTGGGCATCTGGTAGTTGTTGAGGATAATACGTACCGGCGGGGTTGTCCTCCTGCTTGGGCATCTGGTAGTTGTTGAGGATAATACGTACCGGCGGGGTTGTCCTCCTGCTTGGGCATCTGGTAGTTGTTGAGGATAATACGTACAGGCGGGGTTGTCCTCCCGCTTGGGCATCTGGTAGTTGTTGAGGATAATACGTACCGGCGGGGTTGTCCTCCCGCTTGGGCATCTGGTAGTTGTTGAGGATAATACGTACCGGCGGGGTTGTCCTCCTGCTTGGGCATCTGGTAGTTGTTGAGGATAATACGTACAGGCGGGGTTGTCCTCCTGCTTGGGCATCTGGTAGTTGTTGAGGATAATACGTACCGGCGGGGTTGTCCTCCTGCTTGGGCATCTGGTAGTTGTTGAGGATAATACGTACCGGCGGGGTTGTCCTCCTGCTTGGGCATCTGGTAGTTGTTGAGGATAATACGTACCGGCGGGGTTGTCCTCCTGCTTGGGCATCTGGTAGTTGTTGAGGATAATACGTACAGGCGGGGTTGTCCTCCTGCTTGGGCATCTGGTAGTTGTTGAGGATAATACGTACAGGCGGGGTTGTCCTCCTGCTTGGGCATCTGGTAGTTGTTGAGGATAATACGTACAGGCGGGGTTGTCCTCCTGCTTGGGCATCTGGTAGTTGTTGAGGATAATACGTACCGGCGGGGTTGTCCTCCTGCTTGGGCATCTGGTAGTTGTTGAGGATAATACGTACAGGCGGGGTTGTCCTCCTGCTTGGGCATCTGGTAGTTGTTGAGGATAATACGTACCGGCGGGGTTGTCCTCCTGCTTGGGCATCTGGTAGTTGTTGAGGATAATACGTACCGGCGGGGTTGTCCTCCTGCTTGGGCATCTGGTAGTTGTTGAGGATAATACGTACCGGCGGGGTTGTCCTCCTGCTTGGGCATCTGGTAGTTGTTGAGGATAATACGTACAGGCGGGGTTGTCCTCCTGCTTGGGCATCTGGTAGTTGTTGAGGCCGCGCGCGTAGTCGGGCGGCGGCGACGCGGGCGCCGCCACCGCCGGCTTCTTGGCCGCCGCCGCCTCCTCCAACTCTGCTCACACAATTACAATCATAATTATTCATTGGTTTAACATCAATCAATTCATAAATTCTTGGGATTACTTATCAAACGGACCCCAGGCTCCCATGAGCCGTGGTAAAATGCCGTGATAACGCGAGGAAGGAAGAAGATTCATTTATTCAACATAGGTTATACGGTGTTACAGTTCAGTTAATTTCACTATGTGGCGGTTTAAGGCGTACAAATTTTGAAAGTATGCATGTCAAAATATAATAGGATGTATTTACGTATTCGATGGGGCCTTTAGAAGGAACCAAGCTCATGTTCCCAACATAAGCATGAAATGGGCTGGTAAGTGATGTCTAGCAACTTGATGCCACCCCTGCATAGAGTCAAGCGGAGGCCAATTAAATTAATTAAAATTAGGCCTCCTTTACCTTACAAAATTTTGTTCTGAAATTCTTTTACAACTGGACAAAATTTAAAATACTATTTTCGTTCGTTTTTTTTAGCATTAGAAAGAACTTGAAAGAAGGTAAGCGATCTAGACACGTCTTTTAATTGAAAAACGCTTTTTAAAAATCAATAACTATTACTTATGAAAGCAGAAGAATATAAATGAATGTATTAGATTCGTAATTGTTTAGTAGATTGTTAACCAATAACCAAGGGTGGAGAGTGAACCATTTCACCCGATATATTTTGGCGCTCGAACGAAGAGAGAGCGCCAATAGTTCGAGGGTGAAATGGTTACTTTTCAACCGACGAAAAAAAAAAACGGAGGAGGTTCTCAAGTCGACGCGTATATTTTTTTTTTTTTATTTTTTTTATGTATGACCACGCATAACTTTATACAGAGATGTTCGATTTTGATAATTATTTTTTTATTGGAAAGGGTATACCCCGAAGTTGGTCCCATATAAATTTGGAAAAAAAAATCCAACCTTAAGGGTAGGAAAATAGGGGATGATTGATTTTTTCACTCACCGATTGTAACGTATGACCACGCATAACCTTTTACAGAGTAGTCGTAATAATAATAAAAATTTGGAAAAAATCCTACCCTAAGGGTGGGACAATAGGGGTAATTTATTTATATTACAGAACAAAATAATAGTTAAAGTAGGATTATTAATATAACAGTTAATAGCTAAAGCAAGGTAGGTAGCTATTTTAAAAGTGATCAAAAATTAAGCATGTAATAATTTGTATAAATTATAGCCACAGAAAATTATAAAATAAAAACTTTTTAACAAAAAAAATAACCGCCGAAAAAAAACTAAAAGGAAATGAAAAAACCGGCACTAACACGAAACGAGTCGACCAACAAAAACAATAGCACACTGAAAAGAAAAAAATAATTATTTTGTCTTCAATAACGCAAGTGAATACCTATGAACTATGTATATACATACTTCTGAAATCAATCACACAAATCTGCGTATTTATATATTTACAATCTGTTATTTTTGGAGTCGGTGCCAGCCTCAAACAAACTTGAGCACCTTAGTGAAGCACCTGCACCGACTCCAAAAATAACAGATTGTAAATATTAGGTCATTACCTATGAAATTGGCGTTTTGTTCGGAGAATTTCAACGAAACACGAATTTCCATACAATTAATTTTGCGGATATTTTTTTGATGGCTAATTCAAACCAAACAAAATTTTTCCAGTAATTTTTGACACCTTTAAGGTATGTTTTCAATATCTCCATTTCTTGAAAATTGGTACCATTAGAAAAATATAAGTAATTTTAATACTCGAACCGACAGCACATGAAAAGACCTATTTTCAAGGCTTAATTCTGAACACTTAACAATAAAAAATAACAATTAATTGCTGTCAAGCAGTTTGGCGAAATCATATTGTAGTTTTATTGTAATTGTGTATGTACTTTTGTAAAAAAAAAAAAAACTAGGATCAGACTTATATCTATGAACAAAAACGCCAATTTCATAGGTAAGGACCTAATATATAAATACGCAGATTTGTGTGATTTATTTCAGAAGTATGTATATACATAGTTCATAGGTATTCACTTGCGTTATTGAAGACAAAATAATTATTTTTTTCTTTTCAGTGTGCTATTGTTTTTGTTGGTCGACTCGTTTCGTGTTAGTGCCGGTTTTTTCATTTCCTTTTAGTTTTTTTTCGGCGGTTATTTTTTACCCGAGTTAAACACTCTACTTTTCATTTCGACTATGAGGAAAGTCAAACACGAGAAATGTAGGTTGATAATTGGTAAGTATTTAAGAAGATTTTCAAGTTCACTTGATGCTTTGTATTCATCACTGATTTAAGCAAAGAGTAATTGCTCCAAAGTGTGGAAGGTTGTAATGATTTAGTTAGACATTTCACTAAAATAAGCCAAATATTCGTTTTCCGACAGCGACTTCACTTTTTTAACGCTTCTCCGATTCATGAACTGCTCGTATGCCTTTAGGTATCTTTGTTTTGAAGATGCAGGTAAAAGATTATCAACCACTGTTTTTGCTTCTTCTTTAACAGATTCAGGAGTTAATTCTATGTTTAAGCCACTCGAATCACTTGAAAAATCCATTTTGAACCAGAGCAAGTAATGTCTCAACAGTTTATTCAGTACCATACCTATTCCCGCCTTTTCCTAATTAGTTTTTTTTTTCTATTTTATCAAAATAAAAATGTTGCTACTGCCAAAATATTTATTATTGTGTATAATAATTATACTATAGTTGGTCAAACCAAATTGTCAGTAAATAAGAACAAACAAAACTATACTCATCCTTATTTTTTGGGTGCTAGTACTAGTGTAAGACAAAGATAGTATGATTCTCTCTGTCTATATTTGAAATGAGACAGCCCTTTGACAAACTATACTTGTATTTAATATTAAAATGTATAAAACTAACATAAATATTTGTTAATAAATTAATATAAATGACAATGAATGTTTATTAAAATATTATCATTACATTCATTCATTCAGTTTCACTTTTTTTAAGGCGCGTATACCTACATTATATTAAGGCCGTTTCAGACACATCCCAATTTAAGATCGGTTTGTCTATGGTTTTAGATTTTTTGCCAATCTAAATGTAAACGGCGCCAATTTCAGTCATGCGGAAGCTAATATGAGAGCTTTTAACTGAATAATATGGCATATATGGCTGTTAGCCGTTGCAAGTAAAAATTAAAAAAAAATTACTTTCCACCCTAGGGTGGGAAATGCAATTTTCCACCCGGTTATTAGCCTATGAAAGGTGAACTTTCCGAACAGGAGAGATGAAAACATATTTGCCGTAACTTATTTTTAAAACGTGTTTTTCAATTAAAAGACAAGATCGATTACCTTATTTCTAATGATAAAAAACCGGGCAAGTGCGAGTCGGACCCGCGCGCAAAGGGTTCCGTACCATAATGCAAAAAACGGCAAAAAAAACGGTCACCCATCCAAGTACTAACCCCGCCCGACGTTGCTTAACTTCGGTCAAAAATCACGTTTGTTGTATGGGAGCCCCACTTAAATCTTTATTTGTGACGTTCCACGGGAAAAGGTACCTTATGAGGGTTTCTAGTTTCGGAGATATGAAATGTTTTGTAAAGAGGTGAAAAAATGCTAAATTTTTTTTTATTGTGTGATCTGAAACCTTAATGCGTAACGTTTGTTTACCTGTTTTTATTTTTGTTATAAGTTAGTTATAAGCCTAGTAATGTCGTCTCAGAGTTTAGTAGAAAAGGTACCTTATGGAAAAAAGATTGAAAATTCCCAAAAAGACTACTCAATACGGGAAAAGAAGTTTGGTAGAGAACTGTATTAGCATTCTGCAAAACTAATTTGATAATTTCAGTTCTGGTTGGGGCGCCTCGCAAATATTATAACCGTACATAGACCGACATCACAATTCCAAGTAGCCTGCTATTATACCAAAGTTACTCTCGTCAAGTCTTTCTTAACTAGAATAATCTTCATTTGGTTTGGTCGCATGCAATAAATCAGCCATTGGTTTGCTGAAAAATGCCAATACCCGACGCATTACCTTATGGAATATCTGAGGTCATTGAACCTCAATGCCGCTTATCTTCAATAGAAACCGAAATATATTATTGATAAGAAATAGACGATTTATACCATTACCAAAATATTATTAGTTTATCCTAACTGTTCCATCATCATCATCATGCCTCATCATGTAACTTAATCACAAGGTACCTTTTCATTACATACAAATTATTGGTCTTTTTTAAGATTATTATGACGAGGAACTAATTAAATTTGGGGTAGTTTAATGTAAATTAATATTTTCTATTCATAAAAGATAAACTGTAATATGATTGATATTTTGTAGTGATGTATTATTAGATTTATTTCCATAAGGTACCTTTTCGTAAATGTATGGAGCAAATACTGTTATTGTTATGTAAGTTTAAAGTGGCATAAGGGGTTAAATATAGTATTTAGTTGGGGTTTTAGGATTTATTTCATTTGAATGACAGAATTTCTTTCATATGTGCTCAGAAAAATTGATTGTGTGTGACATTAAAAGTAAAAATATTCAATTTTGTGATTTTATATGAAAAAGTCAGGAAATACATTTTCACCTCTAAATCGGTATTGTTTTTTACTTAAACTGTCTGTCAGTGTCGTTTTCTAATAGATAAAATTTAAATCTTGAGAGCTCATTGCAATCAATCGTGAAAATGAAATAAAACTTTATTTTCAAGAGATTGGTTAATATACACATAAATCAGTCGATATCAAAAGTTTCTATTTGCATTACAGAACAAGTCGCAATATTTTTTTAATCTCAGATATATAAGGTATTATTATTTGTAGTCAACTATGTAACTTACTTCAGGAACATAGTTTTTTAGGCGGCTAAACTTAAAACTTCTCTATCGTAAAGTTGCTCATTTCACAACATTATTTTCAAAAAATCATATCTCTGTAACTACGCAACCTAGAAGGTTGATCTTTTGTGTTATCGATAGCTTATTTATTGTAGATTACTGGGGTATGCATAACTCCATACCCGCCATAAGGTACCTTTGACCGTGGGACGTCACATTTTATTCTGTTTTTAGTATTTGTTGTTATAGCGGCAACAGAAATACATCTGTGAAAATTTCAACTGTCTAGCTATCACGGTTCGTGAGATACAGCCTGGTGACAGACGGACGGACGGACGGACGGACGGACAGCGGAATCTTAGTAATAGGGTCCCGTTTTTACCCTTTGGGCACGGAACCCTAAAAACGAACTATAATTACTAACCGTTCTTGCGTCTCCTTTTAGCGTGAGCGTGTGCAATGGGCTGGTCGGCGATGTCGAGCAGCTTGATGCCGGCGCTGCGCGGCGGCGGGCGCGCCGCGGCGGCCGCCACGCGCGAGGGCGCGCCGCCCGAGCGCGCCGCCCAGCGCGACGGCAGGCCCTTCAGAGGACAATACTAACCGTTCTTGCGTCTCCTTTTAGCGTGAGCGTGTGCAATGGGCTGGTCGGCGATGTCGAGCAGCTTGATGCCGGCGCTGCGCGGCGGCGGGCGCGCCGCGGCGGCCGCCACGCGCGAGGGCGCGCCGCCCGAGCGCGCCGCCCAGCGCGACGGCAGGCCCTTCAGAGGACAATACTAACCGTTCTTGCGTCTCCTTTTAGCGTGAGCGTGTGCAATGGGCTGGTCGGCGATGTCGAGCAGCTTGATGCCGGCGCTGCGCGGCGGCGGGCGCGCCGCGGCGGCCGCCACGCGCGAGGGCGCGCCGCCCGAGCGCGCCGCCCAGCGCGACGGCAGGCCCTTCAGAGGACAATACTAACCGTTCTTGCGTCTCCTTTTAGCGTGAGCGTGTGCAATGGGCTGGTCGGCGATGTCGAGCAGCTTGATGCCGGCGCTGCGCGGCGGCGCGCGCGCCGCGGCGGCCGCCACGCGCGAGGGCGCGCCGCCCGAGCGCGCCGCCCAGCGCGACGGCAGGCCCTTCAGAGGACAATACTAACCGTTCTTGCGTCTCCTTTTAGCGTGAGCGTGTGCAATGGGCTGGTCGGCGATGTCGAGCAGCTTGATGCCGGCGCTGCGCGGCGGCGGGCGCGCCGCGGCGGCCGCCACGCGCGAGGGCGCGCCGCCCGAGCGCGCCGCCCAGCGCGACGGCAGGCCCTTCAGAGGACAATACTAACCGTTCTTGCGTCTCCTTTTAGCGTGAGCGTGTGCAATGGGCTGGTCGGCGATGTCGAGCAGCTTGATGCCGGCGCTGCGCGGCGGCGGGCGCGCCGCGGCGGCCGCCACGCGCGAGGGCGCGCCGCCCGAGCGCGCCGCCCAGCGCGACGGCAGGCCCTTCAGAGGACAATACTAACCGTTCTTGCGTCTCCTTTTAGCGTGAGCGTGTGCAATGGGCTGGTCGGCGATGTCGAGCAGCTTGATGCCGGCGCTGCGCGGCGGCGGGCGCGCCGCGGCGGCCGCCACGCGCGAGGGCGCGCCGCCCGAGCGCGCCGCCCAGCGCGACGGCAGGCCCTTCAGAGGACAATACTAACCGTTCTTGCGTCTCCTTTTAGCGTGAGCGTGTGCAATGGGCTGGTCGGCGATGTCGAGCAGCTTGATGCCGGCGCTGCGCGGCGGCGGGCGCGCCGCGGCGGCCGCCACGCGCGAGGGCGCGCCGCCCGAGCGCGCCGCCCAGCGCGACGGCAGGCCCTTCAGAGGACAATACTAACCGTTCTTGCGTCTCCTTTTAGCGTGAGCGTGTGCAATGGGCTGGTCGGCGATGTCGAGCAGCTTGATGCCGGCGCTGCGCGGCGGCGGGCGCGCCGCGGCGGCCGCCACGCGCGAGGGCGCGCCGCCCGAGCGCGCCGCCCAGCGCGACGGCAGGCCTTTTAGTGGAGCTGGGGAAAACAATGTCACGTTACCCCCTTATTACCCCGTTTACTAAAGCTGACGAGCCGATAATAGTCGTTTGTCCCTTTCCATCGTACCGATACGTCGGAAAGGGTCAAACGATTATTATCGGCTTGTCAACTTTAGTAGACGTTTATGAATAAGGGGGTTAGATAAATGACAAAATAATTATCTTTAATAATCTCAAACCACGCCTTCTATCCTCTGCGACACCTTTAGCATGATTTCAGCTCGGTCCGACCGCTTGTTGCTCATTTTATGTGGACCGACGGGCATCGCCGTCAAAACGCCCGCAATTACGACATGAGCTTTTAAATATAACATAAACCCCAATTGCCAAATAAATAATAATAAAAAATCCTCCATTAAAAAGAAATTAAACATTTCAACCCTAAAAACTTTATACTCGAAGCAATATTTGGGTCTTGCAAATAAAAATTTTATAATTATGGTATATTCCTATTTTCACTTCTCATGCTCAAAAAGTGCACCTTTATGTCGTGCGTAGACGACATAAAATCGCATTTTATGCTCTAGAGCATAAAGTAAAATCATCTATTACGACCCTTATTGACTTAGCAATAAAGTCCAAATTCTGCCATACAAACTGCCAGCCCTGCCGGCGCGCCCCCGACCGGCGCTCTCCCGATCGGCGTGCCCCGCGCCTCCGACCGGCCCAAGAACAATTTTCTTTAGTCTTAAAGAAATACGTTAAAATAACCTAAAATATTTGATTTTTTGTATATTTTCCTCGCAATCGAAGTGAAAAGCAGAATGTACAACAAGGGCATAAATAGTTCGCTTCGCTCAGACCAAAAAATTGCCTCGGGTAAAAATGGGTCACTTTATGCCCTTGTTGTACAATCTACTATTGTCCCCATGGGGCACATAGGACTAGGTGCATTTATATGAATCGTTCCCGTCTGGCCCCAACTCATCTATGCAGGCAGCCACTTTGGGGGATGGAAAGAAAACCAATATGTGACGTCACACGGTTAAAGGTACCTTATGGCGGTTGGCGCTTACGCTATTATTAACGCCGCTCCAATATTATTGCGGCGCTATGCGATGTAAGCGCCAGCCGCCATAAGGTACCTTTTCCCGTGGAACGTCACATATTAAAAGGTCTGTTACTATTTTTCAATACAATGTCAACCAACTCACTAGTATCAGTCATCTTCCTCGGCATGCCACGACTCCGGACCGGCACCGTGGGCGCTTGAGCCTTCTTCTGGTTGGCCTGCACCTCGGCCGCCTTGGCTAGTAGTTCGCTCCGGAGCGCCACGGACTTGGGCTTGCGTTTTAGTGTGAAGTGTTTTACTGGGTTCGCTTGCTGGCCAACCTGCAATCAAGTGAAACATGATAATTTAAAGCAAATTTTACGAAACAATTTTGTCTTTCAACAAATTATACGGTAATTCTCCAGTAACTGGCCACTTTTACTAACTGGTCGCCCTAAACTAAAAATGAATTCTATGCACCTATAAACAGAATTATACTATAATTAATTATATTTATAGGTGAATAGAATTAATTTTTAGTTTAGGGCGGCCAGTTACTAAAAGTGGCCAATTACTGGCGAATTACCCTACATTCTATAAATTTATACCTCTAAAACTTCTCTATCTTCTAGATATTTTTTTGTTTTAAAATTTTAATACCTCATACATCGACTAAGGGCCTGTTTAGTTGTTTACACACGCGCGCATTCTTACTTTTGCTCCTAAATGCAAGTAATAAATGTATGAATGCTCCAATGGTAGAAGAATAAAAATATTATTATTTTACTCACCACAGATACTAAGGCATTTTTATTCAAATATAGGCACTCTAATGGCAACAATCCCAGTTCCGAATGCTTAGCCAGTGCTTTCCGGAGTTCCCCGATCATGTCACTGAAAATGGGCCGGGTCTCGTCGAACTCCGCTATCTCGGTGTTAAGGGTGCCCTGTGACGGGAAGGTTTTGAGGACCTCGGCCAACATGGCGACCCAGAGGTCCGAGTCCACCGCTGCCACTTCAATGATCTCTTCCAATTCATTTCTCCACTGAAATTAATTGTTATGAAATTTTATACGAGGCCAATAGGAGTGATTGTAACCATGGGATTGCACTGGGGGCATTCAAGAAAAGTGATGATTACGAGACACTATTTTTTTAATACTTCTGAAGCTAGGAAGCCAATATTTGATTTTACATTTGATACTTAATAATACAGATTCCTGAAGGTTATTAAGGTGGGTGCCATAAGAATGACATCCCCAACAAAGTTGACCTTTTTGTGGAATGCCCCACTGTCCCTAGAATGACAATGCAATGAATAGATTTAGGCACCATTTGATTGTAGAGTGTTTTAGCTAGAGATGCAACGGATAGTTGTGTGGCTGGATACCGGATATTCGGCCTAACCATCGGCCGAATATCCGATACGGAACTATACCTACATTTCGGTTTTTCGGGTGCGCATTCTGCAGGTTTGACCTGTTTCCTAGTGAACGTTCTCGCGGACACATTTCTAGGTTCGAAATGAGTGCGCGTGCAAGTCAGTGGAATGATTAAATTGTTTTAAAATAATAAACAAGTACGATTATGACCGTGACTGTTTCTTAAATCCATTTTGTTTACTCCAAAATCAAGCAATGTTATCCGGTATCCGGCCGGATAGTAGTTCAATATCCGGTATCCGGCCGGTAGTAGTTCAATATCCGGTATCTGGCCGGATATTAAAATAATGGCCGGATAGTAACCGAATATCCGGTGCAAGACAATTGCAATTTTGATTTGTGAAAATTAAGATTCAAATTAGAATGTAATATCAGACCTTTTTATAGGCCTCTGGGCGGCTAGAGGTTATAGCTTTAACTGCCTTTACACCAGCTACTTGTTATTCTGAAGGAATGCACTATTACCCTGGTAGACAGTGGCGGATTTGCCCTAAGGCCAAGGGGGCCCGGGCCGGGCCTAGGGCGGCAAATTGTGACAAAAAATTCGCTAATGATAACAAGAAATAACTCAAAATGTAGTGTTTATGATGGGTGCTGAGAAAGGGGCGGCTACAGGGCCTGGGGCCTAGGGCGGCAAAAACTGCAAATCCGCCACTGCTGGTAGACTTTCATAGTGGTTAGTTACATGAGTATTGGATTTAAAAACACAGTAAAGAAGAAATTATTCAACAGTGTGATAATGTGATTCTGATTTCATAAGTATCTATAAGTATACAATAGTTTTCCTGTATTTGATCCATATGCTAATGCATGCATAGCTGCAATATGTTCAAGAAGGTTTACACCTTCTATTGCTTTTTATTAAGGGTGCTGATATTATGTGAACGTGTTTGTCCAGACAATTGACCTATTATGCTGTACTTTTTACTATGATTTAAAACCGGGGACCGTTACTGGTATAACTACAAAATTAAAATATCTCATAGCACTCACAATATTTATTTGATATTATAGAATAGTATTCAGCTGGGCTAGCACATGATTGGCGCGAGATAGACTACCTGTCCCTCTTTAGTTAATACAGTTAGAAAAAGACGGGTAGTCTATCTCGCGGCGAGATACTGTCGTACCAATCATGTGCTAGGCCTCCAGGTAAGGATAATGATTGAGCAGATTGACTCAGAACAGATTTGAAGACCGGTCTGGCCTAGTGGGTAGTGACCCTGCCTGTGAAGCCGATGGTCCTGGGTTCGAATCCCAGTAAGGGCATTTATTTGTGTGATGACACAGATATTTGACCCTAGTTCTGTAGAAAGCGACCAACTTTTTATTTTTGTCAAAGTGACTTACTGCTCAATCATTATCCTGACACCCTAACTCAGTGGCTTTGGTCGCTTTCTGCATTGATGATAAAATCGAGTTAGTCGTTTTCTGCATAACTACGGTCATTTGTTCCTAAGTCATGGTTGTTTTCTATGTATTTAAGTATTTATATATTATATATATTGTTGTACCCACAACACAAGCCTTCTTGAGCTTACTGTGGGACTTGGTCAATTTATGTAAGAATGTCCTATAATAAAAAAAAAAAGAAAAAAAAGATTAGCTAAATTAAGTGCAAAAATAAAACAACCCTGATACCAAAATTGAATACCAGTTAATTTGTATGAAAAATATACTGGTATTCGGTCCCTGTTTAAAACCCAGTATCAGAATGTGCATATGGTTAATTTGAATTTCTATTAATATAATTAAAGGATAATAAACATAAGCTTGTAATGTTTACAGCTCTACATGATAATCATGACAATACAATGTAGGGCAGGTAAACATATGTTCATTTAAAATAGTTACCCTGTATAGTATAGAGCTAAAAATACAGGAGACATATAATGCGCAGTTTGAGCACGAGAAATGCATGTGAGCACAACAATATGCACCTTGTGCATTTATGCATGCCCTGAACAAATGGATTAGTCCTTGAATTGGGTACTAAGTGGAAACATCAGATTCTAGGTTATAAACACAAGCAAAATATAGGCCAGGCGGCGGCGTCGAACTGGTTATCACGAGAAAACTAGTGTTAAATATAGACCTTTTGTACAAACAAGCATTAATTAATGTATGAGAGAAATGTGTAACATTAAAATACTAATTTGTTTATCGGTGTTTACTCCCAAAAATACCACGAGTTTAGCATATCTAATCGATTCTGATGTGCAATTAGATAATAAAAAAATATTGAAATGGTAAATTTACAAAACATTTCAATTATTGTAATAAAATTATGATATGACAACAAAACTACTACATACATGCTTGTTATGCGTCTCTTTCCAACTTATGATCAGCTAGCGGAGCAGAAAGAGATATAAAACACAATATAGTTACGCAAAACCATAGAACATCAAAGAGAGAAAAGTTACATACCTCCTCAACATTTCTGCGCGGGATATGAAAGAAACTCAACAATAATTTTAGTTTCACTTGTGTTTGCAAATCTGGAAAACAATCCTTAATATTCTTTAACACTTCAGCATTTAATTGTGTACAAATTGAACCAGTTGTCCAGGAATCGTTCGATGTTCCGAGTTTATTATGGAGCCACAAGGATGTGTCACTATCCCGCACGTTCGCCATCTTGCAACTGAGATAGTGACGTGCCACTGTTGACGCATCTGCATTCAGCCATGTGCTATTTGACATATAAAATAATCGATAATATTTTATCGTCAAACGGTGCAACTTATGTTACAATATGTTGCGGAAAGAGATAGAAATGTTGCTTGCACCCTCTAACGTATAACTTGGATTAGTTTGGCCATCGTTAGCCCAATATGTGCACCAGCATACGCATATTTGACAATATTTGACAATTTAATTGTTGCAATAACTGACAATTAACGATTATTTTATAACGTGGATAACGCCATCCATCATATGCTTGGTGAAAAAAGTAAAAACTTAAGTGATAACACGTGTTTTGCCACTTTAGTCTTTTAATAGTTGTGATTTTTTTTACTGGTTTCCTAATGAAATGTGCAATAAAGAATATTACACTACATCAAATATACATTTTAAAATTAATCATATAAATTAATAATAATATTAGCGTCCTGGTCGTCTTTACGACGGCAGTTTCAGGGGCCCATCTAGTCAGCGGCGAGTCACCGCCTGCCTCGATGACGGTGTTAACATTGTTATGGCAGGTGTCCGGACCTCTTTTACAATAGCCCAGTCTCATTGTCCACCCAAACATCAATCCATAGACCGGCATACTGTTCACTTTTCCTACAATAGTCCCAATGCCTGCTGAGACCGGTTCATGGGTGTCTATTGTTGCGCCTGTGAACGGGTTCCAGCAGGCGTTCTACATGACATTAAAGCTCTCCAAAGGGCATCTACGTGTTGGATCTATATCCCCACGCAAGCCTATCAAAAGACCGGGATTTATAGGCCCGTGTTATCTAAGGAGATACAAATATTAGCGTTAAGTACAAGTTTTCATTTTCTTTTTTGTTTACAATTTCATTAATTTCTCGATATGTTATTATCAAAATCGACATTTGCTCATCACTAGTAATTGTCTATGGAAATTAAACACGTTTCGCGGCCATTCGCGCCAAAACGCCGAGGTTCGAGTAACGGGTTTTGTCGATGGTTATAAAGAACGCACAAAACATTATGCATCATAGTGACGGTTTATGCAATGACTGAAATAGTGTCGCGCCATATTTAAACTGAATTGATTTTGCTAAGAGATTTTATTGATTTAATTTGTATAATTATAAAATAATAGAACGGTATCCATCAATAATGTCGGAGATATCTAGTAGTACTATATTACCTAATAACATTTACGAGGAAGAACTAAATGATGAAACCACTATAGATATGTCGTATAAAAGCTTGGACACCATACCAAATATTAATACGAAGTCTGTATGCGTAAGTACTATAATATTCTTGCCTTTTGAAAGACAAAACTGCATTGTTTACTTAGTAGGAGATCCCAGATATATGGTCGACTTCACCAATCTGTCTGACGGATGAAACTATGAACATATGAAAGAAAATATGTTCCAGAACATAAATAAATAGGGTTCCCTAAAGAAATATGGTCAAGGCTATTTTTAATAAATTTTTGGAAAAAAAAATTTTTCGGCAAATTTCACCGATTTGTCTGACGAACGAAATAAGATTCAATGGAAAGTATACAACTTGTACAACATAAATCAACTAGGTTGCCTATCTTTTTCCGGTCACTATTATGTGGTTGCCGTGTTTAAAGAGGTGATTTTATATCGATAATTGCACTCATCTGTCTGACGCTTGAATTATACATCGGAATGATGGTAATTTTATTGCAAGTACAATGGTATAGGGTTGCCTGCGAAAATCCGGTCACAAATAAGGGTTGCCAGGCTTTTAATTAAAATAAGAAGGGAAGACTTTTAGCGATAACTCATGAACGGCTTAACTGATCAAGTTTGTTTTAATTTTATTTGATTGAGTTTTTTAAGCACTATTTTCATGATTTTTTTTATATTTTTTGGACACATGGTTCAAAAATTAGAAGGGAAAACCTTTTTTTTTGATTTCTAAACGATTATTTCCGAAATGATTCACTTTATCAAGAAATGTTGTTTAAAGACCCCTATTTATTTTAAACGGCCTATCCAACGACACCCCACACTATAAGGTTGAAACGATAAAAAAATTGTCACACACATTTTGTTTCTTTCAAAGCGATTATTTCCGTAAATATTCACTTTATCAAAAAATGTTCTTCTAAAACCCCTATTTATTTTGAAAGATCTTTCCAACAACATCCCGCATCATAGGGTTGACACGAAAAAAAAATCCTCACGTACATTTTGTTTCTTTCGAGGCGATTATTTCCTAAAATAATTACTTTATCAAAAAATGTTTTCTAAAAAACCGTATTTATTTCAAAAGACCTATCCAACGACATGTCACACTATAATAAATAAATAATAAATAAATAAATTCATTTATTCGCGACCAACTTGGATCAATAGTGTTAGTGACAGTGTTTATCTTAAGGCTAATGTTAGTATCTATAATATAATATACACAATTATTTACTTACTAGCTAATTCACTACTACAATCTCATATAACTATTTCTAATAAATAAATAAATAAGCAGATTTTCTCAATAAAACAGTTTAGAGAAAATCCCCCCACCTACTTATTCCTGCGCACATGGATCATGCAGCAGTTATTTATATACAGGCCATCAACCCTGTCCGCAATCATGGTCAGGATGCTGTTGGAGCTGGCCCGTACTCTGCGCACCAGGGATGTGGCTCGTTTGCGCATCGTGGTGTAGAAGCAGTCTACCCGCGCTTCCGCGAACATCCCTGACGCGCTACAGAATCTGGGCAACCCCATCAGCACCCTGTACGCGTTGTTATATTGAACGCGCAGAGCGTTGTACCGTTTATGCGTATAGTCTGCTCACAGGCTGCTCGTGTAGAAACTAGTACAGTAGGCTCTGAACAAACTGACTTTGACTTCTTTTGAGCAGTGAGCAAACCTGCGGGCTATCATATTCGCTCTGACGGACAACGCTCTGCGCTCACGCTCAATATCGGCATCATCTTTAAGGTCAGGGTTCACCAGATGTCCTAAATATTTAAATTGGTCAACGACGTTTAGAGGTTGACCATTTAATTTAACTGGTGGAAACGCCGGCGGGCATTTACCCTTGACCTTAAAAATAACGCATTCGCTTTTGTTGACGTTGTAAACCAACCCATGGCTAGCCGCGTATTGTTCACAAATTGAGATGAGTTTGGCAAGCCCACAAGCTGAAGCGCTGAGCAGCACCATGTCGTCGGCGTAGCTTAAGTTATTGACGCACACCCCATCTATGTGACAGCCGACACGGGTGCTGCTCAGCTCCTCTATTAGGGCGTTTACGTACAAGTTAAAAAGTTTGGGCGAGGTCAGCCCGCCCTATAGGGTTGAAGCGAAAAAAATGGTCACATACATTTTTTTCTTTTTTTTCGTTTGATATCTATGTTGTAAGATGTCATTTGATATGAGTTTTAAAATAAATAGGGTTTTTCAAAAAAACATTTTTTGATAAAGTGAACATTTTAGGAAATAATCGCCTCGAAAGAAACAAAATGTACATGAGATTTTTTTTTCGTGTCTACCCTGTGGTGTGGGATGTTGTTGAAAAGGTCTTTCAAAATGAATAGGGGTTTTAGAAGAACATTTTTTGATAAAGTAAATATTTTCGGATATAATCGCTTTGAAAGAAACAAAATGTGTGTGACAATTTTTTTAGTGTTTCAACCTTATAGTGTGGTGTGTCGTTGGATAGGCCTTTCAAAATAAGTAGGGGTCTTTAAAAAATATTTCTTGATAAAGTGAATCATTTCGGAAATAATCGTTTAGAAAGAAAAAAAAAAGGTCTTTCCTTCTAACTTTTGAACCATGTGTCCAAAAAATATAAAAAAAATCATGGAAATAGTGCTTAAAAAACTCAATCATATAAAATTAAAACAAACTTAATCAGTTAAGCCGTTTATGAGTTATCGCTAAAAGTCTTCCCTTCTTATTTTAATTAAAAGCCTGGCAACCCTTATTTGTGACCGGATTTTCGCAGGCAACCCGATACCATTGTATTTGCAATAAAATTACCATCATTTTGATGTATAATACAAGCGTCAGACAGATGAGTGCAAATATCGATATAAAATCACCTCTTTAAACACGGCAACCACATAATAGTGACCGGAAAAAGATAGGCAACCTAGTTGATTTATGTTGTACAAGTTGTATACTTTCCATTGAAACTTATTTCGTTCGTCAGACAAATCGGTGAAATTTGCCGAAAAAATTTTTTTTTCAAAATTTTTTTTAAAAATAGCCTTGACCATTCACCATATTTCTTTAGGCAACCCTATTTATTTATGTTCTGGAACATATTTTCATAGTTTCATCCGTCAGACAGATTGGTGAAGGTCGACCATATGTGGGATCTCCTACTAACTGTTTACCTTCTTATTCCAGGTGCTTTACCTGAAAGACAACAACATTTCAACACTTCCTGATGATTTCTTTCCATCTCTACCGAGTCTGATGTGGCTGGACATGAGAAATAATAAACTTACAGAAATTCCTATAACTATTCAGGAGCATCCTTGCCTATCCCATCTATTACTTCAAAATAATTGTTTAACTTCATTGCCCAACGAATTGGGAACGGTATTTAGTTTAAAATTATTGCAATTGAACGGAAATCCGCTTACATACCCGCCTGAAGAAATATTACAAGCCGGAACTTCAAAAATATTGTCTTACTTACACAATAAGTATATGGACGCCATATTCACTCATTCCCAGTCAGAATTGTCCGAAGAAACAGCTAGCATAATCAGTGTTTTCCCTGAAAGTATTTTTAGCCAAAACGCTCGTAGTTACAATTCGGTCATTGATCAAGCCCAGTTAGTAAAAAGTAAAACTTTGTCTGTGAAATTCAACGACAAGGAGGGTGCTTCGGAAACGGAAGAGTACTATTCGAAATTTAAAGGGAAAAAATGCCCAAGGTTGGCCGAGAGTCGTATCAGTTTCCCGCCAAAACAGAGCGCCAAGTATCTTCGGCCGTTGTACGCGCCAAGTAAGCAGGAACAAGATGCCAAGATGAAGAGGAGTTATTTGAAAGAGGTGGCGCTGAAGAAACATAAAGATTTTCTTGCGACCAGTGACAAGATTTTACAACAAAGAAAGTAATGTCCTATTTTTTTTCACTTACTTTTATTTCTCACTTCGACCAAACAGGATTTAAATTAGTTGATCTCGGCTAGAGATGCACCGGATATTCGGTTACTATCTGGTATCGGCCTATCCGGCCGTTATTTTAACATCCGGCCGGATACCGGATAGTGACTTACTATTCGGCCGGTACCGGATAGTGACCTACTATCCGGCCGGATACCGGATAGTAACTTTGCTTGATTTTGGAGTAAACAAATTGGATTTAAGAAACAGTCAAGGTCATAATAGTATATTAATAGTACTCGTTTATTATTTTAGATCTATTTCAAATTCCACTCACTTGCACGCGCACTCATTTCGAACCTAGAAATGAGTCCACGCGAAAGATCACTATCACTACGAAACAGGTCAAAACCTGCACAATGCGCACCTGAAAAACCAAATTGTAGGTATAGTTCCCCCGGACGAATATTCGGCGGCCGGATACCGAATATTCGGCCGATGGTCTGGCCGAATATCCGGTATCCGGTATCCGGCCAAACAACTATCCGTTGCATCTCTAATCTCGACACTCGCTATGTAATTTTTAGAATGCGCTTCATAATCCGCCCAGTACATATGGTTCGCATTGGTTTGTAGTATGTGCCAGTGGCACAGGGGCATTCCAGGAGAATGTCGCTTACGTAACGCATTAGCCTTGTATGGCTGCTACCGAAATCAAATCCGAAAATCTCTAAAATATAATACCAATTTGTTAGCCAACTCATGAAATATCAGACCCAATATCGCTTTCTCAGCATTTTCAGAAGTATTAGAAAAGTATTAGCGTTACGTAATCGTCATTCTCGTGGCAGCCCCCATAGTGGGTATAAGACTTGCTAGGGTAAATGTAATTAACTATGAGTTGTAGAGCAGAAAAGATCGTCCAAGAAAAAAATGCTAAAAGATGACTAAAAATTCGGTTAATTAAGGGTTAATTTAACAAGAGATTAAAATAACTCTGTAACTAATTAATTAATGTATTGAAGGAACGCGGAGCTCCTCCGCCAGTGGCAGCGCAACTACCGCGACTGTAAACAACTCGTCAAGAGCACCCACACCCCCAGTTTCCCCTACGACGTCAGCCCGGAGTACATGACTCTGCTCTCTCGGGAGGATATTGAGAAAGACCTGCCCGATAAATATAGGAAGAAGATTGTTCGAAGGTATCTGAACCTTAACACATTCAGGGCCAAGAACCCGACTGTCGAGTACACTGTTCGTAGCAACTACGCGCTCCATACGGCGAAACCGTGGCTACGCGCTACGAGCGTAACCCGTAGCACTTAGTGGCAATGAATGTGGCTACGTCCGCACTGACGGCTTACTTAGCGTCTAAAGTTCTAAAGCCTCGTGGCTTGCAATCTAAGAGGCAGGAAAGTAGAACGGGACAAAAGATATGGCGCGCCGCGCGTAACTTGCGATGGAAGAAATGACATCATCAATAATCATCATACCCCGTTATCAATGGTTACTTCATTGGCACAAGCGTTGGCAAAAATATTTACCGTGGTTTTGCCGTTTGTGTCATACTTCGCCCAAAAATGCTATTTAGACTGTTTAGCAATTGTATATTACCTACTTGTAAATTTTGATAAAAATGTGTATCCTTTTGATATCTAGCTGCCCATAGTAATTTAAAAATTAAAGACTCCCTAAATACCCTAACTTCGCCATATCATGAATTTGAACTGACTTTTCCAAATACTCATTGTCAGTCTTTATTTTAGTCTCTGACACATGCAATCTGTTCACAGGTCCAAACCAACGATTCCCAGAAAAGGCAACAGCGACGTCCACCTGGCGCTGCGAATCAAGCAGCTGTTCGACAATCTCGAGTCTATAGACCTCAACGGAGGGTCCATGACGCCTAGAACTGAACAGAAGGTGCTGCTCAACGAGATACAGAAGGTTTGTAGTTTTAGACAATATCCAGGAAAGACAAACGACGTCCACCTGGCGCTGCGAATCAAGCAGTAGTTCGACAATCTCGAGTCTATAGACCTCAACGGAGGGTCCATGACGCCTAGAACTGAACAGAAGGTGCTGCTCAACGAGATACAGAAGGTTTGTAGTTTTAAACAATATCCAGAAAAGACAAACGACGTCCACCTGGCGCTGCGAATCAAGCAGTAGTTCGACAACCTCGAGTCTATAGACCTCAACGGAGGGTCCATGACGCCTAGAACTGAACAGAAGGTGCTGCTCAACGAGATACAGAAGGTTTGTAGTTTTAGACAATATCCAGGAAAGACAAACGACGTCCACCTGGCGCTGCGAATCAAGCAGTAGTTCGACAATCTCGAGTCTATAGACCTCAACGGAGGGTCCATGACGCCTAGAACTGAACACAAGGTGCTGCTCAACGAGATACAGAAGGTTTGTAGTTTTAAACAATATCCAGAAAAGACAAACGACGTCCACCTGGCGCTGCGAATCAAGCAGTAGTTCGACAATCTCGAGTCTATAGACCTCAACGGAGGGTCCATGACGCCTAGAACTGAACAGAAGGTGCTGCTCAATGAGATACAGAAGGTTTGTAGTTTTAGACAAAATATCCAGAAAAGGCCAGACGGGACCTCGAGTCTATGACCTCAACGGAGGGTCCATGACGCCTAGGACTGAACAGAAGGTGCTGCTCAACGAGATACAGAAGGTTTGTAGTTTTAACGCTTTACCAGACTGACATTTCAAATATGACAGTCTTACTCATCGAAAATAGAACACATGTTTGAAGTGCCGTATGCCGTATGTGGGAAATATATATCCCTTAGCCTGGTAAAGGGTTAAACAATACCCACAAAAAGCTAGAAAGGGAACTCGAGTCTTTAGACCTCAACGGAGGTTCCATGACGCCCAAAACTGAACAGAACTCCGCGAGATACAGAAGATTGATTTTGATTTGTCGTTTTTTATATTATCATTAATCATGCTGGCAGCTTCTCTCGCGTGGAATATATAATCTATGTCATATTTTCTTTCCATCCTCTTAACGCATTCACTGCCAGGGGGCGTGGCCTAGGAACAAACTTATATGACGCTGAACGCACATGTGCGTTGGGGGCAGTGAATGTATTAACCTCTTAAGGAGTGGCCTTTCTAAATTATCCCCAGGATGACATTTTTTATCAATTCTTTTCGTTTCTGTAGCGCCATCTGCTTTCGCTGACAGATGCTAAGTTAATTTGCATTAAAATAGTGAGTTGATGTTCTTAGAATCTAATTTTTACAGTTGCCTCAGTTTCATTATTTTGATGTGTTGCAGATCACGGAAATAAAACAAAAGCTGATGGAGCTGACCGGGGCGAACGGGAGGTCATTTGCAGCAGATTGAAACTTAAATTTATTGTGTTAAGGTCCACATTTCCACTATCACCGAAGGCTCTTACTACCTACTTGCATGCATGCTATGCATTTCACTGGCAGAGTGGTTTCACTACCTATGTTTTTAGTTTACATTCTTATACAGGATGGCTAAAAAAATAACTTCATTCCCGTTGCCAAGGAGGTTTTGGGATTATACTGAGCAACTTTTACTATGGGACCAACCCCGAAATCGCGAAAAAAAAAAATTACCCTCCCATAGAAAAAAGACCAGCCAAAATGTATCAAACAGCTAAATTATTTTTCACGATTTCGGAGTTGGTTCCATAGTAAAAGTTGCTCAGTATAATCTCAAAACCTCCCTGGCAACGGGAATGCAGTTATTTTTTAGCCACCCTGTATAGTTCCGGATGAAAAAGGCTAGACCACAATTTATAGCGATTCTTCGACGGATAACATGCGAAAAGTAATAACTATTTTACTCGTATGGTGATGTGAGTTAAAATTATGCTTGCAAGGCAAAACACCTAGATTTGCCGTAGTGGAAAAATAATTTTAATTTATTCAGTAGGTATCATATAACTTAATGCTTGTAGCAGGTCAAGTACATAAACAGAACCATTTACTTATGTATTATTTATTTTCTGCATTTGTTTTGCATTATAAAAACATTTTTCGTGATTTTCTATAAGTACCCTGAGATAAATAAAACAAAATATTACATAGTAAATGTTTATTTCTGATTGATTATCCTTTAGATGGCCGGCACCATTCGATACAAAAACAATAATATAGGACGCTTACACAAGCTATCATGGATACGCGAAGGTTAACATATATATGTGTCCAGTTGCACAAAATCTCGTTACATTTACTTCTTAACCCTTTACCAGGCTGACAGTTCAAAAATGACAATCGAATGTCAGTCTTACTCATCGAAAATAGAACACATGTTTGAAGTGACGTATGTGGGAAATATATATCCCTTAGCCTGGTAAAGGGTTAAGGGGCCCACAGATTACCAGTACGCCGGACGATATCAACCTGTCAGTTAATCGCAAAAGGTGACAGTTCCGAACAACTTCACAGGCTGATATCGTCCGGCAAACTGGTACGGTGGGCCCCTTTAGGAGCAGGTTGCACCAAACAATTATAGCGGCCTGATCAACGTCACTGCAATGAACTATGAAACTTGCCCATACAATAAAATATTGCAAACGCTTTAACTGTGACAGACGGTTTAGCGCCATGGTATAATAATATACTCCGCCTGGTACTCCATTCCCGTCTTTTCTAGGTCACCTAACTGACACGGGCCTACGTCATCATGCGACAGCGCTATATGATAATATGCGATAGCGCTATATATAGCGGCCATGTTGTTGTGACGTAGGCCCGTGTCACTCTGGGAATGGAAGACCATGTTTTATTAGACTATGGTTTAGCGCAACCGGCCCTTAGGGAGTATAAGGTCCGGTTAAACTAAACTGTTAACGCCATTGTAGTTCGTTAGAATGTGCTTGTATTCTTTATGGGATGCCAGCTGCCGGCATATTTAACGTTGACGATCTGATCTGATATCAGATCGTTGATTATGAGTGGTGCAACTCGCCCAGTATAATGAGCGTTTGAGCAACATAAAATCGTCGGGTGACAAGCAAAAGTCACTAACTAACATCATTGAAATTATTGGACAATAAACCGTGTTACAAGTGTAATAAACTGCATTGTTACTTTAATCTTTTGATAGTACTTAGTGAGTTTTGCTTGTCACCCGACGAAATGTAGTTTGTCAAATAAAAGAGATCGACCATGAAACTCAAAATACTTATACCTCAAAATTTTGTGAAGCATCAGCCGTCCTCTAACATTTAACACTGAATACAGTCTAAATAATAAATTATATTTAATACAACTAGTAGACACAATTTAATTACAAACGATAAATAAAATTAGTCATCTCTGATTCCGATACATTTTGCAAAATTGTTGTTTATAGTAACTATTTTATAATTATAGGCTTTTTATAAAGTTTCGGAAGATTGACTTATCTTAAACATAAACAGTTGAGCTTTAAAGTATAAATAAAAATAAAAATGCTTTGACCTAGTTCAGTGAACAACCTCGAAAGTAGGGCATGCTCCCGGGAATTCCCGGTTCTCATATTCCCGGGAATTTTATAGTGTCTAAAGAACCGGTACTGAAGACCCGGTAGCGGTACCTCCCGGTTCTCATCATATGACTATTTATTCCTATTTCAATTGTAGTAATGTTTTAGTACTTTAGCTCGGGACTGTATATAACATTTAATAATGGTGCTATGAAACGGGGGACTCAAGTAACCCGACAAACTAACCTAGTAAAGTAGACATTCATGCAGGCAGGCCGTGCCGTCATAGTGCTGAGTGCATCGACTACGCTACAGCCGTGTGGTGTGGCTCGGCCCAGGCGGAGGCAGTGTGCCGGTTAATTTGGTAAAATAGGTTGGAACGCCAATTAAGTGTTTGTTTACAATAAAATAAGTTATTTATTAATTCTTATGCAATTATTTATATGAAAATAAGTCATTCATAAAAATCATAAAGATTGTACGCTAACACAAACAATTTCTTAAAAGTATTCAAAAGATGCCTTGAGAACCGGGAAGAACCGGGAAATGAAATTCTTGGTACCGGGACCGGTACTGCATGCCCTACTCGAAAGACAGACTAAGGGCTCATTTAGACGATGCGAGAACTCGCATGCGAGTTTCATTACATTGCGGTTTTTGATCGGTCGGTCGAATTAGACGTAACAAACAAACAAATCAGCCCTAAAATAGGTATTTTACAAAAAACAATGTTAGTAAACGATTAGCATGATTACCTTACTGTAATAATTAAAATTGTGTGATGAAATAAAATTGAATGATATTATTCCTTAAACTTATAAATTGTTTTAATACTGAGGCGTCCAAAATACATAGCGCCAGACCATGTAGGTTTAAAAGGTATACAGGGTGGCCAAAAAATAAGTACATTCCCGTTGCCAGGTTTTGCGATTATATTGAGCATTTTTACTATGGGACCAACCCCGACATCGCGAAAAAAAATTTGGCTGTTTCATACATTTTGGCCGGTCCATTTTCAATGGGAGGGTAAACTTTTTTCCGCGATTTCGGGGTTGGTCCCATAGTGAAAGTTGCTCAGTATAATCCCAAAACCTCCCTGGCAACGGGAATGCAGTTATTTTTTGGGCACCCTGTATATGTATATTGATTGTAGTCTAAATGCACTAGTATAACTATATTAATTCGACTTTCATTCATTCGTTATTTTTATTTATTTATTTCTAGAATTTCGTATATTGGAACACAATTTCCTAATCTATCCCACGCGCTGTCCCGTCCATGATGCCGGCGGTCAATGCCTCTGTGCGAGCGGTACAGCAATATAATCGCTGCGATAGAGATAGGAAATGACGGGTCAATGTACGGAACTCTTCGTGCATAGCGTCCTTACTATAAAGGAAACTTTAGGGCTCCTCTACACGATGGGCCAACGCCGGCCACTCCAAGGGACGCATTTATGCGTTAGAGGGAGCAAGTGATATTGCTATCTCATTCTACCGCATGGCTGCGTCCCTTGGAGTGGCCGGCGTTGGCCCATCGTGTAGAGGAGCCATTACATACAGATCAAACTATTGAGACGCTGGTCAAAAATGTCGTTAGTATTAAGGGATTTTCAGCTGCAACAGTCAATTTGTTAATCTACGACTGATAATATATGTTTTAAATTATATTACATGCTAAAAACGTTAATTTCAAAAGTTGTGCACTCTAAACAAAATGGTCTCATTTTTTCTAGATTTATATTTACAAATTCTCTATAATTTCGAAAATCGTTCCTAGACACGTTTAAACCATTTAAATACGCCAATTCAATGATTACCTATTGCTATATGTTCAAAATTTTCTGTACCCAAAAGTAAAAAGGTGAGACATTATGACCACATCGGTACATCCCAAAACTATGTCGGGATCAGTTGAAGGCTTTTGGGAATAGAAGGGTCCAATTTCGGGGACATAAGAGGCAACTTATGCAATTCGGTCGATCTTTGTGTGAACTACAGGTCGATTCACAAGAGCTGGCATGAATGGAATGAATGAGTGAATGAAAATATCTATGTGTATCACATTAAACAATAAAATAGTGGCTCTGACTGTATACTCATATACTGTATGTATAGGTACCGGTGTCATTGACGTATAGGTATATCTCAGGACGGGCCTTAAGGGCAATAATAATGGGACATGAATGGGGCCAGTACAGCGGCGTGACATCGCTACAACGCGATTGGTTGATGAGTTCGCATCACGCGCGCGATTGGTCGCAACTAGTTGCGTTAGGTTGCACGATTGGCTGGAATTCGTGAGTGACACCGCTGAACTAGTACCATGTTTAGTGTTATATGTATGTATCCCAAGTAACATTTTAGTCCTATAATTTTAGTTTTTATCGCTAAAAGCTTGTATAGACGTCGTATTAAGGTTTCAGAGGTGACCACCTGTCGTATAAAAGCGCTTGGCAACACCTTTTTGCTCTATAGGCTTATACAGCTAATATATTCTATAAGCAATTGATGTAAAGGTTTATTTCATCATTTTATAGAGCCGTTATAGGCGTGTACTATAACAGGTTCAAATATAACCACTATAGAGCAAGTATTTGGAATCACTTTTATGCAACTAATTTGCGCTATTAAGGTTCCCTGCCAAGCCGCTATAGTTTTGTGTTTTAACAGTGACAAAAACCCAACTATACAACGATTTTAGGATATAGTGGCTTTAGAGATCACTGCTATAGTACATAATACTTTAGTAGTTTGCGCTATTAAGGTTCCCTGCTAGCCGCTATAGTTTTGTGTTCTAACAGTGACAAAAACCCAGCTATACAACGATTTCAGGATATAGTGGCTTTAGAGATCACTGCTATAGTACATAATACTTTAGTAGTCATATGAACACTATTATAGAACTGTTTTGCTCTATAGTAGCGTTTTTGGGACATATTTATAGCGTTAAAAAGCGCTTTAGTAGTTTGTAAATCCCTATTATATCTCATCGCTGTAAACGTCACAATGACTCTTTTATATCACAAAACTGTTGTATAGTGGTTTTGTTTTTTCTTTTAAAAGACAACAGCGTTATAGTTGAGTTTTTATGTCTTTTATAAACCGAGTTAGATACATAAAGGTAGAAAACGACTACTTGTAAATGATAAATTTGATCTGTAATGGCTACTTATATCTTGCTTATATAAGTTCAGGCCTAAGCCACATAATGTGGTTCCGTACAAAATATTTTTATATTTTAATGAATTGATAAAAAAGACCCCAGTGATATTAGTGACTGTAGGTGAGATTTATCATCAATGATTTAATACAAGCATAAAATCGTGACGGTTTAGATATTTATCGACATCCATTATTAGCACATTTTTTTTACCAATCACACTGTAAAAGGAAACAACAGTAATGACTACATCTAAATTAAAAAAAATCCTATATCTTTCTAAAGAGTTTGTAGGTGTAACTGGGTCACAGTAAAATTCTTTTGGAACCCTAATTTTAATCATGATGGCGGTGAATATTTCGTCGTAAGTTATATAGTTAGCCTATAAAAGCGTCTAGAGATGGGTCGCGGGTATTTACCCAATTTACCCACCCAGGTAAATACCCGGTAAATACCCATCTACCCGGTATTTACCCGTATCTACCCAAATGGACGGGTAGATTCATTTCTTGTTGCACATGTCGATTTGTGTTAAAGTGGAGATATAAACCGAGTTAATGGCTGTAATTATTGTGTGTCATTTAAAAAGAAATGGTTTAGTTGCAGTTGCAGTTGTAACTAAGGAATTTTTAGTACAATTTTAATAAATATTAAAAAAGGCCGTCATAAGAGTATTTTTATTAGACTTGAGTAAATTATCGTACTTATACGTTGATAATACACATTCCAACTTCGGTCGGCGGGGGGTGCGGTTGGGGGGAGGGGGGAAAAAGTGAACTTTTTCATATTTCTTGGAATCTGTCATTAATATCGAAAAGTGTTGTATGTACAAACTAAAGTAGACATAATTTTCTACAAAAAAGGTTATATACATTTTTGTCCTAAAACTAACTGTGTTTGACTTATAAGCTTCACAAGTTGGGATACTGCACAATTTTTTTTATTATCATTCATAAGTATTCTTTATTTTCATCTTTCTAATGTATATTAAAAGCATTTTAAAACATTTCCGGAAGCCAGGGAATGATTTTACACGATTTTCATAATTGGACTGATATGTTAAAATCGAACTTCACCTCATAGCAACCTTTTCGTAATTAGTTTGAACATACATTTTATGTAACATTGTAAAAAAATACTTAAATTAATCTTATTTATACTCACATACCATTAAACACATCAAATTTAGAAGAAAAACGAAAATACCCGCGTATTTACCCGCGGGTAGGTAAATATCGGGTATTTACCGGGTAAATACCCGCTCTCGGGTATTTACCCGGGTAGTTACCCATCTCTAAAAGCGTCGGATTTACTTCTTGGCTGTATAGTAGTAACTATGGTGAATATCATAATATTTTATTAAATTATTTTATTAAAAACATAAATAAATCGAGGGGGCATTTAAAATTCCTCATTAAACTAATACTATTCTAACGGTAAAACTTCCGTCCCATATACTTTTTGCACTAAGGACCGAATTATTCGACATCTAAATGGCGCATATTAATATAAAGTCTTTAGGTACTTATCACCATTTTACTTAGTACCGTTTTTGTGAAGTAAACACACAACAAAACCACTCACAACAGTTGATGGAAAACTTGATAGCAAATTTCGTAGTAAAGGAACTATGAATTCTACAATAGTATAAAAAAGCACTATAATACAATTTCAAATACTACTATAGTATAAAACAAGCACTATAATGGAATCTCAAATGCCACTATAGTATAAATTAACACTATAATGGCGTTACTGACAACAAATTAGCACAAAAGTGATCATCACATCACTTTTATAGACCTAGAACGTCACTACTGACACTGCTACAGGTCTACTATATCACTGAATGGCACATAAGATGCGCCATTTCGGCTTTATACAATCTTCTTTGGTCTTTTATAGGACCTTAGGTGGTATTTGGGAAACGTTCTATCGACTACTATAGAACCACAAATTGTTACTTGGGATGTATAAACTCTTTATTGTACAAAATACAAATTTATGGCACAGGATAGGCAGTACAAAGGCGAACTTATCCCTTTAAGGGATTTCTTTCTTTATATAATAATCATACGTCAATGACCGGTGTCAAATGAAAGTTTCGTTCATTCCATTCGTGCCAGTTTTCGTGAATCAACCTGTACAATCTCTCTACGTTATCCGCTCTTTATTTAAGTGGCTGGCCCTGGGCCTTGTATTTATATATTTTCAAATAAGTTAAACTTTGATGCCTAATTATATAGGTATCAGCTATAATTATTACCTAAAGCCTAGGCTGAAGCGCCTTTAGCTAGCGTTAGCGAATATAATATGAAATTTAGTCACGGAGTGTTGGCACTAACTATATCACTACCGTTCGCGTTCTAAAGTATTTCCATAGAGTTAGACCAAGACAAGTCTGCAACGATTTTGATAGAACACAAAGTTCTATGAAATTTTGACGTATAATACTTGCACTGCGTTTGCTATCAAAATCGTTGCAGACTTCTCTTAGTCTTAGGTAGTTGTATTGTTCTATATATAGAGACATAATAGACATATCTCATTTTGTAGATACTTTGGAAGTAAGGAATGCAAATCGGTTATTTTATGTATGGAAATAACCGCGGTTTCGGTTAAAAACCGAATATTTCCATACAAAAAATAACCGATTTGCATTCCCTATTTGGAAGTCTGATAAGTGATGACATTTGATGCTGAATGTATCACTAAAGCATCCTTACACTCGTCACACTCGTAACAAAAAGGGATTAGCAGTATAACTATGAATAATTAATTAATTATCTACATTGTACATAGATATACAACGTGTCCCTAACCTATGGACAAGTCTTAACGTGCATATGCATATTGAATAATGAATTAGTAATATACAAAGTTGTACCTCTAATATTTATGGATAAATGTTTAACGAAAAAAATCTTAGGAGCTGTTTGTAGGTATAGTACATAGACTAGGAATCCTCTTTCTAGTCTATGGTATAGTAAGAGAGCATGTCTTATTATATAACAGTAATATCTTAATTTTATGAAATGTGTGCCTACTTAAACCAACGAATATAACCACAATTATTATTATTGGGTATTATTTTTTATTTTCGAATAGTTAGGAATACATTTGTCACAAAATTAAGATTGTTTCCTATTTATTTAAATAAAAATATTCATAATGCAGTCGACAGGGTCTACACCTTGTCCAGAAGCAAAGGTCACGTTGTATAACATTTAAATATATACAATTAAACATCAAGTTATAAATCCTGATTATACATACACAAACAATGTTAGTCGTAATAATAGTTTATCTGATCTTACTTATATGACCGTAATTCACTAGTATAAAACATTTTAACATTATTCAAGTTTTTTAACATACAAATTCCAGACGCTATCGTACTCTTAAGACTCTATTTCTTGCATAATTTATTGAAAATTTTACAACTACAATAATTCTGTTTCATATCAAATGTATTTGGGTAAACTTCAATGTGTGATCTTTCAAACTCTAGCCTCCTAAGGTGTGAATTTAATTTAAGCGCTTATTTTTCTATTAAAATCATACAAAAATAAACACCTTTGAAAAGACACTCCTATTTACTTGTATCAAAGTCACAAAGTGAAGTCAACCCTATAATTGTAGTAATAAAGTCAAAAATTCCAAACATTCAAATATCACAATGACTACGTCCCGCGTGGTGCTCATTGCTCAGTCATTTGCTTCAGTCTTTCTTGCCGAAATCGCGACCCGAAAGCCTATTAATTCAATTGTATTATTGAAGTTTCCGTCTCTTTCATGTATATTATAACAGAAAGACGCGTTTCTCTTGAAGATAATCTTACAAATAATTCAACTTGACAACTAACTAACAATGCTGGAATTCTGTTAGTGCCTCCGCTTCTTGTAGTCATTAGCAATAGTATCTTACACAACTAGGGCCGCAAAAATATGTGACACGTTCTTATTTGGAGCGCGTCATATATTTTTGCGGCCCTAGTTATGTAAGATACTATTGCTGATGACTGTACGCCTGCATTTTAATATAATTAAAGTATGTGTCTGTCTGTACCCCTAGTCATCCTAGTGTAATATTCGAAAGCGTGACATGACGTACGTGTTTGCGTTAAGTGTAATTTTGCATGGGATTCTGAGTTTCCAAAACGTCCCATACAAAAATGGACATAACGCAACGTACGTCAGGCTATCGGATGAAATATACACTAGGGGTTATGAAGTTTCTTTAGTTCGAAAACAAATCGAATATTTTTGTGGTCAGGTCGCGATCTCGTGACTAGCTTCCTGCCTTCATAATTTATATTATATTTAGAGAGACACCACATTAGCGTCTTTTGAGCGTCGGCGTCTAGTCAACTCTAGACTGCTGATCGACGCAACGTTGGCGCAACTACGCAGCAACACCATATTCCATTAGCGTGGGGTCTTTCTAAATCAAGCTAAAATATGCCTAACGGACATTGATATCATCCGCAAGTGATTTTTTTCTTAAGTAAGCTCTGTTTTATATTAGGTATATCCCAGAAAATAAAATAACAGATCAATTAGACAATTTCATTATTCAATCTGCCCAATCCAATTGGCATTTTGGTAGAAAACTAGTCAAATAGGGTATGTGTTTGTACAAACAGCAACACTAAGGTCCATGTAGTAAGGTCCAGGTAGTGGACCTTATTACAAAAGGCATAAGGTCCACGGACAACGATGGACAGTTCAGAGTGTGGGCGATGGTATTATCTAGATACGATAACTGGGTGTGGCTATAGTGAAAAGGTGTACAAGCCTCGCGCAGATCCGGTGAAAAAGGGTACAAGTGTTACACTTTTCACTAGAACCACAGTTTAAGATACAAAATTAAAAGCTGTATAAAATATGTATACATACTCGTACCTGGTAGAAGTTCTCGTGCCAAAAATGAGTGTTTGACAACATCTAGATTCTAGGTATGATCGCGAAGGGGTTATACGTCAACGGAATAAAATAAAAATATTGCGCTTACTAACCATTTTAAAATAAAATTGACTATAAAAGCTCTTATTGCTTAGTTTAAAAATGTTATTACAATACGTGGATACAAGAAAATTATTTAATCATTATTTTGTATAAAATAGCAAGTTTGATATGGACATTAGATTGTAGTATTGACTCTTTAAATTTTATAGCGATAGAGGTAGTGTTAGGGCCGATACAGACGGACGTCGGCGTGCAGTTCCCATACAAGTTGCAGTCCGTGTGTACCGAACCTTAGAATTTACAATTTGTTTTGATTAAACATTTCTAATGATGTAATGATCCATCGGTTAACGAAAGAATGATAATACTTAAGAGTCACACCAATGTAGGCGCCGCCATACAATCGCTATTTCACTCTCATTTTGAAATTCAGGTCTACAAAGAAATTAGAACGAGTAGAAGTTATACACAGAAAACTTCTATTAACTGTTTTCTTCGTGTAACAATTTTTAACAACGAAAACAAATACCAGACAACATATATTATATAGTTAATATATGTTATGTCATATACGTAAATGTTCATGCCAAGTTTAATGTAATTTAGCCATGTCTTTTTAAAATGAAGAGTAACTTCGATTATATGGGAGCGTCGTTTTGGCGGCCGGGACTTAATAAAAATCAGTTTATAAAATCACATGGAAGGTTACATACATACAAATACTATAGACACAATACACTATTAATTTAGGAGACATACCGACAGTTCAGATTTTCACAAACCGGTGGATGATACTGAAACAATGAGACAATTTTATAGTTAGTATATGGTTAGTATCATCTAACTAATTGAAACAATAATTTAAAATTTCTCTTAAATTTGATTGATAGATAGATAGATAGAATACTCTTTATTGGCACACCTCAGTAAAAAGATACAAAAGAAAAGTACAATTGATTAAATGTAGAGGCAGACAACAGGCGGTCTTATCGCTAAAGAGCGATCTCTTCCAGACAACCTTTGGGTAGCGGAAACAGAGAAGTACTTAATCGAAAAAGTAGGTGTTGCAAAGAGAACATTATGGAGCCTACGTTCACACACACAATCACATTGAATAAACATACACATATACGAAATACAAATAGACATACATAAACATACATATATATATATATAAAATAACCGGGATATAACTAAAAATATGACAGCAACATGTCAGCCACAGAGTAGGTAACATACAAACACTAGGGGAGAGATAGATAATGTTCTTTTAGTAGTTTTTTGAAAGCAGCAAGAGATTGAGCGCGCCTAATGCCTACTGGTAAAGAGTTCCAGAGTCGGACAGCTTGAAAGGTAAAAGAAGTGTTATACAATTTTGAAGAAGAAGACGGAACGGAAAGAAGCAGACTGCGCGACAGCCTCACAGAGTTTAAATAATTGAAACGCTCCTTCAGATAGCGAGGAGTTGCTGGAAGGAAAAGAATAGAATATAGGAGAGACAGAATATGAAAATTACGACGCAAACGAATAGGCAGCCACTTGAGCTGTGAGCGAAAAAGAGAAACATGGTCATACTTTTGATATTGAATTTAAAACGTTTGTAAAGAGTCCATACAACCATCGGCCAATCTCCCTGTCAACTGAGAATTATGGAAAAAAGTAATTAAAAATAACAACAATGATAAGTTTATCAAACAAAAACTTATTCTACTTTTTTACATTACTTTTATACCTGCTGACTTGGATTTTTTTGACCTGACGAAAGCTTTTGATACTGTCTTATGTCTTATCTTTTCAAGAACATAGATCTGGTGAATGTATGCGGACTTGCATTTTAAAGTTGAATAAGTATTTGATTAACATAAACTATAATGGTTGATGTGAAATGATGTAGTTATCAAGGATTGCAATATAAAGACTTTCGGTGCACCGCAAGGTAGCATTCTCGGGCCGACGCTTTTTCTCTTATATAAGCTTCGGTGTAGCGCAAGGCAGACACCTCGGGCCGCTATTGTTCATGTTTTATACACTAACGCCACCGTTATTGTCGCCGCCGTTCTGTAGAACCGCAGCTCGCATGGGCCTGTATATGTAACCTGAGGGCGGCAGCACATACCTGGGTTAAAGCATTCTAGAGTGAGTTAATCTTATGCGTCTTTTCTGTGAACATCATAAAATAAATGTTCTTTACAGTAATAATTTTCTCATTGGATCCTTATAGGCATTCACACTTTTTGTTATAAAAGCAATATGATGAAAGCCGTAGTAAAATGATACCTCTGTATTGTAAACTGTTTGAGGTATGCAATAAAGAGTATGCTTGTAATTATGTCAACGCCACATTTTCGGAACGCTTGTAACCCGGATCGGTGTACCGCAAGGGAGGAATCCCGGGCCGACACTTTTTCTATTAGCTTCAATCGGAATCCCTCAGAGTAGTGACCTAGGACCTTGTTGTTGTTGTTACCTGTGCCTGACGCGGGTCACTCGGCGCTAGAAGGAGCGCGCGAGGAACACGCGGGAGCCCGAGCGGGCCGCCTCCGCGAACCCGAGCTTGCTGTAGAACTGGAGGAGGTAATGGTCGGTCGCGTTAATGCACGCGTGCACGCCGTTCACACCTGAAATAATATCAGGTTTAATTATTCGATGTAGATAATTTCATTAATTTTAGTTTTGACCAAAAAAATTACAATTTATGTTCTACATTAAACTTTTTGCACTGGTTGCTCTAAAATCTAGTTCACAATAGAGTTTGTTCGAAAAGAGAAGAGACGTGGAATGTATTGGGCCCATACATTCCACGACTCTTCTCTTTCCGCACATACTCTAACAATGCTGTCTGCATATATTACAATTTTATTGCTTACGACAATTGTGGTAGTCACAATGTTAAAACTTGGCCAAGAACCAGAAATCGATAGTATGTATGTCGATAAGGATTTTGAAAAATAGATATGATTTTTATTTTGTGAACATCAACAATTCAACACAGTCGCTGAACTGTTACCATAGCGACTTGAAACATTAGATTCACCATGAGCCCTGAGCGCGGCCAGCAGGCAGGTGAGCAGGCGCGCGGGCGCGAGCGGGTCGCGGCAGTCGGCGCGCACGCAGCACGTCAGCAGCGCGGGCTGCGCGCGCAGCACGCCCAGCGGCGCCCGCTCCAGGGCGCTGAACTGGTGGAAGTGGTGGATGCACTCCTGGGGAAATGGTTCCGAGTTAGATCACCGAGCTCTCTGGATCATACGTTTTGAAGGCTTAGCCGCCTTGTGGCCTAAACTTGACATTGACACTTTGTAAAAGTTTAGGTATTTCCCCTTTAGGCCTGTGCAGACCCCTACAGTTCACGCGCATCCCCGACCAAATTATGATTTTAAAATTGGAAAATTGGCCGCCTTTTCTATTTCCTTTTACTTTACTCCGATTGCGTAGCACGGTAAAGTCGACGAAATATAAAGTGAGCCGATCTTATTCAAACTTGTTCGAGATGCTCACTTTATATTTCGTCAAACTTATCTATAATGAACATTTTTTTTCATTTGTAGCTTTACTAATGCGCTTTAGGATTTTTTTCGGCATCTTGGCCAGGGGGGTGTCACTACGCAGTTTAGGTACATTTGGCCGGCGCGCCGCGCGTAACGGCAGGCGTATGGCAGTGGGTGCCGCTCGACCGCACGATAGTCGTGTCACGTGGCGCTCGCGCAAAGAAGATTCACGGTTCGTGCGCGGTTATAAGTTTCAATTTTGTTGCAGGCGGCGAGTATAGGTATAATTTTATACCTAAATCGGACTTTTGTGAAGGAGTGAATTTTCTGTACGGCAGTTATTCTGTGTCTTGGCTACTTTGGCTATAATCCGTATCTTTAGGTATTGAAATAAAAGTAAGTTTATGTTGCTCTGTGGTCTGTGACCGATTAATCAGCCTTTGGCGTTGAACCTGCGGTGCGGATATATCGGTTATTGGCGTCCAAAAGGTTAACCTACATTACTTTTAACTAGTCGGTTACGGTTAAAGTAGTCCAGTACCCCATTTAGGACATTATTTCTTTCTTTCTCGCACTAGGCCAGTTTAAACATTTAACTACTTCTTTACTCTTAACTTTTCTTACTATATCCTCATGTTTTTGTTATGTTTTATGGCGGTATGCTCATAAATTTGTTATGTTTTAGTTACAGGTATATTTCTTTTTTTCCTGTATGTGTGGTTAATTTAATTATCTCCTTATTAGTTTTAAGTTAGTGATAAGTTAGGTCCCCACCGAAAATCAGCGCTGCGGCTTACCGTCGCAGCATTACGCTGAGTGGGGGTCCTATTTAACGTCTATGCTGTGTATATATAAAATTTGTAATTTAACTGGTTGGTTGACGTAAATAAATGTATTTTCTTTCTTTCTTTCATTAAAAAAAATCAAGCACGTATCTTACCTTAGCCGCCTGACTCAGGTCCTCCCTCTCAGTTAGCTGCTCCGGATATTTCTTGCACATCTCCGGTATCCATGCCACTTCTTGTTTCTTGTAGAACTCTTTGCTGTTCAGCGCCGCGCACGCATAGCCAACTATTCCTGGTTTTACCCCTGAAAATGTTACAACTGTGAGATATTCTATAGATAAGAGCAAGAAGCCAAATTGACTGACTTGTTTTAGACTAAAGCGGGCATTACATTATACAATTTGCAGAGCGCTAATTAAGTGTTGCTCGGCGAGATAAAAAAGAGCTTGTTCATTACACTACACTAGCTAGCGACGCTAGTTAGTGTCTTATTTTCATTTCAGCAGTGATCATCGTTCGAATCGAACGTCGCGTTTCGGCCGAAGGTCGCGTTTTTGGTCGAATTCTTTGTACATTTTGAGAAGCACTTTGTTACCATAATTTCTAATGTCTTTGTTTTTGTAATCTTTATGTTTTTTATCCCATAAAAATGGTATGTCTTTATAAAGTTCATGATTGAAGATGAAGATTTTAGCAGTAGGTACTTCCTTTTCTCTAGTCTGTGGCTCCGTCATTTTGAACTGAAATGCAATAACTAAAACAATAAAACATCCATCATACGCGTGTTCGAGTGCGTCGGTGGCGTGCCGACAACTGACTTTACACAGTAAGCGCTGAGCGCGCTAAAACCATTTACACTATGCGTTCTAGTGCGCTAGATAGCGTTAGTGCGGCAGAGCACATGCGATCGCACTAGATTGGGTCACTAACTGGCTAACTGTCTTTACACTATACTAAATTAGTGCGCTAACTCAGCTAGCGCACTGCAAATTGTATAATGTAATGCCCGCTTAAGGGCTGATTTAGACGGCGCGCGAACTCGCATGCGATTTTAGTTACAATGCGGACTGTTGGTTACGTCAAATTCAACCGACCGATCAAAAACCGTAATGTTATGAAACTCGCATGCGAGACTGCGAGTTCTCGCATCGTCTAAATAGGGCTTAAATATAATGGCAAAAAAAAAGGAAAAACACATACGGCCAAAAATTCTATGATAAAGTAAAACACGTCCGTTCATAATTCTTTGCTCTTAACTTGCCAATGGTAAACCAGTCTCCTTGCATTAAGCTACGGGTCGGCCAAGTTTTGGAAAAAAGCGAGAGACTGCAGCAGTTTCCTGGGTGTGAAGGGGATATGACTATTGATTTGGTCTAACTAAATGATTATTTTTAAAACTAACTAAATGATATTTCTGTCTAACTAGATAAATTATATTTTTAAAACTAGAAGCTGCAATGTACCCAAAAAGGCGTGTTAACTGGAGATTGTCGACCCGTTAGGGCTTGTGCACAAATCACGCGAGGTTCGATAGGGGGAGGGGGGTTCACGAAAAAATCACGTTAGATAACGTTGGGGTGGGAGGGTATAAGGAAACCTCACGTGTATTTTTCTACAGTGACCGAAACTAAGAAAAAAAAAACCTACTACATGAGTAGATACTTTTTCTCGGTTTCGTTAAACATAAATCTTCACTCTGCACTTCAAAATAGCGAGTCTATTTAACGAAAATAGAACAATAAACAAGATTTTCTATATACAATACTATTTATCTTAAAATTAGGTCGAATGAAAAAAAATCATAAAAATACACGTCAGGTTGTGTAGTGTGTTGGGGGGAGGGGGGTAGCCAAAAACCTCACCAAATATCACCAAGGGGGAGGGGGGGTCAAAAAGTAGCCGAAAACACCTCGCGTGATTTGTGCACAACCCATGATTTATGGTGTACAAATATAGTCAGTGATATACTAACCGTTAACGTTTTCTTCTCCTTCCCTCACGAACATTTCGTCCTCCTCTATCACCATACACATAGAAGGCGCTAATGTTAGGAACGGTTGCACTAGCCTGAAAACAATCTTTACACTTGTAGTTATCCTTAGTTACTTACGGCGTTATTCATAAACGCGTTATTGGCCCGAATTAGCTATAAATCGTTTGTCTTTATCTGAAGAAAGGGATAAAACATAATTTAACTAAATCAGGCCCGTAAAGTTATATGAATAAGGGGGTTATATGTACAGAGGTTTTCAATCAAACTTGAGAATTTTTAATATTCATTTTCACGGTGATTTTTGATTTACAATCACAATTGGAAATAACATATTGGAGTAAAAATATAGGAAAAATTAAACACTATACGATCTTAAGCTTACAGACATTTTTTTGTTGACTCACGGAATAAAAATAAATCAAGGCAAGTTTATTTATTTTAGCTAAGATATGGAATCTGTATGTATGCGTTTAAATCTTACATGATAAAAGTGACTGAGTTCTTATTACCAACTGAGTTACACTTAGCATACCTAAACTACTAATTTTAGCTAACCAAGCTCCCGTGTTAGATTGTCCTAGGCCTAGGCAAAGTAGGTTCCTTCCTGTCGATCTCAAAGCAAATGTTTTTGTTTATATTTTTTATGTCGATTTTATAGTAGCGCTCCAAAAATACTTCTGTTGTTGTTTTCTTTTTGTATTGTTTTTTATTGAGGTGTGCAATAGAGAGTTATTGTATTGTATAAAATAGTAAAAGTGTCAGCAACTTACCTATCGGCCGGTAACGTTTGCAGATCGCTCGGGAAAAGATCGCTGCAATCCGAGCCGTCTCTGCACGTTTTATGGCATATCTCGCACACCTGCAACAATATAGGTACATATTATAAATATTTAAATGAAATTACAAATAAATACTAGTGCATAATTATTTTCCATCGTATTTTCACAGAAACTTACGAACGTGTCTTGCTATTTCGGTCAGTCTCGGTACAAAAAGTACTGACATAGCATGATACGAAGTTTTCCGATAAAAAAAAAGATGGATATAATTATACACTACATCTGTATCGAGTAAACATATTTATTTATTCTACCGGTATTGAAGATGGAACCAAAGAAAGCGTTAAGGCGGTGTTTTCATTGGTGTCATAACCGTGTAAGATAAAGATAAAACTCACGGCGCTTTCAAGTCTGCCGTAAATCCGCTGCGGAACACTCAGGGCTCAGTGTAGTAGACTTACAGCGTTTTCATCGGCGGCGGTGTAGGGCCGCACTGTGAGCGGCGGCTCGCGCGGCACGGCCTGCGGGCGGAGCTGGTCGCCGCTGCACTCCACTGGGAGAAGGCGCCGTAAATCAGCTGTAAGTCCGCCGCGGAACACCCAAGGCTCCTGGGCTCCGCTCTCGAACGCTTCCCGCCAGCCTTTTGAGAACCCTGTACAAAAATATAAAGAAAAACTCGGTTTTAGTTGCCTTTCGAAACTAACAAGTAAATACTACCATATAGAAAACACCGTAATGTATTGTGACAAGTTTGTATCTCGATAAAAATGCGGAGCAAGATAATATGTTGTATATTATCTTGCTCCGCACAGATCCACAGAGATCAAAATTTAAAATGAAATAAATTATGAACAAATATAATTAAACACATGTAAAAAGGGGTAGGGAGAGACTTACATGTATAGCTGCCTTGTGTATTCGTTGCAATATTCTGCGGGAATTTGCCAAGTTCTGAAACGAAATTTTTAAATTATTTTACTACTTTTGAGTAAACAGTTCATAGTGTATGTAGTGCGGCTGTGGAGCGATATAAAAGAAATGTTTATTATCAGGCAACTAAGGCCGTACATATCTTACAGACTGACACACATACAATAATTATATTTTTAGACACTAACAATTATTTAGTCGACGATAATGCGTCGAACCGTTCTCCTGTAGAAATGGGCAGATTCCCACGGAACCGCCGAATAACCACGCCCTTCGGTCAATATTCCGCGCTCGTGATGTACTCGTATCAAATCGAAGCAACTCAATTGAATTGAATCACCTTAAATTTATTAGACAATAAACCTAATGAACTACACCAATGTTTCGATAGCAAGTAAGGATCTTATTTTGCCTTAATCCACAGTGGGTACTCTTTAGTTCTATAAGGGCCATTTGCATCATTCACTAACCCGGGGTTAACCGGTCAAACCTGGAGTTACCTTGGTTACCAGTACAATTAGACACAGGGTTAACGGTTTAACCGGTTAACCCCGGGTTAGTGGGATGGTGCAAGTGGCGCTAAGTGTGTATATTGTAAAGGTCTTACCTAACCACCGCACTAGTCCGTCCAGCAGCGCCAGCACGGCGCACAGCTCCCACACGTAGGGCTGCAGCTCGGCGTGGAGCTCGCGGTTGGCGCAGGCTTCCAGTCGCCGCAGGAGGCGCTTGGCGCGGGCCGTCCACCACGCGAAGCGGCTTCGCCTGTCTGAACGAGTTACAACATACCTAACCACCGCACCAGTCCGTCCAGCAGCGCCAGCACGGCGCACAGCTCCCACACGTAGGGCTGCAGCTCGGCGTGGAGCTCGCGGTTGGCGCAGGCTTCCAGTCGCCGCAGGAGGCGCTTGGCGCGGGCCGTCCACCACGCGAAGCGGCTTCGCCTGTCTGAACGAGTTACAACATACCTAACCACCGCACCAGTCCGTCCAGCAGCGCCAGCACGGCGCACAGCTCCCACACGTAGGGCTGCAGCTCGGCGTGGAGCTCGCGGTTGGCGCAGGCTTCCAGTCGCCGCAGGAGGCGCTTGGCGCGGGCCGTCCACCACGCGAAGCGGCTTCGCCTGTCTGAACGAGTTACAACATACCTAACCACCGCACCAGTCCGTCCAGCAGCGCCAGCACGGCGCACAGCTCCCACACGTAGGGCTGCAGCTCGGCGTGGAGCTCGCGGTTGGCGCAGGCCTCCAGTCGCCGCAGGAGGCGCCTGGCGCGGGCCGTCCACCACGCGAAGCGGCTTCGTCGGCGGCGCCACTCGCTTGTCTGAACGAGTTAAGATAAATTAATATTACGACATCAACTCGTTAAAAAAACCGGACAAGTGCTAGTCGGACTCGCCCACCGAGGGTCCCGTACTTTTTAGTATTTGTTGTTATAGCGGCAACAGAAATACATCACGTGTGAAAATTTCAACTGTCTAGCTATCACGGTGCGTGAGATACAGCCTGGTGACAGACGGACGGACGGACGGACGGACGGACAGCGGAGTCTTAGTAATAGGGTCTCGTTTTACCCTTTGGGTACGGAACCCTAAAAATCACCACAACTATAGGGTATTTGACTGTACCTATTTAATAGTACATTACTACAGAGGCCGGGACAAAAGGGGTTGCCGGCCGAAGACATATAGACGGCCGAGCGAAGCGAGGCCGGATAGGTCTGAGGCGGGCAACCCCATATTCCCGCCGAGGTATGTATAGTGCTTTTCTCAAACATGCAATGAAATAATAATAAAAATGGATGATGATGATTGTTTCATGTCCTAATGTGATAGGTTGTTCAGTGCGTGGGATTCCTATGGGGAACGAACATTTTATTATTTTTGCGCTACGACGCACGGTTTAGGAGATACAGAGCCCTATAAATATTTTACTTTCTTTTTTTTTTCTTTTTTGTTTTTTAAATATGACTTTGAGGTTTCATAAAGGGGAACGAAAATTTGATTATTTTTGCGCTACAACGTACGGTTTAGGAGATACAGCCTTATAAAGTTTTTTTTTGTTATTTTTTTTTTTTGTGTTTTTTTTAAATATTAATTAGGGGTTTCTTACAGAGGAACGAACATTTTATTATTTTTGCGCTGCGACGCACGGTTTAGGAGATACAGCCCTATAAATATTATTCTTTCCCTTTTTTCTTTTTTTGTGTTTTTTAAATATGACTTAAGGGTTTTATAAAGGGGAACGAAAATTTGATTATTTTTGCGCTACGACGTACGGTTTAGGAGATACAGCCTTATAAAGTTTTTTTTTGTTGTTTTTTTCTCTTTTTTGTGTTTTTTTTTAAATATTAATTAGGGGTTTTTTACAGAGGAACGAACATTTTATTATTTTTGCGCTACGACGTACGGTTTAGGAGATACAGCCCTATAAAGATGAAAAAAAAAAAAGAAATCGTGCCATAAACCAAATACTGCCTATATTTTTTTTAAGTGGTAACACACCATCGCACCGCACCGCGGCCCTGGAGCGTCGCACCCATAAGTGAGCGAGAAAGCGAAACAAATATCTCTTTCTCGCTTTCACCCATGGGTGCGACGCTCCGAGGCCGCGGCGCGGTGCGACAGTGTGTTACAACTTTAATGGCTGAATGCCACGATGGTGTGTCACAAATATCTGTGAAATGGAAATTAAAAAAGAGGACTTTGCCGGCCTAGGCCTGCAAGATTTGTATGAAATTCCATTAACGACCTCTTGTCCTAGCCGCACCTGAAACGTCATACTTCGCAGCCTATTATAAGGAACATAACATCAATATTTCATTGCATGTTTGAGAAAAATAATAGTACATTACTACAGAGGCCGGGACGAAAGGGGTTGCCGGCCGAAGACATATAGACGGCCGAGCGAAGATTTCGATCTTAATACAAAATTATAAGAGTAAATTCTCAATGTAGAAACTTCATAATTTTGGAATATTTCCGATGATACATCAGTAAAATGCACTTTAATACCCGCAAGTCTTTGACATTAATAGTACATTACTACAGAGGCCGGGACGATTCGCTCGGCCGGATAGGTCTGAGCGCGGGCAACCCCATTTCCCGCCGAGGTATGTATAGTGCTTTTCTCAAACATGCAATGAAATAAATAAAATAAAAAATCCACGAAACCCAAGTTTTATTTATAGAAAAAACTAAAAAGTAAACTACACCCAAAATATAACCAACACGTACCTATGTCATTATCACGCGTATGTTTTACACGAGTCGTGTATTTTTACTACCCGTATATTTTCATGTATCTTTGATTTTTTCGCCTTGTATCCGTCTGACTGTCGTTTTCGTCACATAAGTTTACATAGTCTTTCATGTTGATATCATGTTTCACATACATCGTTGCTTTATGCATGGAGTAAATAAGTATAATTTCCAGTGTTGACGAGTTTACATTCATTTAAAATATGCCACAAAACTGTTTCTAATAAACTGTAGGCCATTTTTCTTAGTTTCTCAAATAATAAAATTGCCATAAGCAACCATATACATACTTCGTCTTTGACTTTGCGGCAGAGGCAGCAAGTTATTAAAATCAATTCTACTTACGCTGCCAATTCCAACACCTACGATTACAATTAATATTAATTTCATTATTTCGTCAGAACTAATGAAATTAATATTAATTAAAAAATCAACAACGCACCATAAATCCAATAAAACAGAATGAATATTTTTCAACTTTACCTCCATAACAATTTAAAAAATATAACTACGCGTGTTTGAGTAGACCTTTTTACCGCTAACGTTTAGATGAAATATTTTAAATGTTTTTATTTGTGTAGTTAACTTTATACTTTAAAATTATAAAATTATTGAATGTATTATTTATTAAGTTCAAGTTGATTTTTTACAAATAAAACTGCAAATTATAGCAAACATTGTTTTTTGTTTTTTTTTTTATAGGCGTAGTGGCAGAGTGTCATTACGAACCATAAAGCAAATACTGCCTCTAGTTTTTTTTAATGGATGAATGCCACGATGCTGTGTCACAAATATCTGTGAAATGAAAATTAAAAAAGAGGACTTTGCCGGCCTAGGCCTGCAAGATGTGTATGAAATTCCATTAACGACCTTTTGTCCTAGCCGCACCTGAAACGTCATACTTCGCAGCCTATTATAAGGAACATAACATCAATATTTCATTGCATGTTTGAGAAAATTATTTTACACAATGCCTGAAATAAAGCACCAGAAGATGAATAGAGAAACATAGACAACAGTTATTTTTAGATACAATTTCTATTTTAAAACCCGTATAAAACTATAAAGAGTAGGTAATCTGATTGTGACGTCACATGCTAGTGTTTCATATACATTCCATAGTAGCAAAATCGTTTTGACAGTTCGAAAAAAGAAACTGATTTGACTAGTAGCCAAATACCCTATTTTAATACGAGTGGTTAGGTGGAACGCATTCCTGGCTCATTCGCGAAATCTACCTTTTCAAGCCAAACCCTATAATTTTTGGTTCCATTTGCAAAGTATCCGCCTTTTCACAGAACAGTTCGCATTTACTCAAACGTCCTTCTTTACTTGCATGACTTTAGTAAAATACCCCTGTCAGTAACAAGTACCAAATTTGCAAAATCAAAGAATTATTGATGATGAAGCTGACAAACTCGGAGACGCGATTTTTTTTTAAACTTTATTCATCTTCTTTAATATTTCGTCAATGAATAGGTCCTGTACCCTACAGGAGGTTTAGCTTAATAAAATCAAATCTGAACTTATACTCTGTATCTTTAGGTATTTAAATAAAAGTAAACAAACTCTACCCTCAAATGGCTCCTTGAGCCAGTTGAAGGTAGATGAAAACCATGGTATAATAATATACTCCGCCTGGTACTCTATTCCCGTCTTTTCTAGGTCACCTAACTGACACAAGCCTACGTCATCATGCGACAGCGCTATATGATAATATGCGATAGCGCTATATATAGCGGCCATGTTATTGTGACGTAGGCCTGTGTCACTCTGGGAATAGAAGACCATGTTTTATTAGACCATGATGAAAACATTACATGATCAAATAATGTAGGTTAAAGTCGTTCAGTGACTGATCCAGGCGGTATTTGTATTTGGTTGGTTAACCAATAAATGTTATAACTACCTGAAAATGTACAAACTGTTTGTTTAATTTTATTGAAATACCTAAAGATACACACTATAGTATACTCTTCTTTCAAAAACTCTTCAAAATTCTCATCACACACTTACCTCGGGTTTGTTCCCTCTCGGCAACATTCCGGCCGCGTGCCCCGTTAACCAATGAAAATCGTGTAGCAGCCGTAACCCGCGCGAGCCGTGCTCGAATGGTAGATAAAACAGATCGCAGAGCAGCACTAAGTCGTCCTCCGTTAGCGCGTTCGCGTCTATCGATGATTCTTCGACTGGTCTGTAACAAAATAGACGTTATGATGAAAGAGGACTTATCTGACCCTGATATAAATGTAATTGGTCAATGTCGTCAATGATAAGTGACCAACCCCGGCGTTGCTTTGCAAGAGCCGACATCTCTTTCAATTCAATTCAATTCAATGTTGTATTAAAAATAGTGTACATGTACAACTAACTGCTTCCCAATCACAGACCAACCCCTATAGACCGAGCTTATAGGACGACTCGCGGTCACCGCCCGTATGGTGTATAGGTCAAATATAAGATTGTTCGCGCGCCGCTCCGATCAGTTGCGCCCAAGGTTACGACCTGTTAGCAGTGTGCACGAGTCTAAGAAAATAAATCGTAAACTATTGAATTCATTGGGAAATCATGGGATATTGCAGCGTAATATGGCGTGGCAAGTCATCTAAGACATCTACTTACGAAACAGATGGATTAACATCCCACGGGAAAGTCAAATTCATTATTTCATTGAATAATGTTTCTTGTCCGCGGGGTTCATTTTATACTGGTCTCATGTCACGAGATGGACCTGATGATGAAGTCCAAAGAAGTGCGAGGGAACTCGGTGTTGGTTTGTGATAGACATATGTTGTATGGGTTTTTTAGAATCCTCTAGGTGAGCAGTTAGGTCTCATGTCACGAGATGGGCCTGATGATGAACTTCAAAGAAGTGCGAGGGAACTCGGTGTTGGTTTGTGATAGACATATGTTGTATGGGTTTTTTAGAATCCTCTAGGTGAGCAGTTAGGTCTCATGTCACGAGATGGGCCTGATGATGAACTTCAAAGAAGTGCGAGGGAACTCGGTGTTGGTTTGTGATAGACATATGTTGTATGGGTTTTTAGAATCCTCTAGGTGAGCAGTTAGGTCTCATGTCACGAGATGGGCCTGATGATGAACTTCAAAGAAGTGCGAGGGAACTCGGTGTTGGTTTGTGATAGACATATGTTGTATGGGTTTTTAGAATCCTCTAGGTGAGCAGTTAGGTCTCATGTCACGAGATGGACCTGATGATGAACTTCAAAGAAGTGCGAGGGAACTCGGTATTGGTTTGTGATAGACATATGTTGTATGGGTTTTTTAGAATCCTCTAGGTGAGCAGGTAGGTCTCATGTCACGAGATGGACCTGATGATGAACTTCAAAGAAGTGCGAGAGAAGTCGGAGTTGATTTGTAATAGGCATATGTTATTGGTCCATTTGAATATGTTTTCAATACAACCTTCTATGACCTTAATAAAACGGACAAAAGAAAATAATTGTATGAGATTTTGGCGACACTTTTTTCGCGTATCGAAAGAGATTGCGATTCTGAGTAGAAATAATATAAAAATTCTAAACTTTAAAATTCATGTTCTGGGTACTTTAAACAGAAATGCCCTAATATGTTAAGTAAAAATTTCAGGTACATTGTTAAATTACTTAATGAAATATTAAATTAATCAATATAATTATTAAGTAAGTTTACTCTAAGTATACTAAATTGGTAACAATTTTACCACAATAAATTTCGGTGTCACTGGTGGCAGTACCCACTACCTGTAATGAACATGTCCCATCCCTACGCTTACACGTGTCAGCGCGCCATGTTTGAAACGACCAATCGCAACGCCGTGAGCACCCCTCCCGCACCTCACAGTTTGGTGATTTGCGTCGGGAACAAAATGGCCAATATTAGGTTTCTAGAGGCGGTGTTCTGTGTTCCCAATGGATATATATGCTACTAGTCATAATACTCGTATAAGTACTATAATTGAAAAATGAAGTGACGATTAGTATTTATACAATCGTGATATAATAGAGAGCTTTTGAGTAGAGCACCGTGTTTTGGCCACGAAGCTTGCTGAGTGGCCTAAGTAGGTACGAGATTATATCACTATTGGATACAATACTTTTTCTACGAGTCGACTAAAATACTTTTTCTACTATAAAAGCTAAATAATTAAACAAAATTAGGTAAGTATCTCAGTGGATAAAAATATAGTACAAAAGACATCAACGCACTTCTTTTTGAATAAATAGTAGCGCGTTGATGTCTTTTCCTCTTGACCACGGCGACACGTAATTGGTCGAATACATTACAGTTGACTAAAGCGTTTCGAAAGAAGTCATTATAGTTGAGTCGAGAGCCCATACTGAAAAGTATGCAATTACTGTTTGGTAGATACCTAGGTAGGAAGGAAGGAGTGTTAAAGGCAGTACTCACTCGTCTGTAGTTTCGACAGGGTCCGCGGGTTCTACCATCATGTCCGTGCTCAGGGGACTGTTGCTAGGCTCCACTTGCATAGAACCATTCTGAAAGAGATTCAAGTATAAGTACATCTAAAATTTGTACATTTCAAGATGGACTCTCTATGACCTTGATGTCACGTTCACTTATCGTTTTATTAGGAGCGTTTCGCGAGTGAAGTACGACTGTATGTCTTTGACTATCATTTCTGACTTTTGTATTGCTTTAATGCAATGGGTCCCATATAGACATTTGATCCTAAAAACAAACCTGATCGATTAAGTCATCTAGCCTATTATGTATATTGGTACTTACTTCGCTAAGTTGGTCGTTCATAACTACATCTGTGTCGGTGTTAGCGGCCGACGGTGGGTCCACATCGAGAGGCTCTCCTTCGGGCAGCGACGGCCTGTTCGGGCTCAGCGTTTGTGGTGTGTCTGTTGAAAAACGTTTTCGATGAATCTTTGAATATATGGGAGACCGAGCTTTGCTCGGAAAACATAAAACCTCATAAATGCGCGTTTTCCCGGAGATAAGACCTAGCTAGATCGTTTTTTCGCCCCCGAAAACCCCCATATAGCAAATGTCATCGAAATCGTTAGAGCCGTTTCCGAAATCTCGGAAATAAATAAATATACAATTGCTCGTTTAAAGGTATAAGATATCACAGAGATTTTTATTATTTATTTTATAGATATGGTAAAAATTGGCGCAGGCAGGTTTCAGGAAAGATACCGCCATCTGTACTTTGAACCCAGAGGAACATGTATTGGAATTAGAGAGGTTTCCGAATTAGTGAGGTTACGGAAAAGTTTTCCCGCCAAACTGGCGGGATACCGCTCTGGCTGGACCGATCAAAATGGCGTGCTCGTGTTGGAGGCCAAGACTCATTTTGGGTCACCGCGCCAACCAAGTAAGTAAGTTGTACGGAAAAGTTTTCAACCATAACTCCTAAATAACTCATTGACACAAGCCGGGGTTCGAACCCACAACACCGGTTTAAAAGCCTACATTGGATAGTATATTACATAGACCAACTATATTTTCAACAAAGTAAGGGCCGGTACAGACGCACTGCAACCCAACATTGCAATTGGCGTGCAGTCGGTGTGCAGTTCCCACACAAATTGCAGTTGGGTTACAGTCCGTCTGTATCGGCCCTAACAGAATTTCCTCTGCTGTTCCAACATCAAGAAACTCACCTCCTAAACTCATGTCTCCATTCTGCTGTTGCTCCTCAACCTTCTCATCATCCACAATAATCGTGTCCTGGTACTCTTCTTTATCCTTCTTCATCTCTTCTATGAAACTGGCACTTTCTAGAACACTGTCATTCACAACACTGTCGTTTTTATCCTGTCTGTCACCGTCTACCATACTCTGGTCTTCGCTTTTGTCAACTTCTTCAAGTGATTTTATACCGAGGAGTGGTACGGGTAGGGTAGACACAGGTATTTCGCTAGGCAGGGAAATGTTGGAGCTAGCGATGGGTATGATGGGATTCTGTATGGATTCGTTGAGGATTACTTTTGTGGGGGACACTAGGGAGTTCATAACGGGATTCGTAACTGCACTGAAGGTTTCTACTGGTGATACCTGTGAAATAATAGAATGTTTAGTCTGCTATCAGTCTGCTATAGATAATTATATGCTAAAATTACATTTCATGTCTTTCCTAGAAAGTAATTTTTAAAATAGTGAAGAGCTACAGTAGTTATTAATTGATAAACGTGCCGAAGAACCTATTATTTGGAGGACTTTAATGTAAGTTTTCGCTTATAGCAGGGTCGCCATGATAGGGAGTCTGAACAATCTACTAACAGCAGCACTGTCTAATTATTGATGGACCTTATGACGTCACAATAAGCATTAAAGTGTCATTCTTTAGAACTTGCTAACTATGTAAACAAAAGTCACTAGTAAATTCATCATTCAGAGACAATTTCAATATGGCGGTTTGTTTACATAGTTAGCAAGTTCCATAGAATGACACTTTACGGGAACCTGTCTACAATGGTAAGAGTCCGTCCGCAAGACGCGACCTAAGCCCTCCTACACATACACCCGCAACTCGCCTGGACAACTGCGCATCGTGTGACCGCATCTTCAAGACAAAGTTTGGTTTTGCGAGCCACATAAGGGCATTTCAATTTCATAATCCGGATAAGAATTTTTGATGGAGTCGCTATTGCCGGATACGGCAAGGAAGGAAGACTAACGATTTAACCGGTTAAACCCTGGTTAGTGGGATGGTGCAAGTGGCGCTAAGTGGTTATCAACGAGACAGCGCTATGTACAGGCCGATTCACGTAAGCTGGCACGAATGGAATGAATGAAAGTTTCATCATATGAGTGACACCTGTATCGATGGACAGTCAGAGCCACCATTTTATTCGTTAATGTCATACACTCATAGATATTTTCATTCACTCATTCGTTCCATTCGTGTCAGTTCTTGTAAATCGATCTGTGTAGGTAGGTATAGGCGATACGTACGGCGCGCGGATTTGCATCCAATGTGAAGATTGCCTTATATACTAACCGTCTGGTGCTTGAGGCGGGCGGCGGGGCAGTCGGCCAGCGCCTGCAGCTGCGACGTGGACACCGTCGGGATGGCAGAGATGGCGCTACTGGCGGAAGTTGTAGTGGTATTGGTGGTAGCCGTCAGCAGCGACATGCATGTGTTCACCATCGGCAGGATCGGGATTATCGGCACCGGCGGGACTGTAATGAAAACTTATTGCTTGTGTTAGTTCTATGATGGGAATTTTCATGGTTTCATGGGATATAAATTTGACACATCGATTTAAAACAGTGCTATAACCAAAGTTCGAGCGAATTATTAATACCTGTGACTGGAGGCTGCGGTTTGATCACAGGCCCCTGCGCCGTCTTGGGTATGGAGAATTCTGGAAGCCACTCGATTATTGCTTGTCTGCAAAGAAACATAAGGCTATAAAAATCTATATGAGATTTATAATGAACATACGAATAAATGAACCATACGCCGTTGTGATAAGTTTGTATTTAGCAGAGCGCCTACCGCGGACGACACACTTCCCACCATGCTTCAAACTTCAATGCTAACATGAACCATACGCCGTTGTAATAAGGTGGTATTTACCTGAGCGCCTGCCGCGGGTGGTAGACATGCTTGCCCAGGGTCACGGGTGCCTCGTCCTCACACACGCCTTGTTCGCTCTCGGACTCCAATGTCCCACGATACCGCTAAAATGGACCATACGCTGTTCTAATAAGGTGGTGTTTACCTGAGCGCCTGCCGCGGGTGGTAGACATGCTTGCCCAGGGTCACGGGTGCCTCGTCCTCACACACGCCTTGTTCGCTCTCGGACTCTTATAATGTCCCACGATACCGCTAAAATGAACCATACGCTGTTCTAATAAGGTGGTGTTTACCTGAGCGCCTGCCGCGGGTGGTAGACATGCTTGCCCAGGGTCACGGGTGCCTCGTCCTCACACACGCCTTGTTCGCTCTCGGACTCTAATGTCCCACGATACCGCTAAAATGAACCATACGCTGTTCTAATAAGGTGGTGTTTACCTGAGCGCCTGCCGCGGGTGGTAGACATGCTTGCCCAGGGTCACGGGTGCCTCGTCCTCACACACGCCTTGTTCGCTCTCGGACTCTAATGTCCCACGATACCGCTAAAATGAACCATACGCTGTTCTAATAAGGTGGTGTTTACCTGAGCGCCTGCCGCGGGTGGTAGACATGCTTGCCCAGGGTCACGGGTGCCTCGTCCTCGCACACGCCTTGTTCGCTCTCGGACTCTAATTTAATGTCCCATGACACCGCTTCCACTGTGAACAAATAGCGACATTGTATTTCAACATTGTCAAGACCACACATTACTTTTCACATTACAAACTAAGGATTTTTTTCTTTTACATTCGAATTCCATAATTCTACTTCAACGTGAAGTATACATTATTAAATGTAAGTGTCAAGTATTTTATACAGTTAGAAGAGATTTTGAGGTTCCTCCAATAAGACATAAAACTCGAGAAAAACTGGAAAACTCACTGTGCGTTGGTGCATCAAGGCTGCAGCTCGCCCAATGCGCGAGAGTGCGTATGGCGATCATATTCGCATTGTATTCGCAGTTGGGGTTCGTAAGGACTCCTCGTAACAGTGGGATCAGCTCTGGCGACCTTCCGCAGTATGGACCTGAAAGAACATCTCGTGTAGATTACTGAGCATTGGTGGACTTAACCCCTTATTCATTAGAATAGAATAGAATAGAATTTCTTTATTTGCCAGAATACGTATGGTACAAGATGACAACAGAAAAGGTTTTACATGTAAGTATCAGTATTCAGTCGAAGACACGACATGCAAATATTGTCAATTTAATAATTTTAACATAAAATAAAATAAAAGCACAATATTGAAAAAACACATTAACGCGCTACAAACCTCAATTAACTAATAGTCGTCTGTCATTTTGACTTATGTATTTGTAAGAAAGGGATAAAACATAATTTAACACTTTCGCAACCAGGCAAAATTTCAAACAATACCCCAGAAACCGAGAGTACTCGCTAGTCGGGCAACGACGTGCAACTCAATGCCGCACGCCGCGAACCCGCTAGTCGGGCAAGCGGCGGACGCTCAGGGCTGTGCCAAGTAACTTTCGTATAAGTACGTGGATAAAATTAAATCTGCTGTCTCATCTGTTTAGCCTCCCCGTTTTATCAATTATCACAATGCATTCAGTGGGGCAGTAGGAAATGAATAAAATCACACAAAGCCAAATCATCAACAGGCAAAACCACAAAGTCCAGTAAGAAAGCAGAAATCACAGTTGTCCTAAAAACAAGCCGAGTCGTCAAAATGAAAATTAACACAACACAGCAACGTCCGAAGCACATCACAAACCATTACGGAATGGCTCCGATTGCAATTTTACACCGAGACCGGGTTGAAAAAAAACCCGGGTCGCAAACTTCAAATAGATAAGGGATGGTTAACAACATCTCCAGGGTTAAGTGTATGATCACAGTAACTACATTCTTTTGTCAAAGAAGTTGCGACTTTATTGTATGTGTACGAACGTACTAATTATCGTAACTATTCAAAGCTACTTGTTACGTTTTGCTTCCACGCAGTTGCAGTGCAGTGCTGTTTTATGATGACTGACCTATTGTCTTTTTCTGAAAACTGCCGTGCCGCTTAGAAGTTATTAGAATGTTGTTAGGTACTTAGTTGAATTTCTTGGTTTATTTTTCTCCGAATTTTGTTTCACAAAAATCATCCTATGAGTACTCATGAAATAGATGTATACCTATACTTACTAAATATTCGTAAACACAAATTAGGTTGTACGATTTACGAAAATTCTAACTCCTATTGATACATACCCGTGTATGCAATTTCACGTAACCAACTAATAAGAATTTTTATTTTGCAATCGCATTAGGTAAAGTAAATAAAAATACAAAGTGAAGTAATAAAATATAATAATCAACTGTACCAACTTTTCGACCACATAATAATCAGAAGACTTACAATTTTTTCTGTTAGTGGCAGTGGCAGCCCTGAGGTAGTGAAGATGCAATGCTTGCCCGCCTGTCGGGCACTTCGGCGTCGCATGTAGGTTTATAGCTCTTGCCCGACTAGCGAGTGCCCGAGAGTGGGGTACGCGGTGTCAATCAGGCCCGTAAAGTTGGGTTAGTCGGTAGTAAAAAAAAAATTAAAATTACCTAGGAATATCCTCTTCTGGTCGTAGTCATTCGCGTGGAGATTGTCCCAAATAACAGGCGGCCGTCGCAGTACGGCGGTTATCTCTTCTATACACTCCGTGGTCAACGTCTTGGAGATCACTTTGGGCCCTGTGGATACAATGATACATCGTGGTGTCAAATAAATCCGTCAGGTTTTTTAAAGAAGGAAAACTAAGGGCGAGTATAATACTAGAATACTACAAAACATTGCGGCCTTAAAATCTGACAGTTGTAGTAGTTGGCGCAACCTATACTCTGTATCTTTAGGTATTTAAATAAAAGTAAACAAAATCTACCCTCAAATGGCTCCTTAAGCCAGGAGAGGGTAGATGAAAACATTACACGATCAAATAATGTAGGTTAAAGTCAGGTAGTTTATTGATTGATCCAGGTGGTTTTGTATTTGGTTGGTTAACCAATAAATGTTATTCTACCCGAAAATTTACAAATTGTTTGTTTACTTTTATCTAAATACCTAAAGATACAGACTATAGTCATGTACCATCAGCCGCAAAAGTGCATGGCGAATTTATCAATAAATTCATTCATACTTTCTGCGGCCCCCTTTTAAATATCTTTTGTTAAATTTAAATAATCACGATTATTTAGCAGTGGCCCTAGTGTGCACGTTCGCGTTCAAACACAGTTTTATTTCTATGTATGGTTTACAATGTTTACAACAACATATTTATCTCTTCAGATACACATATCACGTTTTGTCATGGAAGGTTTCGCCATAAAAGAACCGTACCGTCATGTTTCGAGGCCATTCACACCTAGCTCATAACTGCACTGCACGCATAATGGATACCGTGACCGTGACATCTTTGTTTTTAAATATATAAATAAGCAATACAAAAAACAACACTCGTAACTATACATCAGTGGACCTTATTGCAAAAGGCATAAGGTCCACCGATGTCAGTGTCATGGCGTCAGGGAGCAAATTAGATTTTTGTTCCTTGAGGTTGACTCTTCCAACCCAAGTTAAACACTACTTTCATTGAAACTATGAGAAAACTAAAGTTAAAGTATTTGAACAAATTAAATTATATCAGATAAATATTTTAATTTGTTTTTTTATTAAGTAGAAACACTACTATATAAATTATAAACTGAAATAAATGTCATATACTAAGAAAAAGTGACCAAGGCCTCTAGAGCCCCAGGCTGGCTGGCTTTTTCTTAGTATATGACATTTATTTCAGTTTAAAACTAAAGTTGTTACACTTGTTACTGACCTGTCCACATGATGTCGATCTGTTGAGACAGCTTGGTTCCCAGCGTGTTGAGGTACTCGGAGCTGTTGACGGTTGGTACAGCCCGGGTCGAGCAGTACTGTGTTGGGCAGAGGAGGAAGCGAGGGCAGCCGAGGTGTTGATGGATCTCGTTTGTTACAGAAACCTGTTGAAAAAAAGGTAAAATTTATAATTGACAACAGAGAAAAGAAAAACTGAATGCCTGAAGGCATCGTTATGGTCGTAACAGTCAGTGACTGTGTTAAAACTATAAAATCAATCTATATTACCTATCTATTAGTTTAATGTGACTATCGTCAAAACATTACACAGGAACTTTACGATCGGCCTGATTTTACGATCAGCCGCCACACAGCAAACATACCTGTGCATGAGCGAAGCTCTGGAAGATCTGCTTGTCCGCCTCGCTCATCTCCGGCTCAATGTCGTCAAACAAGAGAGCAAAGCATGTGCAGCCGAATTGAGACACCTGTAAAAAATTGATTTGTGTTTCGGTAACAATTTCCTGTGTCTACATATCATCAATTTCAAGCATAATTATCATGGAAAAAAGTACAAATTATATTTGCACTATATATAATCAACATACATCGGGGTTTTTGGTGCGGGAATGGTTTACACGAGCCAAAAAATGGGTAAAGACCTATACTATTTTAACATTTCTGAGTACATTTGTAACTTATTTCATTCATATTTGTAATTCATAGTTTGTTAATTATTTTACAATAAACAAAGTATAAATATACAACATCATTCATGCACCAAAAACCCCGATGTATGATAATAAACTATCATTTAAATAAATCTTTCTATTGAATATAATCTATCACGATCAGTGGTTTCAAAGTCATCCAAAATTTCATTATTAATCTGCAACATAGACACAGACAGCCTATATGTTGTAAATACAAAATACAGATTATGTACAGGCTTCAACACAAACCAACTAATGAATCTACACATGAGGCTTATATCTTAAATCTTAACCATAAAATATAAAGTCAATACCAAACAATGGTTTTATCAATGTCAATCAAAAAATTGCACTGCTTACCTGTTCAAGTTTCCGTTTCAAAGTGGTAATTTCCTTCTGGCTGCTATATGTGATATCCAGGCCCGGAGACAAAGCATAACAGAAGGTAATGCCCTGAGCCCTGGCCGCAGAGATCAGAGACGTGAGGTGCTCCGCCTCCTCCACTGTGTACAACTCCCTCCAATAGGCACGGTGCTTGTAATCGTCTTTTGGAGCGTACACATACATGTCTAGGCCCCATTTTTTTTGTCTGGAAGATTTTGTTATCAAGACGGTGCTTACTGTAAACCCTTTTTGTATGATACATTTTTGTTTGTTTCTCATGAAAAAATGTAAGTATCAAAAAAGCCAAAAAAATATGTTTTTTAAATTTTGAAATTTTGGGATTAAATGGATTAAGCTACATTAAAAGTATTAAAACCATGGATAGTCTATATTGGTCAAGAAGGTAAAACATAGAAGCTATAGTGGTGTCACTCTATTTCAGACAGAAATTTCATAGAATGTTGTTTCTCAGAAATTGTTTCATATATTATTTGGTTCATATAAATACTTTCAGTTCCAATATTATTGTTTCATAGACTATTTACTTGGTTGAAACATATTTCACAGAAATTCAGATGAATGTATATTACTATCAAACTTTTTAAATTTAGAAACTTATCAAACAGTAGAATTATGTTTCGTGTATTCTTGTTTCGTAGACACAGATTTCATAAATTGTTGTTTCATAGGAACTGTTTAAAATGAAAACCAAAATATTATTTTGCTAATCCGCGAAAAGATAACGTGCTAGTCAATCAGTGCTAACCCGTTATACTTACTTGCGTATTTTTACATGCAATTAATATTCCCACCCTCCCACCGCAAAAATAAAATTTGAAATTTGAATTTTTTAAAATAATATTTTGTTCGAGTATTTTCTTTTCAAATATTATTATTTCAGAACTTATGCACTTCATTTAAATTTATTGAAAAGAACCTCAATGCAAAGAATTGTAATATTAGAACTGTGCCAGAAACAAAATAGAAACAAACTGTTGCCAGAAAAGTAGGTTAGGTTAGAACTGCGATCCCTGTGGAAACAAACTGTTGTCAGAAAAGTAGGTTAGGTTAGGCTAGAACTGCGACCCCCGCAGAAACAAACTGATGCTAGAAAAGTAGGTTAGGTTAGAACTGCGACCCCCGCAGAAACAAACTGTTGCTAGAAAAGTAGGTTAGGTTAGGTGAGAACTGCGACCCCCCTCAGAAAAAAACTGTTGCCAGAAAAGTAGGTTAGGTTAGGTTAGAACTGCGACCCCTCCGGAAACAAACTGTTGCCAGAAAAGTAGGTTAGGTTAGAACCGCGGCCCCCGCAGAAACAAACTGTTGCCAGAAAAGTAGGTTAGGTTAGAACGGCGACCCCCAAAGAAACAAACTGTTGCTAGAAAAGTAGGTTAGGTTAGAACTGCGACCACCGCAGAAACAAACTGTTGCTAGAAAAGTAGGTAAGGTTAGGTTAGAACTGCGACCCCTGCGGAAACAAACTGTTGCCAGAAAAGTAGGTTAGGTTAGGTTAGAATTGCGACCCCCGGAGAAACAAACTCTTGCTATAAAAGTAGGTTAGGTTAGAACTGCGACCCACGCAGAAACAAACTGTTGCTAGAAAAATAGGTTAGGTTAGGTTAGAACTGCGACCCCCGCAGAAAAAACTGTTGCCAGAAAAGTAGGTTAGGTTAGGTTAGAACTGCGACCCCTGCGGAAACAAACTATTGCCAGAAAAGTAGGTTAGGTTAGGTTAGGTTAGAACTACGACCCCCGCAGAAACAAACTGTTGCCAGAAAAGTAGGTTAGGTTAGAACTGCGACCCCCGTAGAAACAAACTGTTGCTAGAAAAGTAGGTTAGGTTAGAACTGCGACCACCGCAGAAACAAACTGTTGCTAGAAAAGTAGGTTAGGTATGAACTGCAACCCCTGCAGAAACAAACTTTTGCCAGAAAAGTAGGTTAGGTTAGAACTGCGACCCCCGCAGATACAAACTGTTGCTAGAAAAGTAGGTTAGGTTAGGTGAGAACTGCGACCCCCCTCAGAAAAAAACTGTTGCCAGAAAAGTAGGTTAGGTTAGGTTAGAACTGCGACCCCTCCGGAAACAAACTGTTGCCAGAAAAGTAGGTTAGGTTAGGTTAGAACCGCGGCCCCCGCAGAAACAAACTGTTGCCAGAAAAGTAGGTTAGGTTAGAACGGCGACCCCCAAAGAAACAAACTGTTGCTAGAAAAGTAGGTTAGGTTAGAACTGCGACCACCGCAGAAACAAACTGTTGCTAGAAAAGTAGGTAAGGTTAGGTTAGAACTGCGACCCCTGCGGAAACAAACTGTTGCCAGAAAAGTAGGTTAGGTTAGGTTAGAATTGCGACCCCCGGAGAAACAAACTCTTGCTATAAAAGTAGGTTAGGTTAGAACTGCGACCCACGCAGAAACAAACTGTTGCTAGAAAAATAGGTTAGGTTAGGTTAGAACTGCGACCCCCGCAGAAAAAACTGTTGCCAGAAAAGTAGGTTAGGTTAGGTTAGAACTGCGACCCCTGCGGAAACAAACTATTGCCAGAAAAGTAGGTTAGGTTAGGTTAGGTTAGAACTACGACCCCCGCAGAAACAAACTGTTGCCAGAAAAGTAGGTTAGGTTAGAACTGCGACCCCCGTAGAAACAAACTGTTGCTAGAAAAGTAGGTTAGGTTAGAACTGCGACCACCGCAGAAACAAACTGTTGCTAGAAAAGTAGGTTAGGTATGAACTGCAACCCCTGCAGAAACAAACTTTTGCCAGAAAAGTAGGTTAGGTTAGAACTGCGACCCCTGCAGAAACAAACTGTTAATTTGTGTTAATGTGTTAATATTCTTTGCAACAAAGATCTATGATTTAATTTTTGTCAAAGTAAGTATTGAGTTACTGAGCCTTCTATGAAAGGAAAATATTAAGTTTAATAAAATGTGAAACAAAATTCTATGAATATGCAGGCTTGGAAACAAGTTTTATATAAATAATAAATAAATAATAAAATAATAAATAAATAATAAATAAATATTTATAGGACATTTGTACACAAATCGACTAAGCCCCACGGTAAGCTCAAGAAGGCTTGTGTTGTGGGTACTCAGACAACGATATATATAATATATAAATACTTAAATACATAGAAAACAACCATGACTCAGGAACAAATATCTGTATCATCATACAAATAAATGCCCTTACCGGGATTCGAACCCGGGACCATCGGCTTCATAGGCAGGCATTTATAAACTTAATATTATAAGGAATAATAATATATGACATGAAATTTTATGACATGAATTTCGAAACATTAATTTTCTGAACTATAAAAAATCTACAAGTACAGCTTATACAATGTAAGTGCACTGGAAGTTGATCATTCTATGAAATGATAATATGAGAAAGATTTTCTATGAAGCACAATTCTACGAAAATGTAGTATATGAAACAACATACAACCAGCTATAGTTAAAGTAACACATGTAATTGATTTATTAGACTGGTGATGTAGGTCAAATTTTTTCATAAGAAAATAGTATACAACATAAATATGGTAAATATTCAAATAGTAGCAAGAATGTTGGTTAATTTGTTTACATTATCACCCTGTCACTTTCTAGTTATAATTATAAGTATCAATTCAAATTAAGATCTGAATAAGAAAAGCAGTACTTACTTTTGAAAAAGATCTTTCCGCTGCTCCGTGGTCCACGGGCGACCGTAAAAGCCTGCAAATAGTTGACCACAGGTCATTCACACCGTTCTTAACTTAGTATTCCTAACATAGGTATAAAACTATACATAGTCCACGAAGCTTTACAGGCTTGTATCTAAATTTACCTTCAACAACTCCACATATGAAGTCTTTCCGGTTAGCATTTGCTTCGTCTGGTGAGCTTTCAGTCATCTTTACAGTAAAATCGGCGATTGAACCCTCAAAATAATGATCGTTATGGTGGAATGTTTAGACACGAGCGTCGGTGGAAAACAACGCCTTATTGTGACTCAGAACAAATAGATAGCATTAGCAGTAACTGTGTAATGGTTCTCTCGATCTTGGAGCCCCGGTTGACCCGTTTCAGGCGTAAATCATTGAACTACTTTGTCCCGTAAATGGAAATAATAAAAACGGAGAACGGACGAATATGATGTGTCAAAATGTAATAGGTGTTTTAAGGTGCAATAACCGGTTGCTGAGAAACAGCTGTAAAATGAGAGCTAATTATTAAGAGAGAACACTTTTAATAAAAAAAACGGTCAGGAATAAACATTATCTTATTATTTCATTGTTTTATTTTGAATAATGTACATGTCCTGCTTTAATTAAAGTTTGTTAATATTTTATTTAATCTTTGTCATTGAATATGGCTGTATAAAGGACCTTATACTTCACTTCGTTGCAATATCATTTGCGGGATCAATTAATTAAATTACATATATGTATACTGAAGCATTACTAATACTGATTTACTTAATAAATGTATCAAATGATAATTTATTTCACTATTCTTTTATCCAATCTCATTTATTTTTAGGCATAGTGATCTATATTTTCGTAACTAGCAACACTGAGCTACAAAGGCGCCATTTTCAACGTCAGATCAGATAGATGTTTGATAGTCCGGATAATTTTTATTTGATTACAAAATCAGATGAAATCGTGTATGGTGTGGATGATAAACATAATTTCATTATGTATTATCATTCATTGCTTTATGTTTGAATCAAGCACATCTTTATGCGACACTTCGACGCTTATCATGAACAGTGACACAAAACAAAATGAAATGCCATTCGACTTTAAATCTTACCAGTAAAAGATAGAATATTAAATGCAATAGCATTTCATTTTTAGTTGTACCACTGTTCATGATAAGCAACGACTTATGGTTATTGATTGAACACACCCTATAAATAAGGTAAGAAAACAAAACAAAATAATGTACACCCATTTTTTTTATTTAATTTTATTAAAGCCCTATTTCACATGTTTACACTTAAAATATAAAAACTAGAGATCGTTTAGGTTAAACAATTATACGGACGTTTATAGATTTCACTCATTTCACTGAAACCGCAACCAACCGCAACTGACTTCCAACTGATTTCCAAAAATATTTAGATTTAAGATATTTTATCAATAAATTGAAATGCAATAATACTCGTGATTGCGAAGTCGTAATTTGTCTTTATCTCTTGTTTCCTAACGAATGTTAAGAACATTGGTGAAACATATGGGTGAAAACGATTTGGTAAGTACCTACTGACCAAAACTACGAGGCCGAAGGGTTACATAGAAAAGGGAGGACTTTATTTTTTTGAGGATATCTATCCGACTGCAATTTAGTTAGTTAAGGCCAGTTGTTAGACACAACAACAACAACACAAGCACAACAAGCACATTCTGTGATATCAAAATCATTGCCAACTTAACTTGGTGTAACTCTGGTTCTCATACGATTTTTTGGACATGCATGAATTGAATTAAGATTTTCTCATTACAGTCATTTCATTCCACTATGCTCTGTATCTTTAGGTATATAAATAAAAGTAAATAAAATCTACCCTTAAATAAATGGCTCCTTATGCCAGTTTTACATTACACGATCAAATAATGTAAGTTATAGTCAGGGGGCCGATTTTTGAATTTCGACCACTCGATTTCGTGTATTTCGTTAAATGATATCTCCAGTACTAGGCATTTAAATTCTACTAATACTAGGAATTTTACGAATACTAATAGATTCTAAATTTTGATCGCTCGTATTTCAAAAATTAGCATTTCGCCGTTTTCCACCGATTTTCGAGTGACGAAATCGAGCGATCGAAATTAAAAAATCGCCCCCCAGGTCGTTCAGTGACTGATCCAGGCGGTTTTGTAATTTGGTCGGTTAACCAATAAATGTTATAACTAGGTACCCGAAAATGCACAAATTGTTTGTTCACTTTTATTTAAATACCTAAAGATACAGACTTATAGTGTAAGTATTATAACTAGTAGCTCAGGATAAAGTTTTAATTAAGTAGGTGTTATAGTCTAAACTCTAAACGATCCCTTAAATTATATACTAACTTACGATTGCAGTATACGATCCTTTGTGACGGGTGCATATCTTGGATCTCTGCAACGATCATCAGAATCCAGTTGAAAGTAATATCCATCATAAAGGACCGTGTATAAATTAACTCGGAGATCATTCATCAAGTCTAAATTTCCGACATAGCGTTTTAGTTCAATTGGTACACAACTTATTTTAAAGGATCTACAGACATTGACAACCTTATGATTCTTATGAACAATATGTAGGTCTGCTGTACTTTTTTGATTGGGCGGTCGCCAGATTGGTGCTATACATTAGTGGTCAAATTGTGGTGTTTATATGCCTTCTTATCATATAAGTTTAAATTTACTTAAGAGTAGGTACAAATGCTTGACCAATTTATTTTTAGTTTAATGACTAGACATAATACAGGACATTTCAATGACCTATTTAAAGCTTATTATTTACATTGATTTAAAATATATTTACATCAAAAATCTCCTAGCCTACTTGAGTATTGAAATTTGTATTTAATATTTTATGCAAAATATTGGATAGGCAATCAAAAACATTAACGACAACCCAATGTCTTAAAAGGCTTTGGGTTCAACAAATGGTGATTTTCATCCATTTTAACGTTTGTTTTTAGAAGGATATAACTATACATATTACAATGAGTCAATGACCAAACATATATGTGTCCTTATTATCAGTCATCCAGTCCTTATTGTTACATATAATATGCATGGTAAAGGTGGTGGTAGATATTTAAACGCAATTACTTACATCTGAGAATGGTCCTTTTTACAGAAATAGGATTTTTCAGTTTGATATGGCCTAACCAAAAAAATTCGCCACATAAAACGTTCGGATCGCCACCGCTCCTCAATCCACCCAGAGGACGGCAACGTTTCATGATCTCCTTAGTCATAGGAATCTGGTGCTGGCGGGCGGTCTAGCAAACGGTGCTAAAGAGTATCCTCCACCTGCCGCAGAAGGTGAGACGTGAGAGAGACTAAAGTACCGAGATCCTTTCTTGTTCGTGTTGTCGCAGATGCCACAGCTGGTGGCGCACTCGCACGATAACCGAAAAGACAGTGGTAATAGGTGACGTATTAGATATCCCGTTCATCCCGGTTGCAAACTCAGTTACTCCTCCCAGGATCCACTACAATGACCCCCTTTATTAGTTAAGGTTAGAAATACACGGCGGAGGCGCCGCGAGTGGGCAAGTGTCAGCCGAGCATGCCGCCGGACATGTTCCCGTGAACACGCATGTGTCGGTTCAGATTGCCGGACTGCGAGAATCTGAGAACAAGTAGGTATAAACAGTTAAATGGAGTACCTTCCTGTCCGACCTAGTTGTAGAAAAATCTGCCTTTAACTATAATGATCACCGAAGAAGCTGTGGCAGCTATGCGGGCAGTTGATATGTGGTTGATATAGCCGATGGCCAACGGGAGGGAGAGAGGCATATATTTAGTTACAAATTTTATTTTCTAGGGGGAGGCAGCTGACTCCCCTTGGCACCCCCGTGCCTGTGTCCACGACTGCCGTGTCTTTAGCATATCATCTTAAACTTAATTCAGTGAATTCAGTCCTCCTTGACAATGCTGCCTCCCAGATTATTTTTGATAGGGGCATTTTGCAGTTATGTGTATGTCGTCAAAGGTTGCAGTTGTAATCGAAATCAGAATTTTTAAGGGGGGATCAGAACCGATATAAAGAACCCTGAAGAAACACACAATCAAATTTCCCCTCAATAGCAACGTTCATCGGAAAAAAGTTCAAATAACTTTCTTACCTAAGTAAGCATAGCTTGCATTGGTATGGCTTCTCTCCGGAATGTATCCGGAGGTGCTTCGTGAGGGTTGAGCTGTCTGAAAAAGCTTTTTTGCAGGACCGACATCTGAGGAAAAAGTGTTATGTTCATATTTTTGCAGAGCAAAAAAGATCCAAGTCTTTAAAAATCACCATTTGTACAACTTTCATAAAACTTGCTAGAGAGAATCCGTAGAAAAATGTTACTTCTTAATTCGTAATAGTTCGTAATTAGTTCGTTCCTTTTATTCAAAACTTACCCTACTTACTTGTACCTACATCCCACTACGCATTACGTGTTTACGTAACGTGAAAGACCTTGATAAGTTTTAAAATAAGTACTTACTGATATGGCCTTTCGCCGGAATGTGTCCTCATATGCGTAGTTACACTTGAGCTTTGGCTGAACCGACGATCGCAAATAGGGCACCTGCAAAAAAAAAAACAGTCATCATTCGCTTGCCCTTATCCCATTCATTTGGGGTCGGCGCAGCATGCTGTCTTTTTCTTCCATATACCTCTTTCTCGCCCGTCATCTCATCATTATATAAAAAAACAACGGGTTGCACTCCGGGAGTGCCGGCAGAAGTGAAAACTCAATGACATTGTAACAGTTTTTCGATCAGGTCACGTGTCCGTGTCCGTCTTACGTCTTACGAATCTTACGGTCACGTGACCTGTCGCGAGTTTAACATTTTTTCCCCATCACAAAAAGTGCACAGCGCCGCTAAAGAAGTTTTCACTTCAAAAAACACAGTCTGGACATCTATATGTATCTCATACTGTTTTATATAGGTACGTAAATAGTAGTCCTTCATAGATAGCAGTGGACTGGCTAGCTCTGGCTCAAGAAGAATAGCTAAGTAGCAAGGTTCAGGTATTATAATAGTGTATAGTTAAAAGCGTAAAGAGACGTTCACTGATTGATTATGAAACTTTTCCTTTCATCCCTTACATAAAATGCATTTGTCCTGTGTAGTCATGAATTCATGAGCGGTCAAGTTCATAGGTCAAGTTCTCGATTAGCAAACTAACTTAACTTTTGTCCTGTATGCGTCCTAATATGAGTGCTCAAGTTCGCAGCTTGGGAGAAGCTCTTGTTGCAATCCCCGCACCGGTAAAGAGGCTCCCCGGAATGCGTAAGCACGCGCGTTTTGTACGACACACTACAAAGGGAGATAAAGAGAGGGATAAAGATAAAGAGCATCTCTTATCACTAAACCGAAAGGTTTCGGTCCTGTATGAGTCCTAACATGAGCAGTCAAGTACGCAGTTTGGGAGAAGCTCTTGTTGTAAACCTCGCATCGATAAATATGCTCCCCCGAATGTGTGAGAGAAAGAGACTGAGAGATAGGATGTCTCATACCTGAAAGGCTTCTGTCCTGTATGCGTCCTTACATGAGCAGTCAAGTTCGCAGCTTGAGAGAAGCTTTTATTGCAATCCCCGCACCGGTAAGGGCGCTCCCCGGAATGCGTACGCAGGTGCGTTTTCAGCGTGCTAGGCCGGGCGTAGGTCTTCCCGCATATGCGGCAGAGGTTGGGCTTCTGCTCGTCGTCTTCTGAACAACCGCTGAGTGCGCCAACCTGTATATTGTAGTATGGTTATTTATGGCTGGGCGTGTCGACAGAGTATCTTTTAGAGTGTCCATTTGCAGATTTTTAACTTTTGTCTTTAGATGTCAGCTTATTAGCGCTGTTTAAAAATGGTACATCTATAAAACTTCAGTCTAAGTAAAATATTAATTAAAACGCTCACCCGTGGGTCGATCGTGACTTTTATTCAAGTCAAAACAAAGTAGTAAACAAAGTTAAAGAAGACCTATAAAATGTTGCATAAAATCAATTGTAAATTGTGTAGGTATACTTAAAAAAGTTTGCGTTCGTTCGTGGAACGTGATTGATTCTACGAAATGCTACCGAAAATTGTTATTCTATAAGTAATTCTAAAAACTTCGCGAGTTTCAAGGGAACGTCTGGAAAAACAACAAAAATCGTATGGAGCGCGGGACTATATAATTTTTAGGGTTTCGTAGTCACCTAGAACTAGAAACCCTTATAGTTTCGCCATGTCCGTCTGTCCGTCCGTCCGTGGCTTTGCTCCTTGATCGTTAGTGCTAGAAAGCTGCAATTTGGCATGGATACATAAATCATCCATTGCGACAGAACGGTAAAGTAAAAACATAAAATATTATTTTTTAGGGTACCTCCCATACAAAATGATTTAATTATTATTTTTTGCTTTGTCCCAATAGTGTGGGGTATGGTGGGAAAGGCTTTCAAAACAAATAAGGGTCTCCAAAATCCAAGTTTTGATGATAAAAATCGTGAAACAAGAGCTTAATAAATATTTTCAATGAAAACTATAGCGGACGTGATGGGTCGAATTTTTGAGTTATTGCAAAAAATCTTATTTTCTTTATTTTCTTAGTAAAAAGACGTACAAAGCGCTGCAAAGGTAGCAGAGACAGAATGGTAAACTATGAAACCCTACAGTGAGCATGGCCCGACATACTCTTGGCCGATTATTTTATATGTAGCTACTATTACATATAGGTACATAATATAGGTAGGTTAGGACCTACTCGTACAACCAGCACTACAGAAGCAAGTGTACCTAAGCGACAAAATATTAAGAAAAGAAAATTTAGTTAAATACTATAAATTTTAGCGACAGATCATATATCATATTAGTATGTGCTCTGGTTTGCCAAACACGTTATCCGACTAGACATAATATAATAAATGCCATTGAGCGTTTCTTTTATTTTTTGCCATTTTTTATAAATTGTGCCCTTTTTGCCACTTTTGTGTTATTTTTCTAGTCAGGATCGCGAGCCCTTTTCACCCTAATAGGAGAAAAAAAGTGTCCGAAAATTTCCATACATTGTTCAGACTTTCCTTTTTGTTACCGCCATACAAAGTACACGGGGGAATGGTAACACAATACGAAAAAAACTCTGGGACATTTTTTATCCCATTAGGATCGAAAGAGCTCGTGATTCTGAGTTTGAAATAACACAAACGTGGCAAAAAAGGTCACAATATATAAAAATGGCAAAAAATAAAGGAAACGCTCCACTGATTATGTGTACCTACCTACATTGTTTTATCTTACCTGTACTTTCCCACTGGCATTAACACACGCCGTATACGCGTACTCCTGCGAATGCATCTGTCCCTGATGATTCAATATGTACCCATTCCCTATCTGTTCCTTCTGACTCTCCTGAACAAATATCCTAGACGGCGACCTCTTTAGCGACTGCATCTTTTGCCCAGCAAAGTTCTTCTGTTGAAACAGATAGTTGTTTTGTTTCTGTGCATTTTGCAGTTGCAGAGGTTTGAACGAAGACGTGGCTGTGATGAGAGGGTCTGATTGGTTAGGTGTTCTGAAGTCAGCGGTGAAGGAGTACGTTGCTGCTGGGTAGGAGTTTGGGCTTATCATGTTCTGTGTTTGCGGGTAGACCACGTTCACTGAGGGCGGTGAGGTGTTTTGGTTCCATTGGACCTGTGGAGAGAGAGAGAGAGAGCTTTTAGTGCAAAGCACTTTACTATAGAACGAGATTGAAGCCAACTTTCACAAACAAGACTCTTTCAATCTATGAAGGACTTTTTAAATTCCCAGATCATTCCTTATAAAAAGCGTTAATGTATTCATTACAATAATGACACGTGGCGGAGCTCTCAGGGGTCCTTTTATGGGAGAGTCTATATACATACCCCGTTATTATCAGCTTATTATAATATTACTCTGTATACTCTTAGTGTTATCACAATTTTTGTGTACCGCTAATCTTAAAATAAGAGTTCAAGCGTTTCACCAGACTACTTTCATGGATACAATTTTGAAACATTTTAGTTAATGGACGTCCTGTTTTAATTTTCTGTGGTAAAGGTTAAGTAGAAATGTCTATCAAATAACCGAAAACGGTAGATAAGTATCAAAACTATTTCCAAAATACGTGTCTAGAAAGTGAAAAAAATAGTGAATATGATCGCTTTTAAGTTGGAGGTAAAATTTCTCCGCTGTTCCATGCGCTTTGCGATTTATGCGAATGCTCATCATGCGGCTCGTGTTGTTTCTTGTGGACATTTATGTACCTGAGGTTAAAGTTAGTCGGAAAGAGTGCTCCGGTAGCTTTGGTGGTGGTACCTGTGGATCCTGTAGTACCTGGGAGCAGAGTTGGTCGGGCGGGCAACCGTGCATAGTCATGTTCATGGACACGTTGACGGACATTGTTGGGAAGAGAGGCGCTCCGCCGTAGTGCTCGTAGTACGGGTAGCCGCTGCCGCCGTTCACCATCATCTTAACAATAGAGTAATACTTAATATTTTGCTTTCGTAACTTTTTATCGAAAATTATTTTCGATACCCATGCTTAAGCTTTTATCGTTGACCATTCGCATCATCATCATCATCATAACTTAAGAGCTCTGCTCTTGTCGATGGAGTAATCGCCAATCATTTCTTTCTTGTGCCAGTCTTTTAATTTCCTCATACGACGCTTTTTAGGGTTCCGTAGCCAAATGGCAGAAAAGGGAACCCTTATGGATTCGTCATGTCTGTCTGTCTGTCTGTCCGTCCGTATGTCACAGCCACTTTTTTCGGAAACTATAAGAACTATACTGTTGAAACTTGGTACCTATTAAGTAGATGTATTCTGTGAACCGCATTAAGATTTTCACACAAAAATGGAAAAAAAAACAATAATATTTGGGGGGTCCCTATACCTACTTAGAACTGAAACTCAATTTTTTTTCATCAAATTTTCATGGGTATCTATGGATAGGTCTTCAAAAATGATATATTAGAGGTTTCTAATATCATTTTTTTCTAAACTGAATAGTTTGCGCGAGAGACACTTCCAAAGTGGTAAAACTCCCCCCCCCCCCCCCCCCTTAACTTCTGAAATAAGAGAATGATAAAACTAAAAAAAATATATGATGTACCTACATTATCATGCAAACTTCTACCGGAAATTGGTTTGAACGAGATCTAGTAAGTAGTTTTTTTAATACGTCATAAATCGTAAACCGCAATTTTATTATGTTACTTGCTGCTACGGAACCCTTCATGGGCGAGTCCGACTCGCACTTGGCCGCTTTTGACCATTCTAGCGACCTAAAACTCGAAGAGTTGTTTTATTAACAGCCTCCAAGCCTAGTAATAGATATAAAGTACTTACAAATCAATAAGAGGCTTTAAGAATTTGAATGCCGTCCCGAGCAACCTAATCCAAATAAACTAACAAACATTGTGAGGTTTGTAAGTTTAAAAAAGTTTACAAAAATCGAAATTGCTATAATTGGGATATAGCTCTTCCTACAAAATTTTTACTTACTTACTTACTTGGTTGGCGCGGTGACCCAAAATGAGTCTTGGCCTCCAACACAAGAGCACGCCACTTTGATCGATCCAGAGCGGTATCCCGCCAGCTTTCGCCGACGCCGAGCTCACGGAGATCTGCCTCCACTCTATCTGCCCAACGGTATTGAGGACGACCAACAGGACGGCGTGCAGTTGGTCGACCCAAGTAGGCCCTTTTGGGTGCCCGATCTTCACCCATCCTTTCGAGATGGCCAAGCCAGCGGAGACGATGCGCTTTGGTCTCCCCTATTATGTTCGGCTCGGCTATCAGATGTTCTATTTCGGCATTCTTTAGGATCCTCCAACTGTCATCGTCTCTTTTGACGGGTCCCAGAATCTTCCTTAACACCTTACCTTCTGTGACTAAAAGGTTGTTCTCCTCCTGGAGTGTTAGTGTCCAAGCCTCACACCCATACATCAGAATGGGGCGGATCACGGTCTTGTAGATCCGTAGCTTAGTACGTCTACTAAGAAGCTTGGACACCAAAACCTTATGGAGCGCAGCACTGCAGCGTAAGGCGTTATGAGTTCGGATGTTGATTTCGTCCTCCCTTGTATATGTATCCGTGACAGTGCACCCAAGGTATTTAAACTTGGACACACCTTTGTAAGTGTTTTCACCCACAAGTAGGTTCTGTCTTTGGGTGCGACTGTCCCTGTACCGCTTCATGTGGAGGTTTCCGATTTATCATGGTTGATTTTGAGACCCACTTTTGCTGCTTCTTGCTCCAAGATACTTGCCGATATTTCTACCTCTTCACGGTTTTCCCCTAGCAAGGCTAGATCATCCGCGTACCCCATCAGTCTATGCCTTCCATTCAGTTCGACTCCAATGTCAAACGTGAGTAGTTTTCGGATAACATGTTCCAGAACCAAATTGAAAAGCATAGGGGACAGGGCAGGGATGTTGCGGATGCAGATTTTTTGACATCCGCGGATGCGGATATTTAAAGCCTCACATCCGCGGATGCGGTTGTCAAGATTTGGTACTTAAAAAACGTCAAATATTACATATTTAGCATTTTTTATTTAAAAAAAACGAAACGTTTAGTAGTTGAGCAAGAATATAGGTGCGTTTTATTTAATAAACAGTAACTTGGTCGACTTTTCGGGATCTAGACGATTTCGTTATATATTATGACGAAATTACCTAGCACTTACGCCGCCGGCGCCGCCGCTAATACGTTCCTGTTACCTACTTGGTCGACATCCGCATCATGCGGATGCTCCGCATCAATTTTATGCGGATGCGGATGCAGATGCGGATGTTGAAAATAATGCGGATGTTCCGCGGATGCGGATGCGAATATCCGCAACATCCCTGGGACAGGGCATCGCCTTGCTTCAGACCGGTACTCACCGTGAAAGCAGCCGTCAACTCATTACCAACTCTACGCGCATTTGGCTTTTACTAGTGGCTACTTGGATCATATCTACAAGTTTTGTCGTATGTGCTATTAAAAAGGTTAGAACCGTACGCCGTAACCGTTCCGCAAGAATCGATAAAAAATGTATGGGAATGACAGGTACCGTAGATGAGTCTGTCGAAAAATATTAACGAATACAAAAATGTTAGCCAAGTTGCAATGTTGTAACGAAACGCAAAACATTCGTTACCAAAATTCGATATCTGCCATACATTGTCTAGCCAAGTGACACTTTTGACAAGCGAAATCGAATCGTTATCGCCTCCTAGGTGTCAATATCTAGCGCGAGCTATCCCCTTGCAGATAACTTACCGAAGCACAAGAAAATACCGAATAATAGTGTTTGTAAATTAGAATTTGTAATAAAAAGCATACTTCAACATTATTGTGGGCGGCGAACAACGCGGAAGTGTCGCTTAGACGCAGGCGCCGTCTGAAAAATCGCCTCTATTGAAACTTGAAACTGCTTAGGAAAGGACTGCCCTTAGCTGGTGATCTTATCATGTATGCTACGATCAAAGGATTGTGGGCCGTACGCAGCATTTCACCCAAAGGATCCAATGTGACCGAGGCGCTGAATATCTACCTATCTATAGTGACAGTGTCATGGAAAAATGGATTATGCACCCACAAATGCAACACGAAACAATGTCCCTACAAAGGTAAGAGTGAGTCAATAACTTATCCCTACTATACCTACTAATAAGTATATAAAATATGTTATTAATGCTAAAATAACTAATGTGTTCCTGTTACGTCATCAAATATAAACCGATGAACGGTGTAGATTAAATTTGGTACCCATATACGCAATGGCAAGCACTTGTTTTTCAATAGGAAAGTGAATTGAATGTGTAAAGGCAAAGGTATATAGGTAAAGGCTATACAAATATAGATAAAGACTCGGGAACAAAAGTTCTTCACACAAATAAATGCCCTTCCCGGGATGCAAAACCATCACCTTCATAGGCAAGGTCACTAACAACTAGCAATATTGTAGTGTCATCCCATTTTCTTAAATTGATTTGAAAGGGATGAGACTACAGTGTTGCTACTTTTTAATTTCTACAATTTCTAGTCGGACTCTACAGTAAGCTCAAGAAGACTTGTGTTGTGGGTACTTAGGGTACTTAGATAACTATATATAGATGGTCAAACCAATTTGTCAGTCAGTAAGAACCAGGAAAACTATACTCATACTTATCTTTTGGGTGCTAGTACTGGTATATGACAAAGCTAGTATGATTCTCTCTGTCTTTGTTTGAAATGAGACATTCCTTTGACAAACTATACTTAAATACATAGACAACACCCATGACTCAGGTACAAAATATCTGTGCTCATTACACAAACAAATTTCCTTACCGGGGATTCAAACTCAGGATTATCAGCTTAACCGGCAGGGTCACTAGTCACTACCAACTAGGCCAGACGGGCTGTTGTCATACATATACATTATCAACCATATTAATGAAACTTTTTCATATTATGAAACATTGTATATGACTTCTTTTGGCAGGCGCAGATACAGTCAGCTGCAGAGAAAAGGTCCCACCCCTGCATACAAACTTCTATGTAGTGGTGGTACCTTTTCTCTGCAGCTGACTGTACTTACACACTATATAAAAATAATCATAACATGTACTTACACAAAACATTTAGTTTTTTTTTGTCATATGACTGGTAGAGAATAAATATTATAACCAAATGTTACAGAGTTTGTTGAAAAACTAAGCATTCATTTTGTTTCAGGTGACTTGGATATTCATTGCAGCCTTGGCATATGAACCAATACTTTATGGTGCTCCAAAGCCAGGGTCAAGGGAAGAAACTATGTCACATGTACAACCACAAAAATATATTGAGTGTTGTTTTACTATTTTAAAACACTGTACATAATATATGTACAAACATGGCTACTGATTTCATGCTGCTGGCAAAAAATACCTGCTGCATCTTTCATTAATAGATTTTCAATAAAATAAATATAATTTAACTTTTTAACCCAATCATTGTTTCATTTATTTATGGCATTTATTTATGGTGGTTACCACCTTAACTTATGGTATGCTTAGGAGCAGATCTGCTTCCATGTACTTACCTATATTCAACTTTAAAAAATGCAATAATTTTTAAAAGTTGTCTTTGTAAAACGACCGGTCTGGCCTAGTGGGTAGTGACCCTGCCTGCTAAGCCGATGGTCCTGGGTTCGAATCCCAGTAAGGGCATTTATTTGTGTGATGAACACTAATATTTGTTCCTGAGTCATGGGTGTTTTCTATGTATATAAGTTTGTATTTGTCTATATAAGTATGTGTATCGTCGCCTAGCACCCATAGTACAAGCTTTGGTTAGTTTGGGGCTAGGTTGATCTGTGTAAGATGTCCCCAATATTTATTTATTTATTTTATTTTATTCAATTATGATTGATATATAAATTACAAATTTTTGACAGGAGCATACAAAAGGTTAAATATGAACAGCCAGTAGCTTAGTGGGTGAGATTACCTTCCCAAATTTCCATTGACTATAAATAATAAAGATGTGTTTAATTCATTTTTAACGCCTCACTCACTTAGGTATTTCTATTACTGAGTAAACAAAAATCAAAGACAGGTAGGTAATAAAAAAATAATATTAAGTAACACTAAGTATGATTTATTAGTTTTGGTTTCACAGGCAGCTTTTATCTTATCTAATGCATCTTCTTAGTCGGCGTCTTCATTGCTGAAGGTCGTGTCTAGTTTGAAGAGTTTCCTGCGCGATGTACCATGCTTTTCCAAGTGTTCCTGTCCTCGGCGATCTTAATAGATAAATCTAATGCATAACATCTATGTATTCAATGTCCGCTTGACTTTTGATAATTTCGAAAATGTTTGAAGTCTATGAAGTAAATGAGTTCACTGAGGTTACACTGATTTGGGCAAACCTGTCCACAATATCACTTCACGGTTTGAATCAATACTAACGCTTAAAGTATTGTCTCTTCTGGTCAAGTAAGCCAGCAGTGCACGTCCTTAGCACTGGTAACTGCCATGAAGGCGTCATTGCAGCGGCAGCTCTGACTGTACGTGCCAACTTGGCGAGAACTTCTCAGCGTGGAAGAAGAGCCCGCGGAGCCGCTCTTGCCCGCTCTGGCTGCGTCGCCGCCTTGGTTGGGGCTGCGGGGACGACGGCTGTCTGAAATTGTTAAACTTTAGGTCAAAATTATATGCAATTAACAACGCACTCTTCAAATATTACACTATATAGAGTTATTTTATCACGAAATTGTGATAAACTAAGTTAAACAAATACCAAAATATTTAATTTGCTTACCGATAAAACAATTATTTTCTCCAAAATTAGATTCGCTGTTCACTTGATACTCTTGACAGCTGACAGATGATGTTTCTTGACGGTTTTGAACGAGAACCACAGACAAAAATTATTTTTTACCGACTTGGCGCGTAGAATGAGCGTTAACTAAAAAGATTGCCTCTTGGCTAGGTTATTGTAAACATTATCGACCAGTCGCTTGCGATCGTAGAGATCGAATCGATACGGAGCGAATGTAATTCGGCTACGCCCCCAGATCTTCCTCCTCAAACAAATCATGGAGAAAAAATGGGAGTACGCTCAGAGCATCCATTCGTTATTTGGGGATTTCACAAAAGCATACGACAGCATTGACCGAGGCGCCCTCTGTATTTCATTTTGAGAAAGTTCCATATTCCCAAGAAACTTGTAGATAATTATGATCCAAGTATATAGACAAAAATTTTAGCAACACTATAAATAAAGTCATTACGGTAGATTTTTGTAAAACGTAATAAGTATAGTATCTAGTCTAGGTAATCCGTTCAAACGACCGAATTCGAAAAATGCTTTAAGAAGTCGTTTCGTTTCGTTTCATTACGATACCAAAAAACGTCGTATCGTACCGCTGTGACATCTTATAAGCATAAATTGTTCGAATCGGGCCGAAAGCCAATGGCGCATAATATCAGAAGCTTACGGAATTACTACTCGCTACGTAGAATGCTGGCATGCTGCTACGGGTTAATAATGCTACGGCCCTACGGCGTAGCATTCGGAGAGATTTATATTATTAACGTGCCTATTAGAAGTACAATCGGGGACATTCGCGGTGAACCACCTTATAAGGGCAAAATCGTTTAAACGTCTTGCAGACGGTCGATATCATAAAAGTGATGACCAATAGCATATATGGCACTTAAAAATGTGGGTGTTGAAAAAAAACCGGCCAAGTGCGAGTCGGACTCGCGTTCCAAGGGTTCCATATATTACACAATTTTTAACAATGAATTTTTTTATGTGAAACATGAGTGAAATCTCTTTAAAAAATCCGTAGGGGTCGGATCAAAAACTGTAATTAAGTCCGACTCACGCTTGACTGTACATTTCTAATAGGTTTTCCTGTCATCTATAGGTAAAGACCTATTTTATGTATTTTTTTCAAAATTTTAGACCTAGTAGTTTCGGAGATAAAGGGGGGGAATGGTAATTTTTTGCCTATTTTCTTGAATAACTTCTAAACTGTTAATTCGAAAATTATAAAAAAAATATATTTGAGATCCTTACAATAAGCTCTTTCATTTGATATGTAACATGACATAGTTTGAAAAAAAAAAATATTTTTTATTTTTTCATTTAGTCCCCAAAAGTGGCCCCCATGTTTAAAATTCATTTGTTTACGTTACATGTCCGTATTTGGGTCACAAACTTACATATGTGTACCAAATTTCAACTTAATTGGTCCAGTAGTTCCGGAGAAAATCGGCTGTGACAGACGGACAGACGCACGAGTGATCCTATAAGGGTTCCGTTTTTCCTTTTGAGGTACGGAACCCTAAAAAGGTTAGCTCAGGTGAAGTTTACTGCCGTCCATTGTCTTTGTGAAGGCCGCCATTTGCAAATTAAGATAAGGAACCCAAAATGCATCCTAATTGGTTATCTTTATGGGGATGCGAAGCTTAGCCTATAAACAACAACAACTAATAAACAGTCCTTACTACTATGCTATTGTTTGTCTCATTACCTGTTTTTACCCTTTTCATTATTAAGATAAAGGATCCTAAATGCATCGTAATTGGTTATCTCTATGGGAGGCGGAGTTTAGCTCGCTCGTAAGAATCGAGGTAATTTTTTTCTGAAGTGATTCACCGGGAATGTACCCGATTGTACTTACATATTATTTATTTTATTTTATATATTTATTTCAGATAACAAGATCCATACATTGCAATAATTACATACATAATTAATACAATAAATTAAATTAAACTAAAACTATTTCTTAAATAACTAAATTCCTAACAGCACTTTCATTAGCGTTTTAACACTTTTAACCACTGTTTATGATTTTTCATGAGTATCTTAGGTAGGTATTCGTTTAGTTAGATCTAGGTTCTCTAGGATACCCTACCCCCTATTGTAACCCTACAATTACCATGAATCGACGAACGTCTTGCAACTTGCATCGGAAATTAAAAATGATAAACTATGATTTTGAGTAAATCGCCTATTTTTCCAAATTTTAACAGACACATTCGCAACTACATATTAATTAACACAAAATGATCCAAACTTCAAATTAAAAAATCCATATCGCATTTCAATCTCCGCCGCTATGAAAATACGAAGCCCCGAAATTCCCTCACAACTCTAATTACAATTATTATTTTCATACTTCCCTTACCCTTTGTGCGAACAAGATGGCTATAAAAATCTGACATTCTGACCTACTCTCGCCTAACGTTATTCCAAAACCTATCAAGTCAAGATTCCAAAGTCAGAAAAACCACTATAAATACGCTCTCAACATTGTCGTCACGGAACTCACGGATCACTCTTACCTAACACTGGTTAGTCTTATCGCTTGAGCTCGGTAGGCAATAGGAACCCTTGCCAAGGGGGTGAGAGTGTGAAAGAGACAACTATACCTGTGGGTGTACAGTTTCGGCGGCGCAGTCCCCGTGAACGACGGCATGCTTGAGAGAGAGCAGGACGTCTGCTGCATCGCCGCCTCCCCTTTCGCGGCATTCGCTCCCGTTGTTCCTGCTGAGCGGAAATGAAATAATAGTGTTTGTTGCTGTGTAGTATTTATGGAAAATGGTGGCCGGAGGAAATGGGTGGATGGAAAATCTCTTACTTGTGTGTATGTAAAGGTATCGGAAATATTTAGTTAAAATACTCACAATTTTAAATACAGTGAAACCTGGTTAATTGGCACCTGGATAAATGAAAAACCTCAATAATTGCAACCAAAAGTCCGGTCCCGGTCCCTTGAGACCAAAAGGCCTCTATAATTGAAATTTTGGAACCTCTATAATTGCAATTTAGATTTTAGTGCTTTTCGTAATTTTGCCTCTGTAATTGACCACATCGCGACTAAGACCTCTATAATTGACACTGTGCTAAAAAAAACCGTTATTTTTGCTCTTCTTTTTACCTCTATTATTGAAACGAGTCTTACTTATTAACTCTGTAATTGAAATAATGTAGTTGTAGACAGCAGAAACAATATTTTAATAGCAATGATCATTTTATTTATATCTTCATCCAGAATTCAATTTATTTATTGGGTATCTACCACAGCCTGTAGTCTGTAGTAGGTGAATTAGTTTTGATTGAATCAAAAACAAAGGATGCGTTCTTCTACAATTTAAGGGATTTTTTTAAACCCAAATGATAAGAAAATAAAGTAGTAATTAATGTGTAAAAGTGCAATATATGTAGGTATAGACCAGAAACCCAGACCGTAAGTGTGTAAATCTACTTTCAATGGTTATTTGCACCTCCATAAAAGAAATTTGTCAGAACGCAACCTCTATTAATGAAAACCTCTATAATTAACACAACCATTTTTTGAACCTCGTTAATTGACACGACCTGCTTAATTGACAAAAAATGGCCGGTCCCTTGAGATTGCAATTATCCAGGTTCCACTGTACCTACGCCTAAGAACTTTAAAATAATAATTATGGCTTTTCATAATTCTACTCAACACTACGTCCTGTAGTAGTATCGCGATCAATATCTACATTTTTTTCTTCTACTGAAATTTGATAACAAATCAAATTATTTTCCAAAGATTATGTTATAAATAGGTTTTCCGTCTAAACCCCAATGACGGCAATAAGTACGTATATGCCCTATGCAAAGCGCACGGTCAACAAATAGTTATTTGATCAGGTACTTACCCTTTTTTTTCGTTTTAAAATGTTATAATTGAGTGCCTGTACGCTCATATCCATATTATTATAATATTTTTTTTATTAATGTTTTATCTCGTGCAAGTGAAATGTAAAATTCTTAATGAGATTAAATGATCTTAAACCTTAATAGTAGTTTATGTGACTGCTACATAATGAGAGGCATTAAAATACGAGTGTGGGTTTAAGAAACGAACGTTAGTGAGTTGCTTACTAGGATCACACGAGTGTTTTAATGCCTAATAATTATGTACAGTTACATACACTACTTTATCTAAACACATACTTAAAACTAACTAAAAGATAAATTGTACGTCAAATGGCGGTGAATGAAAACTTTTTTCACGCATGTCACACATTCGTAGTTTTTTAAAATTCCTAGACAAAAGAATGAAGTCCCTATTTTCATGTCACCCTAGATCAAATATCGTGCGGTTTATATTTAAAAAACATACTAAATTGACGTTTCGTATCGTTAACTGTTTTAATATCTATGGATACCTACTAGAATAGAGACCTACTTACTTGAGTTTTGACTGCTGTTCCAAATTTAAACTCATAACCTACAAAAATCTATAACGTTATGTACATTAAAGTAGAAATTTTCCTACTACCACAGATAAGAAAGTTCTCATCGTAAAATTGGTTGTAATAAAGCTTGTCATTTCCTACGGTTTCTGAACGCATTAAAGAGCACTAATGACATGTGTGTAGATAAAATATTTTAACACCTTGACCGCTGTACAATATTAATAATTATGCTCAATCATAATACTAATTTAATACTAATGCTCAATCGTAGAAAATCGGCGGCATTACATCAGCCAGGAATGTATGAAACAACCAAAAAAAATTCGCGATTTCGGCATTGTTCCTATAATGAAAGTTGACACCTATAAATTCACTATGCACAGTATGGCTTTTGAAAAAAAAATCATTTTGTGTTACAGGCTATACATATTAGGTACTTACTCACTTGCCTTGGGCCTGATGGAAACCATATTTTTACCCAAGCCAGGGTGCTCAAGTATCCTTTAAAAGTACTTTGTAATCTTAATACACTAGTCCACTCACTTGTATCCCGAGCAAGTCGAGAACGGGAACAAGGAAGACACCGGGTTCAATTCCAGGGGTGGTAATTTGAAGGGTTCCATATCTTCGCCCAAGCCAGAGTATCCTTTATATGATCATTGACACTTTCAGTTCTCAGTCGTTTTGATAATCCAGGAATCTTTACATGATCTTTGACATATTGAGTTCTCTGCTTTGATATAAAAAGGTGAACTCGTATCATGAGCAAGGCGTATCGGTAACAAGGAATCCAGCGGGACAAATTCCCGGTGGTAGTTTGAAGGATCCCATGTCTTCACCCCAAGCCAAGGCATCCTTTACATGATATTTTAATAAAGCTCCCAGCTTCTGTGACTAGGGGCTAGTAGGTTTTTACTTGATCGTGATCGAAAACGGTTAACCAAATTTTTATCAGTCAGCAGGTCGATTCGAGCGGCGATAGTTTGAAGGATCCTATATCTTCACCCCAAGACATGGTATCTTTTACACTAAATTCTCGGCTGCTTTGAGACACTAGGAACTACTCATCGGGTGCATCGGGTGGATGTGCAACTGAGACAAGCTATGAGATGCATAACAGGAACCATCAAGAGCACCCCCGTAGAGTGGCTACCTGTGCTGAGCCACATAGCTCCTCCGCACTTAAGAAGGCAACATGCTTTGGTCCGAGAGGCTCAGAAGATTCTGGCCAACCCAAATCTACCCGCCTACGACGATCTCAAGAACCCTCCACCCAACCGGCTGATTTCACGTCAACCGCCACATAAGACTGCCTCGATACTCTTAACCACCTCCTTCGACGTTAATGAGAGATGGGCCCACGAATGGAACGAGAACTTGCCCGCCAACCTAAGGACAAACATCGACCCTCTAGAAAAACCAGCAGGCTTCTCACTACCCAGACGAAATTGGTGCCAGTTAAATCGCCTACGAACGGGTTGGGATAGAAGTCGTGAGTTTCTGCACAGATGTGGCTGGAGAGAGTCGCCAGCATGCGAATGCGGGGCTGCGGTGCAGAGCATGGACCACATTATCCGCGAATGCCCACTCACCAAATACCAGAGCAACCCCGGGGACTTGTTCACCCTAGACAACAATGTCACCCAATGGATCCAGCAATTGGGCGTACTGCTATAATATACTATACTCGTATATCATATTATGAACGATTGTATTTTTGCCATACGAATAAATAAATAAACTCACTTTTGTATCCTACCCTGAGCAAGGTGAGAATGGAAACTAAGAAAGCGAATTCCGTTCTAGCGGAAATATTGAAGAGTCCCATGCTTTCGCTTCAAGTCAGGGTAATTTTTAACGCCAACCCCAAAATTCTGCGGGAATTCAGCGGGTCCAATTCGAGCGGTGGTAGTGAGAAGGATCCCATGTCATCACCCCAAAAGTAGAGTATCCTTTAATTAAAGTTCTCTGCTGCTTTGATACGTACATCAGGGGCTACTCACTTGTATCCGGCAAGGTAAGAACGGGAACAAGGAAGGCATCAGGTCGAATTCTAACGGTGGTAGTGAGAAGGATCCCATGTCTTCACCCGAAACTAGAGTATCCTTTAATTAAAGTTCTCTGCTGCTTTGATACGTACATCACGGGCTACTCACTTGTATCCGGCAAGGTGAGAACGGGAACAAGGAAGGCATCAGGTCCAATTCTAACGGTGGTAGTGAGAAGGATCCCATGTCTTCGCCCCAAGCCATGGTATCTTTTATAAACTAGTTCTCTGTTGCTTTAAGACACAACGGATTGCTTTTCTATCCCAAGCAAGGTAAGAACGGAAACTAAGAAAGCGAATCCCGTCATAGCCGAAATAATGAAGAGTCCCCATGCCTTCGCCTCAAATCAGGGTAAACTTTACATGAACTCTGACATAAGTATTAAATTATTTCTCACTTGTATCCTGAGCAAGGTGAAAACGGGAACAGGGAAGGCAGCGGGTCCAATTCGAGCGGTGGTAGTGAGAAGGATCCCATGTCTTCGCCCCAGGCCGGGTCGCCGCTCACATCGTCCGCGATGGCCGGCGCGATGTCTCCTAAACCGTTTAGGTCCTCGCCATTTTCTGTGCAGCAGTTGTCGTTTTCCTGCTGAATAGACATAATTTTTGTTATTGAAAGGGAATTAAGTAACTAGTTTGCACGTCACAGAACTATATGTAGCAGGTCATCATTGTATCTATTTGAACTCATTTAGGGGATCAGCTATCAAGACGTTGACGTTGTGTGTTGCGGTGAGTTGTACTGGTGGATTAACTGGCAATAATCATTCAGGTTTCGCAGTGCTGTAGTAAGAGACATTACAATAAATCAGGTAGTACAACTACAAACCCAAACTATTAGGGCTTCCTGGAAACATATATTCATGCCATGGTAATGTAGGTAAAGCTCTACATACCCATCAATAGTGGTCGAAGTCCCGCAGCGATGGCTTCGAGCCAGAACTTTGGGTTCTTGTTGGGGACATCTATAGTCCCGTGTACGAATGGTGTTGGTTTCTTCATACCTGGCAACAGTCTTTCAACCCTCGCTACGGCGGTCCGAGACAGCGGCGTTACAGCGGATCGCACAGCTATTTAGAACCCGAACTGGGGGTTGTTGGGATCATCCATGTTACAATAGCACATACCTGGCAACTGTCGTCCAACTCTCTTGACGGTGCCTCGTGACAGCAACACTGTTGCAAGTCGCACTTCGAACCAAAACTGTGGGTTCTTGAGGTACATCTATAGATGTACCGTGCACTCTGGTATCATACCTGACAAAAGTCTTCCATCTCTCTCAAAGGCGGCTCTAGACAGCACTGCAGCGGGTCGCACAGTTTGAACCCGAACTGGGGGTTGCCGGAAACATCCATATCACAATAAGACTTACCTGGTAACAGTCGTCTAACTCTCTTAAAGGGCTCTAGACAGCACTGTAGCGGGTAGCACAGTTTGAACCTGAACTGGGGGTTGCTGGAAACATTCACACAATAATAACACTTACCTGGCAACAGTCGTCCAACTTTCTTAAAGGCGGCTCGAGACAGCGCTGCAGCGGGTCGCACAGTTTGAACCTGAACTAGGGGTTGCTGGAAACATCCATGCACAATAACACTTACCTGGCAACAGTCGTCCAACTCTCTTAAAGGCGGCTCTAGACAGTGGCACTGCAGCGGGTCGCAGCACAGCTCGAGCCCGAACTGGGGGTTGTTGGGGACGTACTCCATGCCGCGCGCACATCGCGCCGCGCAGGGGCGTTACTTGGGCATGCCTGTAATGTACGTATTTATGTTTAGGGATGCTGTGGGGAGATGCCGGGTCGCTATTATATAAGTAGGCATTTATATAGCGGTAGTAAAATAACATAATCGTATTATAATTAACTGGGTCATAAAGATTACAAATAGAAATATCTCTCACATCTCAGCAGTTACCTGTAGCCCGAGCCTGTACCTATTACTTTTTTCTACTCGCTGACTGTAATGTTTGAATTAAGATTTCGTATACCAAACTTTAATTGAGTATTTTTCATGTATGGGCTCCCAACTCAACTATTAGTATTCATTTCGAAACGATTTAGTCAACTATAACGACATTGACCAATCACAGCTCGCCGTCAAGAGGACGAAACAAAAGGATCGCTCAAATTAATTATTTATTTTAGGTTGTATAGTAGAAACAATTGCTTCAGAAACGCGCATGTGACAACCTTAATATAGCAACATCCGTAGACTACGAAAACAGCTTAGCATTGCTTGTCACTCCTTAAGCTACGGTGGCCAAAATCGAGAAAAATACTGTCTAAAAATTTAATTTAGCAAGGAGCAAGTACCAGGGCCTCATGAGTTAGGAGAAGGTGTCGTTCATCAACCCGCCGGGTCCCGCCGGCTGGGGCGCATACGAATATGAAGGTATCGCGGCTGCTCGCGTATCTTAGCTGTTTTGGTTTGTTTACCTATATGATTCTACTAGAGTCTTGACTTGCCAAAAATTGTTGACAGATATTTCGTTGTTGTATTACCAATTGTCTATGATTTAAAAAAAAGCTAATAGTCAGTTGTCAATTTATGTCATTCATTCAAATTGTTTGCGGTTTATAAGGGGTTTATTTTAAATAATATTAATCATGTCTATACTGAGTGAGGTTCGCAAACTATTATTTAAGCTCGTAAATAATTACGACAATGTACGATGTCGACGTGTAGCGTTGTATAACGAAAAAAAAACTGCAATGTTTACAACTCCGAAACAAATGTAAACAAATTAGGAGGTTGGTGCTCTATAAATATTTTGATATTTAGCATTTAGCATATTTGGCATAGTACTTATGTATTTGTTTTGGTGATGGATTAATGTTACGGTATATCGAGCTAGTAGGTCTTATTTACACTATATTTCATATTTCGCCTTGTTACAATGGTATATGGTGAGAAAGTGTTAACATATGTGTTTATCGTTGACTGTACTTTACATAGTGGTAGAAATTATGCGAGCTGACTTTGAGTGCACGTCAACGTATATTTAACTTATATCTCTAGGTGCCTTACGTGTGCATAGAAATTCAAAAATATTTTCTAGTATCAAAACTATAATTCCTACTACACAGAGTGTGACCAGCCCAAGATTTTTTTAATTTCCCGCCAACATTTGTGTAATATTTCAGTAGCCAGACTCTAGTTTAAAGTATTATTTTTGTTGACTCGTAGGAAAAGTATAATCGATGAAATTTAGTCACCTTCACCTGCAATAATTTACGGGGTGAATATATGGTCACACTGAGATATCACGGTCGCATTTTTGACACTTGTACATAACTTTAATGAGCATTTCGAGCTGTTTTATGAAGTCCGTTTGTTTTCTATTAAAGATTACAGAGAACATTTTTAAAAACAACCTATTATTAGTTATATTAGTACCTTCAGTTCAACAGTATTCCTTGACCGTCACACAGTCGCACAGGTATTACTGCTTATAGATTTCATGTACTATCGGGTGCAGCGACGGTTGAGCATGCTACAGTTCGTTTTCAAATGCACCCCAGACGCGGTCACTTATTTACATTATCCACCAATCGGAACAGTCCAAGATTTTTGACCAGTAACTCTAAATATTTAATATAAACGTAACGTGCCTAACAATACGGTACAATTTACAACGGATATGAAATCGAAAGGAGTAGTTTTTTTTACTGTAAGCATAAGTAAACCACCAAGAAACATCTGGCTAGTAACACTCACTTAAAATTGAATGCATTCTAATGACCCAACTCAAATTCCTTACCTCGCAGTTTCGGTTCTAAAATTAAATCTCTTGACGACTTGTCTTTATTCTAGCCACCTTTTTTATAAAAAAATTGAGTGCTTAACGAGTTCAACAAAAGCCAATAAATAATACTATTGATGTGTTTAATTTATATTTATAATAAAATATAAGAATAAAATATACTTAACTACTTTTATAATAAATATTTAAGTGGGGCACCCATACAACAAACGTGACTTATTTGCCGTTTTTTGCGCAATGGTAAGGAACCCTTCGTGCGCGAGTCATCATAATTCAGTTGCCAAATAAATAAATAATTGGTAGCTGGTTCGTATTGAAATATTTTAACGCTTTTGTTGCCAAAGTAGGTATTAATTTTAGTACCTATTTCTATTTTTTTAAGCTACTGCATGAAATCCGATTAATTAGTTGACCGGTTGAATACGTGCCCAAAAAAAAGTATGGGTCATTAAACAATTTAAGATTCATTTCAAGCGGGCAGATGTTAAGTTAAGACGCCGCACGGTCTCAGCACGCAAAGTGCGCAAAATTAAACAATCCTGGACAAACATTATGGCTATTAAAAAAAGTTTCCAAGTATTTTTGGTCGCACAATTGTTTTACGGGCACCAGATGTGTAATCTTTCTAACATAGAATGCCGTTTAAAATGCAACTGATAGACTGATAATGATGGTCAACACGTGTTTGGGTTGGTCAGGTTAGAACCCAAAAACAATACCGATGCAATATACTTATTGCACGACCGTGATTGGTTGTAATACTTGTAATATAAGGAGGCGTGACGTTTTAAAGTTTTGGGTGCAAGCGATTTTCGTTGAGAAATGCTCAACCGTGGCTGCACCCGATAGTACCTACCTACTTCTGAAAAAAAATTAATATGTTTAAAAGCATTTTATTTTTTGTTACTTACATGAATTCTACTAGGATATTTGGGAAGGTTTTTAATTCATAAATCACTTTCTCTCGACCGCAAACTCATTCTTCAAATCCTTTTACACCTTGACCTCTGTATTCATCACAATACAGCATAGTCGGGGATCACAACGTAATGGTCCTGGTTCACCTTGGATGATGTGCTTAGTTGCGCATAAACCCAATATCATGGCAGGTTGCGGTGTCCGGTTTACTTCCCGAGCCTCCGGCAGGATATAACGAATTTTCTCAAGTCAACGTCTAATTTTGAACAATTTGAAGTGAATTTTAAAGCATATGATAAACGTATCAGCTCTACCGTCGCTAATAAGGTCTTTACTTATGATAGAAAAAATTGTAATGAAATTGTAGACACGAAAAACTGTTTGAACTTGAACTATCACTATGTTCGAAGAATTGATTGGTATCGGTATTTTTCATGGCAACAGTGGGATAAACCACTAAAATTTGTTTCTGTACGAAGCGTTTTTCATATAATGGGGTCGCTTAAAAAACGTAGGTGCGCCCAGTTACTGAATTTTCAGAACAAATGTTTTAATTAAATTTAATGCCTTTAAATTTTGATAAAAGACACAGGTAATTCGAGTGTGCTACTTAGGTACCCAACATTTTCGTTCCCAATATTTCCTGTTCCATTAATTTTATTCCTCACTTTTTAAATATGATGTTCCTTTTTTAATATTGGTTATTTTTATTAACAGTTTAATTGCTCCCATTTAATTAAAAGTTAATAATTTCCGAATGATAAACCAGTTCACATTGCTATGTGATAAATTTCAAAATATAGATGGTCAAGCAAATCTTGTCAGTAGAAAAAGGCGCGAAATTCAAATTTTCTATGAGAAGCTATCCCTTCGCGCATACATTTTTCAAATTTGCCGCCTTTTTCTACTGACAAGATCTGCTTGACCAACTTTATCTAATTAATCGTTTTAAAAATGGCAACTTTATTGATTTACAAAAGTTGGAACCAAATGTGGTGGCAATATTGACAGATCAAATCTAGCGTCACTGTCAGCGCTAGCCCTTGTTACAATAAATTGTTAATCCACCATGGATATTGGATATCTTAACCCCAGTATGCACTTTATAATTATAAAAAAAACTTAATATTACTTAATTGCTTAAATTCATTCCATAAGACTATTCGGGGAATGAATGATTGTCTGTCCCTGTTTTTACAACATGCATGAAATAAAGCACCAGAAGATTAATAGAGAAACGTAGACAGAAGTTATTTTAGACAAAATTTCTATTTTAAAACCCGTATAAAACTATAAAGAGTAGGTAATTTGATCGTGACGTCACATGCTTGTGTTTCATATAATTTCCATAGCAGCAAAATCGTTTTCACAGTTCGAAAAAAGAAACTGATTTGACTAGTAGTCAAATACCCTATTGGTCTAATAGGTATTGTTCCGATTACTGATCTTCTTTATTATTGATCTATCTGTGCATTTGCTTTATATATCTTTGTATTCATTCTGATTTTTTTATCCAATGATCAAAATACCCATCATCCACTAACGCCCACACAAAAATAAAGGTAGTCCGACCGGTAGTTTCAAATAATTTGAACTCTCCGGATTGTCTTATTGAGAATTCCTTTTTTGGTTCGGCGTTAATTAATTAAAGGTTCAGTAACTTGTTTAACTAATTATTAAAAACGAGTATTGGTTTTTACGATGTGGTGCTGTCTGTCACATTTTAATTAAATTATTAAAAGTCTTAAATAGCCAATATACTTTGTATACTCTTATTTTAAAGAAATTGTGACTAAAATACTAACCTTTTAAACAAGAAAATCCAATCACAAACTCCAGGAAACAGTTGCAACTTCAATAAAATTTTATCTACACAAATCACTGTATCACCAAACACCTTAGCGCACTAATTAAATTAAACATATCGGTTAAAGCATGCGCGTTGGCAACACCGGCGTTCGATTAAAAATATATTTTTCTTTTTAATTAGCATTTTGACGGACGAACCCTTACAGCCAGTGTTGGTGACTAAATGGCTATCATCCGAGTGTGCTAAGTGCAACCCGCCCCTGCCGTAATTGGCTGTTTGTATCCAACCCCTCGGCTGAAAAAAAACATGACATATTGTAGCGCGGGAAAGCTGTCACCGCGTATCGGGTTAACACGGCGGGCGTTGTTTTTGTGGCAACGACCGTTTAGCGATCTGATACTATTTAGATAAGTAATATGGTGAATAATTGCTACTTAATCGTCGGTGTTGATTTACATGATGATAAGTGCGTATGAGCTTTGATCTAATACCTCCTCCCACGGTCTATTTAATAATTTAAATTATAAAACAAAAAGAACAATATTTTGTATAACAGCTTTAGTAACTGCTGCGTTCAACTTTTATAAGTAATAGGTATATGAAACATCATTCAATCAATCAATCAATCAATCAATCAATCATTTATTTGCAGATAAAACATAGTAGGTACAATGCATGCAAATACAATTATATTAACATTACACCACCGGTAATGTCAAAATTAATTACAAAAATCAAAAGAATAAAAATCCATTACAATTAAAACCATAGTAAGAAATAAATTAAAATCGATATGTCATTAATTCCTTGCAATTTTTTGGCGCCCAACAAGGGACTTCAATTACATTACATTCAATCATAAAACTGTCGGTATTTTACATATACGATTATCGTAATACTACTAGAAAAAAAATATTAAGGTTTCATTCGAATACTAAGTGTCAAGCAAATTATTGTTAAGTCATCGAACGTACATAGATCATCAATTAACATAGTTTTAATTAATGACACCATAAATACTGAATGAACCATATCCGAATGTCGAAGAACATGATCCTAATATCAGTTTCGATTAGGGATGTGCAGTCAGCAGTGCACCGGCCACCCAGGTAGAGGTAGCGATCAACTCAATGATGCGAAAATAAACAGGACACTCGTACTGGGGTTACCAGCCGACGGAATTTTGACATTGTTAGGCAAACTTTGAGATTCCTCATGAAATAATAGTGTCATTAAAAAAAATCTTTAAATAACCATTAGATTAGCGACTTCGAGGTGTCAAGGTGGAGTAGGTGGAGGTCATGTCATTTTGTATAAGTATATATTTTTTATTTTAACAAGATATTTCATGAAATCTACAAAAAATAAATTATAAGCTTAATATTTATAGACGGTCAAACAAGTTTGTCAGTAGAAAAAGGCGCGAAATTCAAGTTTTTTATGGGACGATAACTCTTCGCGCCTACATTTTTTAAATTTGCCGCTCTTTTCTACTGACGGAAATGGCTTGACAGAGTTTATACTTAAAAGTACTTAAGTTTATTTTATTTTTAAACTTCTTTTTTAATTGTTTTGTTTTGTAGGTGGCAACTCTACTGTCAGTCTACTCGGCGCATAATTTCAGCCGAAGTAATAGTGATCTCCGGCTACAAATATTCGTTACGGATCTTGAGGTCAACTTTAATTGGTTTTTCGGAAACAATGCGCTTTTGAAATAATTGCAATGACAGCCTAGCTGAGTATTTGGTACTGCTATGATTTTTGAAATGGACTTTGATAGGGTATTTGACTGTATTTAAAACTAGCAAAAAGCAGAGCTTTGTAAGGGCTCGCGGAGTTTTTCTACCTATATAGTTATAATTACTAAGGTAGTTTAATAAGAGATTCATCTTAAAAAACCGGACAGGTATCTTTTTTTCCGATAACTTAGAAGTTTGAATTTTTCACAGCTTTTAAGACCTTATGCTTTAATTTCAACTCGATACATCCACGCGTTCCCGAGATAAAAGGTCTTAGTAGACAGACGGACGGACAAAAAAGTGATCCTATAAGGGTTCCGTTTTTTCCTTTTGAGGTAAGTACTGAACCCTAAAAATGATATGATGTGATATAAGGGATTCTGTCCGTCGCTACCTTCTGGTCCCGCTTAATATGAAATACGAAACCATCGACACGAGAAGAAGAAGAAGGGCTTCTGAATATATTTAATACCCCAAATCATTTTCAGACTGTTTGTATTATATTATATCAATAGGTACCTACTTACATTAAATTCCTCGTACGAATATATTCTTGTTTCCTACATTTCAATACATTACGTAATCTATTATAAGGGAACCATCTATATCTCGATGTATCCAAAACATCTCATATTTTAATGCAGTTTAGTACAGCTTTTATGTCTACCATTCTGAAAGAAAGAGAGGAGCTTTCTCTTCAATTGCTCAAAGGTTAACTGGAAGAGATCCCTGAAAGAGATACATTCGCCTTTGTACTATAAAACTTTGTGTGTGTTTTCATGTTTTATGTTTCTTTTTGTACAATAAAGTGTTTTACTACTACTACTACGAGTACTACATCTCATTAAAATGTCAAAAGGGCCCCACGTGTTGGCTTAAACTCCGCGCACGCCTTACAAATGTCCGAAGCACCTATAGGTTCTTGATGGGTAGACATGAATATGGGCGTAGCGATGTGACGACCCCATCGCCTGCTGATAGACCAGTACAATCAGTCAACGCAGGGCAGTTTATGGAGAGCTGTTGGGAAGAAACATTCCCACTGCTCCTGGGAAGTGAGAAGTTCTACCACCCGATATGGATAAAAAGGGCCCTATGCCTCTGTCTTGCTTTAGCCGGTCGTCCAGAGTGGAAAGCGACATCCATTTTGACATTTAAAACAGTAAGACAGTAATATCGCACTGCAATACTGCTGCTGACTGCGATATTACTGCCGACTATATTACTGCAAATGTAAATAATATTAATTAAAAACTCCTGGCAGCGACATCGATTTCGACATTTGCGCGCTGCAATACTACTGCCGAGTGTACCGACTGTATTACTACCGCAAATGTCAAAAACCCTGGCAGCGACATCGATTTTGGCATTTGAAACAGTAAGGCAGTACTATCGCCCTGCAATACTGCTGCCAACTGCAGTATTACTGCCGACTGCATTACTACCGCAAATATCAAAAATCCTGGCAGCGATATCGATTTCGACATTTGCGCGCTCCAATACTGCTGCTGACTGCAATATTACTGCCGACTACATTATTGCCTCAAATGTCAAAAACCCTGGCAGCGAAATCGCTTTTGGCATTTGAAACAGTAAGGAAATACATAATAATATCGCGCTGCAATACTGCTGCCGACTGCGATATTACTGCCAACTGCATGCATTATTGCCGCAATATCGAAAGCACTCACGTGTGATTTTAACCGCCATAGTAGTAAAAACGATTATACTAGATTCAATAAAAAATAGTCACGTATTCACTCATAATTAATTATTATTACTAATAGGGTATTCGACTGTATTTAAAATAAATTATTTTACACCATGCATGAAATAAAGCACCAGAAGATTAATAAACGTAGATATCAGTTATTTTTAGTCACATTTCTATTTTAAATCCCGTATAAAACTATAAAGAGTAGGTAATTTGATTGTGACGTCACATGCTAGTGTTTCATGTAAATTCCTTAGTAGCAAATCGTTTTGACAGTTCGAAAAAAGAAACTCATTTGACTAGTAGTCAATTACCTAATTATACTGAGCCAAAAACCCATCGCATTTTTAACGGAACAACCTTTAACCTTGTTACTACTAACGCCATCTGTTAGGAAAATAAATAACCAACATTAGGCCAACAGATGGCGCTAGTAGTAATACACATTATTGACCCTTTTATTTATTTTTTATGTTTATAAAATGATATTTTTATGTTTGATAACACATCTAGACATGCATTTAAATTACTATGTTAAATCTCAAACCTAACAGTGCGATAGTTTTTCCGTAAAGTGTACCACAAGAATGCATAATTTGTCGAATAGTGATAGGGCTCGCTTCGCTCGCCCTAATAAATTATTGACCGAAGCGCAACGAAGGTCTACGTTTTGACTCGGGCATTTTGCTTTCGTATGTCCGGATGTTCTCTTCTACAGGTCGCAATTCTTAACCGATTCTCGTGAAATTTTGTGACCGAATTTTATGACTAAATATTTTTTTTTTGTCAATCCGGTTTTTGGAAATTTTTAAAAATGGCGGTGTCGTGATACCTGGCGCCTAAACAAATAGTCGTATCGATATCATAAGAGTATTTTCTTTTTGAGACATGTTTACAGAGTTAATAGCAAAAAATGCAGAAAAAAATTATCACTGGTTTAGGCGGTATTTAGATATTTAGTTTTGTATTTCCGGATGTTCTCCTCTACAGATCGCAATTCTTAACCGATTCTCATGAAATTTTGTGACCAGATTCTATGACTAAATAAAAATTTTTTGTCAATCCGGTTTTTGGAAATTTTTAAAAATGGCGGAGTCGTGATACCTGGCGCCTAAACAAATAGTCGTATCGATATCATAAGAGTTTTTTCTTTTTGAGACATGTTTACAAAATTAATAGCAAAAAATGTAGAAAAAAATTATCGCTGGTTTAGGCGGTATTTAGATATTTAGTTTTGTATTTCCGGATGTTCTCCTCTACAGGTCGCAATTCTTAACCGATTCTCATGAAATTTTGTGACCAGGCGGCTTAGCACGGTCGCGTTTTTATCCCTTGTCACCATGCCTGTCACGTTCTAACAAGTACGTAAGTGCGAAAGGGACGCGCATAGTGATAGTCGATAAAAATGGAACCGTGCTGAGCCCGCAGATTCTATGACTAAATAATATTTTTTTTATCAATCCGGTTTTTGGAAATTTTTACAAATGGCGGAGTCGTGATACCTGTCGCCTAAACAAATAGTCGTATCGATATCATAAGAGTTTATTTTGTTTTGATATATGTTTATAGATTAAATGGCCAAAAATTCAGAAAATTTGTATCACTGGTTTCGGCGGTATTTAGATATTTAGTTTTTACTTGAGAATGAGTAGCTAAATTTCGTCAGCTTTAGTAAGAACTATCATGGCGCATTTTGCAAACGTTCGCTTTTTTGTTTGCATAGGGAGGTCCCTGGTTCCATCCCCAATAATTGTATGCTGCTACATACATTTTTGTATTTTTTTATACTTAAATTTCGTGTCAATTGTTGTTTTTTATTTTATTTATTTATTTTGAAAAAATGAAAAAAATCGTATTTTTTATTTATCAAGCGCGGGCTAAGCGCATTCGTTTATTTTTTGCAACAGATGATGGCTTTTTGGGCTTTAAAGAAAATTTGATTCTTGAATATACGGCGCCATACCTTTGGCCTATGCTCGTCTAGATGGCGACACCATTTTATATTTAACAATTTTTACTCATATCAGTAAAAGAACATGGGTCAAAATCATATGGCGTTCTAAAAATAAAAAAAGTCATTTATCCATACATATATACATTTATTGATATTTTTTTTTCATTTTCATTTTAATCCTGTATCGAAAGATGGCAGTAAATTTACTGTGACTACAAAATTTAGTATGACAATAACCCTCTACTACATATAGGGACCGTGCGCGTTGGAGGGTCTGCCATCTTGTGGCCTGAATCGGAAACATGTACATTGCCAAAACAAGTTCTACCATCTACCGTTCTTGTAGGTACGTTTCCTTATGCATAGTAGGTTCTGTCATCTTGTGGGCTACATCGGAAGCATAAACGTCACATTTACGCCTCACGCCAAAAATCTGACGGCTCCTATTTTACCCCCTATAGTTCACGCACGCCCACTATAGGGACCGTGCGCGTTGGAGGGCCTGCCATCTTGTGGCCTGAATCGGAAACATATGTGCACATGTACATTGCCAAAGCAAGTGCTACCATCTACCGTTCTCGTAAGTACGTTTCCTTGTGCATAGTAGGTTCTGCCATCTCGTGGGCTACATCGGAATCATAAACTACACATCTACGCTTCGCGCCAATCTGACGGCTCCTGTGCTGCCCCCTATAGTTCATGCACGTCCCCTATACACTTTATTCTCTTTAGATTATATATTTAAGTTCTTACTCGAGAATAAGTAACGAAATTTCGTCAGCTCATCTAAATGCTATCATAGCGCAGTTGGAAAGACGCTTACAAGCAATGATATGGGAATAGGTTCCCGGTTCGATCCCCAATAAATGCAATTTTTTTTATTTATTTTTTGCACTTAACCATCGTATTGCTGATTGATCAAGCGAGCGCGAAGCGCGAGGTAAGCGTATTCGTTTGAGTTTTTGTTTGAACATTTTTTTAGCGGTTTTAGTTCAAGGGCATGGCTGTTCCAGGAGTCAATTTCCACTTACGTTTATAGCATGGGCGGTCACCATCCATAAATCGCAGGGGTTAACATTGCCTAGGGTAGTGGTCGACCTTGGGCTCAGGGAACTAGCTGTAGGTTGCTCGTACGTTGCGCTTTCCCGGGCTCAAAGTCTAACTAACAATAATGTTAGTTAGACTTTGAGCCTTTTAATTTGGATCGCCTCGCTAAAATGGCCCATAATTTCCGCAAATCATTTTTTCTTCGAGGCAATTACTCCGTTCTCATTTTTTCCCAGTGGAATTTATTCGCTTTATTTAATTTTTCGTGTACATTTTTTCATAAACTAAATTTTCCTTTTCTCAATTTATTCCCTTTTCTTTTTAATCCCAGTAGTTAAAATAACCAGTAGGTTTTTTTTTCACTAACTAAATATTCTCTATCTCCACATTTTCTCTTTTTTTTAATGCTAGTGGTAAAAATAACCAGGTTTTTTTCAAATAGGTAGGTTAGGGTTATTTTTTTTTTGATGACCCTATAAACGAAACTGCTCCCAGAGATAGGTAGGTTAGGGTTATTTTTTTTTGATGACCCTAAAAACGAAACTGCTCCCAGAGATAGGTAGGTTAGGGTTATTTTTTTTTTGATGACCCTAAAAACGAATCTGCTCCCAGAGATAGATATGGTTAGAGTTATTGGCTGGCAGCGTTTGGTTTTTTACTTGTAGTTTTTTAGATTATGTTTTAATTTTAGTGTTTTTGATATTTGTTGTATGTGAAATACCTACAAGTAACAAATATAATTACTACACTATTAACATACAGTAACAAGAAAATATTATCCTAGATATTTAAAAGAACGAAAACTATAAGGAAAAGATTAATTTAAAAATATTAAAAATAGGCGATTGCGGAAGAAAACCATTGGGAAAATATGGGAACGGAGTAATTGCTACCGAGAATGAATGATTTCGGGAAATTATGGGCAACGCAAAATATGAGAACGGAGTAATTGCCTCGAAGAAAAAATGATTTTCGGAAATTATGGGCCACACTCGCGCACGAAGCTTAAACGAAGCAGTTTACAGGTTAATTCAAAGGTAATGTTGGTTTCCTAACATAGGTAGAGTTAAACCAAGAAAAGTCTGCAGAGATTTTGACACTGGCACAAATAACATTGGCACTGCGTGTGCTGTCAAAATCTCTGCAGACTTTTCTTGGTCTAACTCTATCCACTTTTCTTTACAATTAGTATGGCGACGTGTATACTTAAGGGGCATCGACCGTACACTGACATCGGGATGATATTTTTATCATGTTATTTAGTAGTCATCGTGCGTCTCGCTTGCGCCAATACATGTACGGACAAGAACGAGTGAAATGCACGATAACTAAATGACATCAGTTAGATGTCTTTCTGATATCAGTGTATGTTTGAATTGGCCTGTTAGCCAAAAATTGTTTCGTATGTCCATATGTTCTACTCTACAGGTCGCATATCTAAACCAATTCCCGAATTTTGTAAGCAATTGATAGTTAAGTTTTTATGGTCAAATTAGATTCTCTAAATTCTTCAAAACAACGGAACCATACATTTATTCAGTTTTAAACTCTGCTCGCGAGGTCTACAGCTCACAGAGCCACTAGTTATGTCTAGTAATCGTTAAACTGCCCCCCTCCTCCTCCCGCTACTTATGTTGTATATTTACTTTTTTCTTTTGTCTAGAAAGGTAAGTACTAAAGTTTAAAGTTCACGGGCTTAGTTTATTACAAGAGCTTAACACACTGTTTCCGTCGGATGTGAGTCATCTTTTAGGACCTACCTACCTAAAGAAACTTGATGTCTTTTCTTGTACCACCTGTTTTCATACCTTTCTCCATTCTCACCCAAATTAGCAACAAGAAGCCAATGAACATCGGACGCGCAAAAACTTCGACAACGCATGTTTCGGCGCGAACATTCACGGAAAGAATCGCCGTGTGAACACCAGCTGATCGTATCCCACAACATGCAACTATCGTCATCTTTATCTCTATTATAACAAGGTTCATTTTAGACCAACTCACACGCAAATTGAATTCCAATAAGATGAACAATTTTTACAAACTTTTTTGTATGTGTGAAACTACTTATAGGCTTATAAATAAGGTTGGTTTTTGAATGTGTTGGTGTTGTTTACTGTTTGTAAGACGAGTGGACAGTGGGTAGTCGGTTCAGTGGACAGTGGTGCCGAGACGTAGGTGGTCCACCACACATGCTGAGGATGCAGTTAATCGAATATGCGAGGAATGTTAGTCTCAGATTCAGGAGGCTGGTAAATGACCTAACATAATTTGATCCTAGGTTTGTTTAAAACTTAATATAACTCATTTCAATTTTCTAGACTACTACGAACTTCTTATACGACAGACAAACTCACATTTAGAATAAAGTGATAATAAGTATTAACGTGCTTGCGCCTAATTTTCGAGGTTCAGTAATACGAGGTGAAATGTGAAAGACCATAGTCGGCTTTCCTTATAGTAAATCGGCCCTTGCGTTAAACATACGCTGGTTCTTTTGTTGGTTATGGCTACGTCTTCTAGTGATGACTATTTATGCTGAGTATCAACATCCTAATTGTTGACCTACGATCTGAAAAAAAATCTAGGGTTGTCACTACTTCACAATCGCCAAAAAAAACAATAAACTTTTTATTTTATCTTCTTTTTATTTTTTTATGATAACCAGAATTGTTCTTTTATGTGGTGACGCCAATCATCTTAAACAACATTATTTCAAAATTTGGAACCAATCGTGTAAATAAAACCCGAAAATAAAAATTGATTAATAAAAACTTAAAAAATCATATTTCAAAAACTGTCACAATTAGGATGTTGATACTCAGCATAAATATTCTTCACTGGAAGAAGTAGCCATAAAAAAAAACAAAAGTCTGTTTAACGCAAGGGCTGATTTACTATGGAAAGTCGACTATGGCCTTTTAATCATAATCATAATTATAATCATATTTATTGGTAATATCATATTACATGTCACAATAAATTTAACACTTAAGTACATATGTACATAATGTATATAATATTCATAATTTACAATTTAACACAAAAAATACAGTACAACAGGATATGTATAATCTTATCCTACATTAAAGCAAAATAGCTCGTTATGATTATAGAAGGCCTGCTCGACAAGCCAGTTTTTCAATTTTGTTCTAAATACTGACGCACTAGGAGCAGCAATTACTTTGTCTGTTTCACACATTCCGGCTGATGAGATGCCGCTGATTTCTATTGGACAGCTAAATTTTTTTCGCGATTTCGGTATGGTCTCATAATAAAAGTTGTTCACTACAAGAATCGGAACCGGTTTTTTGCAAAAACTTCGAAATAAACATATTGTTCGAATTATTTTAAACTCGAAACGTAGTACTCATTTGTGTATTTGGGTTACGACTTCGTATTATTAGATTGGCCAATTAGGAATGAAATAATTAACAAATACCGTTTTCGTTCTCATACAAAAAATACCGGTATCCGATCCCTGGTTCACTATGGCCTATGTCACTATGCAGAGTATTGCTGGTGATTAAAATTTCACCCTGTATTTAAAACTTTACAGTGCAAATGCGCATCCTCTGAAAGGCACAACAAAGCACAACTTACCATTCGTATGCGGGAAAGTAAGAAGCTCCCATCCAGACGTTGTGACTTGTCGTTGGCTTGTAGGGAACATGGGCCATTGTTACTGAAAAAATACATAAAATATACTGTTATTTATACACTTTTTCGTTTAAGTACCTATATGTTATTTTTCCACTGTTAGTCACTGCAAAGTTTATTTACTCTATGCTGGTTGGATTAAAGCATCTTCAATTCTCGCATCTTTCATGCAGTCGGAATAACACCGCAGTGGGACAAAAGCTTTCCCGAATGGCAGGGGATTGCATTGATTGCTTTCGGTCGACCAATCACGACGCGGGGAAGGTAGGGGATGTGGATAACGCCAACCCCTTTTTATAATCTTCAATAATTAACTATTTGAATACTTATATTGATTTCATTAAACGGATGAAGATAAAAGTACAAAATGTTTTTCAGTACCCTCACCATGAGTATTACTTAACGCGGCCTTAAACGCTAACGCGACTGCGTTAACTCGAACGCAGTTTATCCCGCTTGCACCAATGTCACTGCGAGGGAGATGCATAGTTAGTTTTAGTTTACGTAGTCGCTAGCAAACATGTCAGAGTCTAACTCTTGGTAAGGATACTGATCCGAAGTAAAGACTTTTTCGGGCAGATTAATAATGCCAGATTAACTTGGTGCATGGCTTGTTATCACGTTGTATCGCTGTGACACTTTATATTGTAACACGAATAGGCATAATAGCCAAACATGAATTGAGTAAAATACCTAATTGAAACATCGGAACCCATCAACCAGGCGACTAATCCGAGCCGACACGATCGATCCGTCCGGCACTCGTCCGGAAACGGAAGTGTCGGGTGTCGCAACCGGACACGTGACGTCGCCCGATTAAACACCCTCATTTGAATTTAATTAGGAAAAAAATATAGGTACCTAAATCGTGAAATGTAATATTTGATAAACGATAATCCCAATAAGGGATCTTTTACCTTGAGCTCTTCTTTCAATAAGTAATTCAGGAGATATTACTAAGACGTCTTCAGCCTCGTCTCCCCATGTCTACGCCATCATTAGCAACAACCTTAATTAATATGAAAAGGATTGAATACTATATGTATCCAAACCTAAATAAAATAAGTAAGTAAGTAACTAAGAATTACACAAAAAAATAAGGTAAGTAGGTACTTAAACATAAATAATATTTAAAAATTAACTTTCAAAAGTGTGAAAATCCGAAACTTATTATTTTATTCATATCCTAATACCACTCCACAAATAGGTACCCGTGAGAACATTCTGTAAAGATGATAAAAATCAGCAAAACTAACCAATCTAACTGATATATCTTAAAAAACAATTCTATCAATTATAAAAACAATTTCACTATCAACTACCCTCGTTACGTACTATTGTATGTAAATCCTATAGCAAACAACGCAGCCAACCGCATATTATTGTACCTCACCACCTGTATTTGCCCCGAGGCTAAACGCAAGTGCTTTATACAAATGTTTTGTATTTTATGTTTAAGTGCAGGTACTGTACAATTTGACCCTCTTTTTAACGCGGAGCTGGGATAATGTATTGGATTAAACGGTGTTTGGGCAATTATTAATAAAACAAGTGGCAGATTGGTGTAAAAACACGGCACGTAGGTATTTGGCAGGCCGACACGCACACAGGGTTTTCTAATGTTATAAAATTTATAAATTTAATTCAACATGGCGTCACAATAAGTGTCACAACCTCTCCTTTTGAGAATTTGAATAAGCCCAGTAAATTGGGTACTTTCCTCTACTTAAAATAAATTATTTCACACTGTGCACCAAATAAAACACCAGATAATTATTAGAAAAGCATAGATAGCAGTTATTTTTAACCACAATTTCGATTGATTAAATCGGATTGAAATAAAAAAGTGGGTGAGTTGACCGTGACGTCACTAATGTCACTATACACGTTTTCATATAAATTCCATATTAGCAAATAGTTTTGACAGTTCTAAACGAGTCGTACTCGCGCACGAAGGGTTCCGTACCATAATGAAAAAAAAAACGGAAAAAATGCAAAAAAAACTGTCACCCATCCAAGTACTGACCACGCCCGACGTTGCTTAACTTTGGTCAAAAATCACGTTTGTTGTATGGGAGCCCCATTTAAATCTTTATTTTATTCTGTTTTTAGTATTTGTTGTTATAGCGGCAACAGAATTACATCATCTGTGAAAATTTCAACTGTCTAGCTATCACGGTTCGTGAGATACAGCCTGGTGACAGACAGACGGACGGACGGACGGACGGACGGACAGCGAAGTCTTAGTAATAGGGTCCCGTTTTACCTTTTGGGTACGGAACCCTAAAAAGAAGCTGATTTGACTAGTAGGAAAGTAGCCAATTCTCTGAATGTGCAATGTACCTCTTACATAAAATATACATGAATATATCTAGGTACCCAATTATCAAGAACCTTATGTATTTCTAATCACTTTTAACTACTTTCCCACAAACAACTCCCCATTGTCTACAATCAAAAAATCTAATTAGGATAGTCCATTTGCAAAACCAACATCAAAGATTCCCCAACAATAATATAAAACATTTATTTAACTTATCAATCGCCGTAAACCGATACGGCTCAATCGGAAACGCAAATAAAAGATTTCTGTAATTTAATATCTTCCTGCGGTCCATAGACCATAGACAACTATCTGTTTCATTTGTATTCGATGAGAACGGCGCGTGCCGGCCGCGTGTTTTGACAGATTGCCGCTTGCCGCCTTTTTTTTCGCGGGCTTTTAGCGTAATCTGTGAAATTATAGTAATTTGAAAATGTGATGAATTTTGGATTAAAGTTGGAAAATTATGGAGGTTAGGTGTGAAACACGTGTGAAGGTGAACGTGCGAGCTTTTATATGGGATAGCTTTAGAAATATAAGACATCGATGGTTATAGTTTAGCCCAGGACTCTCTTTACTGTCTTACCCGCTTATTCATATATCTTTACGGGCCTGATTTAGTTAAATTATATTTCATCCCTTTCTTACAAATACATATTAAGTCAAAATGACAAATAAAGACAAACGATTATTGGCTAATCGAGGCTTGTAGCGCATTTATTAATAAGGGGGTTTGTCTTTATCTTATTAATTAGCAGCCTCACCCAAAAGAAAGGGATGAGTGTAATTTTCCTGATGCTTACTGACTGAGGCAGATTAGTCACTATATACGTAGCCACCCGTAACGCTGCTGCTGCTAAGCAGTATAAGCAGGCCGCGTAGCCAAGATGCCAATCGCTCACGCTCCGTAGCGATCGAAACGCAACTGTCACTGTCGCACTAATATGGAAGAGTGATGGAGAGACTTAAAGCTTTTCGTTGTCGAAGCGACAGCGATTGTAACCTTGGCTAGGCAGGCTGTAGTAGAATCATCATCATCAGCATCATCGTGGCCTTTTGGTGATCCAATCTTGGATGTAGGCCTCTTCCCTCTTCTTCCACTAATGTCGATCTTGTGTCGTAGTACTTAGTAGAATGTCAAGCATTGAAAGAAAACATTGAGTTGAGTCAAAACATTGTATTTTGGGAGAAACGGTGAAAATCCACAATTTGTGCACACTGACGCCATCTTTTGGCTGATAATCGGCATCCCCTTCCTAGACATCCACCTTAAGGTGGTACCCTACCGGGTGGTAGCGGCAAAGGGAACATTTTTTGTAAATAAGTAAAATTAAAACTCCATAAGTTATGTTAGGAGTTTATTTGCTTTCTATTATATGTATTTATAATTACTTATATATTATATATCGTTGTCTAAAGTACCCACAACACAAGCCTTATTGAAATTACTGTGTCAAATTGAAGTCAATTAGTGTAATATTGTCCTATAATATTTATTTATCATTCCTTTATATTATCAATATTATGATTTTCAATAGTATTTTGGTATTTCTCAATACTTAGGTAAATAAAAAGAGCAAAACGTGCACCTTTATCTACGTATTTACTACGTTTACCGAACTAAAAGCCACAATGCGAGCTTTGAAAGCTCAAAGCTCGGTTTTTAATTTGCCGCGGAAGCCGTACAGGAAGCCGGACAAGAACGCATCGATTCTAACGTAATAGGGCTGCCAACTTACCTTTGCAATAATAATTAATATATAGATGGTCAAGCAAATCTTGTCAGTAGAAAAAGGCGCGAAATTCAAATTTTCTATGAGACGATATATCGGATATATCCATTCGCGCCTACATTTTTCAAATTTGCCGCCTTTTTCTACTGACAAGATCTGTTTGACCATCTATAGATGGACCAGCAAATCTTGTCAGTAGAAAAAGGCGCGAAATTCAAATTTTCTATGAGACGATATATCGGATATATCCATTCGCGCCTACATTTTTCAAATTTGCCGCCTTTTTCTACTGACAAGATGTGCTTGACCAACTATATAGTATATATATATATATATATATATTTCGTTTTTTTAGCATTAGAAAAAAGGTAAACAATCTTGATGTCTTTTTATTGAAAAACACGTTTTAAAAATAAGTCACGGCAAATATGTAATAATTATGAACCTAATACGATCATTTATATTCTTCTGCTTTCATAAGTAATAAGTAGTTACTGATTTTTAATTTCTTACTAATGCTAAAAAAACGAACTATATAGGGGGCAGCATAGGAGCCGTCAGATTTCTGGCGCGAGGTGTAAATGTGTCGTTTATGCTTCCGATGTAGCCCACAAGATGGCAGAGCCTACTATGCACAAGGAAACGTACCGACGAGAACGGTAGATGGTAGCACTTGCTTTGGCAATGTACAGTGGCGTTCAAAAGTGCATGAATAGATGTCGACCGTAATGCCTTAATATTGCGGTTGAAACATCTACATGCACTTTTGAACGCCACTGTAAGTACATGTGCACATATGTTGCCGATTCAAGCCACAAGATGGCAGACCCTCCAACGCACACGGTCCCTATATAGCCGGTCAAACATGTTTGTCAGTAGAAAAAGGCGCTAAATTTTTCTATAAGACAGTAACCTTTCGCGCCTACATTTTTTAAATTTGCCGCTCTTTTCTACTGCCGGGAATTGCTTGACAAAATATAAAATGTACGCTGGCAAGCTGGCTTTGTCAGTAGAAAAAAAACGACTGTAAAATGTTGGATATCTCCCATACAAAGTTGCCTTTCCAGAGTTTAAAGTTTTATTTAGAGAGTTTATTTTTAACTAAGGGTGGTATTCCACCTGTCCAATTTCTTTGTCCAATGTCAGTGCGTCTCGCTCTCTCATTAAAGCAAAATGTGAGACGCAATATCACAATATTCATTGGACAAAGAAATTGGATGTAGGTGGAATACCACCCTAAGCGCCACTTGCACCATTCCACTAACCCGGGGTTAACCCGTTAAACCTGGAGTTACCATGGTTACCAGTACAATTTGACACTTGGTCAACGGTTTAACCAGTTAACCTCGGGTTAGTGGGATGGTGCAAGTGGCGCTGACGATCAAATAATTGTTACATTTGAATCAAAAATTCGGTTGTATAAGATGTGTAGAGTAAAAAACCGGTCAAGTGCGAGTCGGACTCGCGCACGAAGGGTTCCGTACCATTACATTGCGCAAAAAACAGCAAAAAAATCACCACTTAAATATTATATAATGTTTTTAGTATTTGTTGTTATAGCGGCAACAGAAATACATCATCTGTGAAAATTTCAACTGCTTAGCTATCACGGTTCATGAGATACAGCCTGGTGACAGACAGCAGAGAGACGGACGGACGGACAGACGGACAGCGGAGTCTTAGTAATAGGGTCCCATTTTTACCCTTTGATGGGTACGGAACCCTATAAAAACTTGCACCTGAATTTGACAGCTGAAGAAGATGGCGCTTTGCGTTACCGTAACGTGGCATTTCAAATCCATTATGAAGGGTTGTGTCTCCCATAAACAAATTTCGCTCCTTTTTTAGGGTTCCGTACCTCAAAAGGAAAAAAACAGAACCCTTATAGGATCACTCGTGTGTCCGGCTGTCCGTCTGTCACAGCCTATTTTCTCCGAAACTACTGAACCATTTAAGTTGAAATTTAGTACACATATGTAAGTCTGTGACCCGAAGAAGGATATGTAACGTAAATAAATAAATTTTAAACATAGGGGGCACTTTTGGGGGGTAAATGGGACAGTTAAAAAACAAAGTCTTGCAAACTATATCGTGTTATATATCGAATGAAAGAGCTCATTGTGAGAATCTCAAATATATATTTTTTTTATAATTTTAAGATTAATAGTTTAAAAGTAATTTAAGAAAATAGGAAAAAAATACCATCCCCCCTCCTTTATCTCCGAAACTACTGGATCTAAAATTTTGAAAAAAAGTACACAAACTAGGTCACATGATACCTATTAGAAATGTGCAGTCAAGCTTGAGTCGGACTTAATTACTTAGTTTTTGATCCGACCCTTACTAGTTTTTTTAAAGACATTTCACTCACTTTCACATAAAAAAATACATTGTTAAAAATTGTGTAATGTACGGAACCCTTGGAACGCGAGTCCGACTCGCACTTGGCCGGTTTTTTTTACTGATAACATTGTTATAAGGTAAGGTGGGGTAAGACTATCTATCACCGGGATAAGACTATCACTGTATGGCATCCTCATACTGTTTGTTTTGCCCCGAGCAAAATAAACTATGTTAGTCTTACCAGGCCGCGTAGCCAATATGCGAATCGCTCACGCTCCGTAGCGATCGAAACGCAACTGTCACTCTCGCACTAATATGGAAGAGTGATAGAGAGACAAAGCTTTTCGTTGTCGAAGCGATAGCGATTGTAACCTTGGCTAGGCCGGCAGGTATTACCCCACCTTACCTTAGTGTTATGGTGAAAAAAGAGTTTTTTGGGTTCCGTACCTCAAAATTAAAAACGGTACCCTTATAGCTTATAGCAGGGGTCTCCAAACTTTTTTACCTGAGGGCCATATTGCGCCTCAGAATTTTCGCGCGGGCCACCGTCGGCGCCGAGGGTGGGTGGGTGTATCTGGGGTTGCTGCTGTTAGGGCTGAACACCTGGAGCCTGGCTCCCGCGGGCCGGATTGGACCGCTGTCGGCGGGCCGGATTGGAACGCTTCGCGGGCCGGATTTGGCCCGCGGGCCGGGGTTTGGAGAGCCCTGGCTTATAGGATCACTCGTGCGTCTGTCTGTCTATCCGACGACCGCACCGGTAAAAAAATACATTGTTAAAAATTGGGTAATGTACGGAATCCTTGGAACGGGAGTCCGACTCGCACTTGACCGATGTTTTAATGTAGGTAGGTTACATTTTAAACTGATTATACTTTTTATTTAGGGATTGTTTCCTTAGGTTAGCGCACTTAGCGTCTTTAAGGTCTCAGGGTCTCTTTTAGAAATGGTAGGGTAGAGTCAGTGGCGGATTTCCCCTAAGGCCATCTTGCCACCCTAGGCCCAGGCCTACCTAGGGTGGCAAGATATTAGGGGCGGCAAATTGTGACAAAATTTTCGGTGATGATAACAAGAAATAACTCACAATTATATAGGGCTCGTGGTTGCGTCCGGGTTTCGGGTACCCGTTGCCGGGGCCCCGTTCTCGTGCTACACGAAACCGGATTTGTGGCCCGTTCGGAACGGGTATGGGTAATTAGGATCCGTGTAATTAAGATCCGTGTACCCGTGTTACCCGTATGTCCGGATCCACGGATATTATTACACACGGTTCCGGCCCGTTCTCGACGTAAAGTGACGATGACGATCGATCGTGTTCTTTATAAGAGCGAAGAATACATACATACCTAACACAAGTTTTAACATTTAATAATAATGATACCTCTTAAATATTTGTTTAAACTCGAACCGGCCGGGGGAGTCGGTCCGCCGGCGCCCGACAAATTGTATTCAATACCCGAACGGAGCCGAACCCCGCGGCTCCGGAGCCGAGCGTAGATCCGGAGCCGAACGCACTACACGGGCACGGATCTTGACTGGTTCGTGTAATTCGGACGCTTAGCACCGCTGGGGCTAAGAACACGGATGCACGGATATCGGGATGGCGTGTAACACGGATATCGGGAGCCCTACTAACAACGTAGTCAATATGATGGGTGCTGAGAAAGGGGCGGCTACAGGGCCTGGGGCCTAGGCCGGCAAAATAAGCAAATCCGCCACTGGGTAGAGTGATTACTTTAAACCGCTTTGGGTTTGTCAGAGCATAATATTTTGTCTATCAGATTGATCACCGAGTATTCCATATTACACTAGTATAGTTAGAAACGTTAGATAAATGCAAGAGAGTGGAAAGTGGAAGAGTGCTGGGCCCATAACCTAATGGATATTCCGAAGGTTTTATTGAATCCTATTATAATAAATAATAATATAACAATTTTAAAAATTGTCTAATCTAAAATTTTAATCAAATCAAGTGAAAGTGGATCCCAAGTGGGATCGAATTAATAAACTTCAGACAGTGTACTGTCATAGGAAAAAAATACATAGATTGCTCACTCCATACATCAGTTTTGGTACCAAAAAAACTAATGTTTTCATATTCGACATCTAGCATCGAGTAGCGGAATTATCAGCACTGCTAAGTAGCAATAGATGTAGCACCGACCGGAAAGTCTTATGTTGTTAAGCATAAGACTTTCCGGTCTATTATCACTTGACTACTACTACTAGCTGCTACTTAGCAGTGCTGATAATTCCGCTACTCGATGTTAGATGTCGACTATGATGAAAACATTAGTTTTTTTGGTACCAAAACTGTTGTATGGAGTAAGCACGCTTGTCTTACTATATTTCGCTATGGTACTGTATTAACTATAAAATTATGGCCTCTAGGGGTCTAGCCAGCCACGGTTAGAGGTACAATTCAATTCAATTCAATCCAATTCAATTTTCGGAACTTATGTACGAAATATCATTTGATATTTACCAGTTGCTTTTCGGTGAAGGAAAACATCGTGAGGAAACCGGACTAATCCCAATAAAGCCTAGTTTCCCCTCTGGGTTGAAAGGTCAGATGGCAGTCGCTTTCGTAAAAACTAGTGCCTACGTCAATTCTTGGGATTAGTTGTCAAGCGGACCCCAGGCTCCCATGAGCCGTGGCAAAATGCCAGGATAACGCGAGGAAGAAGAATAGCAAACATAGGATAAATTAAGACACGAATACATAGGTTAGCTATAGATCAAATCAGAATACATTTATGTTCTATTTAGATAGAGTTAGAACAAGAAAAGTCTGCAGCGATTTTGATAGCTCACGCAGTGCAAGTGTTATTTTAAACGTCTTTGAAATTATGATGTATAAATAACACTTGCACTGCGTGGGCTATCAAAATCGCTGCAGACTTTTCTTGGTCTAACTTTAAGATAAAAGATAACTCGTCATAAACAGTAATAAACACTGTCAACAGTGTCAACCCTGTAAGAAAAAGTCAAGTTGCCAACCCTTAATATTCTTTATTTCGAAGTTCGACGCTTTACGAAGCAAAACTTTTTGATGTTTTTTTCTGTGATAGTCGGTAAACGAGCAGACGAACCGGCTGATGGGCAGCAATCACCGTCGCCCATGGACATTGAAGAACCCCATGTTGTAGCGTAAAGAAAATACCTCGGGAGGTAAAGTTAGACCAAGCCATAGAGAAACAAATTGCTCACTCCATACACCAGTTTTGGTACCAAAAAGACTAATATTTTCATAACATAAGATAAGATAGATGTAGCACCGACCAGAAAGTCTTATGTTGTTGAGCATAAGACTTTTCGGTCTAGTGCTGATAATTCCGCTACTCGATGCTAGATGTCGACTGTGAAAATATTAGTCTTTTTGGTACCAAAACTGATGTATGGAGTGAGCACTCTTGTCTTACTATAAGATGGTCAAGCAAATCTTGTCAGTAGAAAAAGGCGCGAAATTCAAATTTATCCCTTCGCGCCTACATTTTTCAAATTTGCCGCCTTTTTCTACTGACATGATCTGCTTGACCAAGTTATATATTATGTTTCTCTATGACCAAGCTATGTTGGCAGGGATTTTAATAGCCCAGGTGCCATAATTATATTTTGATCCTTTCTAATTTCTTGGCTTTACGCGCTCTTTTAAGAGTGGTATTCCATCTGTCCAATATGTTCGTCCAATGTCATTGTGTCTCCTCCTCCTCCTCGCGTCGGTTTCCTCAATGCTGAGGGTCGTGACCATCTCGTCGAAATAGTTTTGTGCGGACCACTCGGCACACTTCTATCTGCTGCCTCGTGGAGAGCGTCGTGTATAATTATACGGTGGTGTCGAGGGTGCTGCGGACCTGGTCAGTCCAACGTATCGGGCTCCTGCCCCTAGGTCTGTTTCCTTCCACTTTGCCAGTGACCACTAATTTTCCGAAGTACTCCAGAATCCTTCGTAGGCAGGTGGTAGAAAGCCTAGCTCGTCTGGATCTTGAGCTCCTGGAGAATCGATACGTTGGTGCGATGTGCTGTCCAGGGAATCCCCAGCATCCTGCGCCCTGCGCCATCATTAATTAAAATGTGAGACAAAATAGGGTCATTGCACTAGTTTTTGTCCAGCTCTAGTTTTCGTCCACTTGACGAAATTTGAATATAAACCTTTATTGTTGCACAAATTTGGACTTATTGCAATCCTTAAAATCCAAACAATTTATCTATCTACATAAAAAATATATTTCGCAAGTAGCAAATTAAAAATGAAATGTATTATTTGCTAATCCGTCAAGTGGACGGAAACTGACACTGGTCGGTAAACTGACACAATTACCCTACACATTGGACAAAGAAAATGGACAGGTGGAATACCACCCTAAGCCATCCAGCATATATTTTATGTACTAAACTTCTTCTTTAAAACGTAAAAGTAACAAAAATAAATTGGTAATAGCAGAAAAAACCGGCCAAGTGCGAGTCGGACTCGCAAATGAAGGGTTCCGTACCATTATCTATAAAAACGGTCACCCATCCAAGTACTGACCCCGGCCGACGTTGCTTAACTTCGGTCAAAAATCACGTTTTTTGTATGGGAGCCCCACTTAAATTTTTATTTTATTCTGTTTTTAGTATTAGTTGTTACTTATAGCGGCAACAGAAATACATCATCTGTGAAATCATCATCAGACGGACGGACGGACGGACAGCGGAGTCTTATTAATAGGGTCCCGTTTTTACCCTTTGGGTACGGAACCCTAACAAAAAAAGTAGTAGACGTATTAAAAAAAACCGGGTGCGAGTCGGACTCGCGCACGTAGGGTTCCGTACCATAATGAAAAAAAAAACGGAAAAAATGCAAAAAAGAAAACGGTCACCCATCCAAGTACTGACCACGCCCGACGTTGCTTAACTTTGGTCAAAAATCACGTTTGTTGTATGGGAGCCCCATTTAAATCTTTATTTTATTCTGTTTTTAGTATTTGTTGTTATAGCGGCAACAGAAATACATCATCTGTGAAAATATCAACTGTCTAGCTATCACGGTTCGTGATAGCTATACAGCCTGGTGACAGACAGACGGACGGACGGACGGACGGACGGACGGACGGACGGACGGACGGACGGACGGACAGCGAAGTCTTAGTAATAGGGTCCCGTTTTACCTTTTGGGTACGGAACCCTAAAAACTACTTACTAGATCTCGTTCAAACCAATTTACGGTGGAAGTTTGCTTGGTAATGTACATCATATACTTATTTTTTTTTAGTTTTATCATTCTCTTATTTTAGAAGTTACAGGGATGGGGGGGCACGCATTTTACCACTTTGGAAGTGTCTCTCGTGCAAACTATTCAGTTTAGAAAAAAATTATATTAGAAACCTCAATATCATTTTTAGGGTTCCGTACCCAAACGGGTCCGTCCGTCCGTCCGTCTGTCTCATGAACCGTGATAGGCAGTTGAAATTTTCACAGATGATGTATTTCTGTTGCCGCTATAACAACAAATACTAAAAAGTACGGAACCCACGGTGAGCGACTCGCACTTGTCCGGTTTTTGAAGACCTATCCATAGATACCCCACACGTATGGGTTTGATGAAAAATAATTTTTTTAGAGCTTCAGTTCTAAGTATGGGGAACCCCCAAAATTTATTGTTTTTTTTTTTCTATTTTTGTGTGAAAATCTTAATGCGTTTCACAGAATACATCTACTTACCAAGTTTCAACAGTATAGTTCTTGTAGTTTCGGAAAAAAGTGGCTGTGACATACGGACGGACAGACAGACAGACATGACGAATCCATAAGGGTTCCGTTTTTTGCCAATTGGCTACGGAACCCTATTGCCTGAAGTGTTTTTTTTATTTAGTTTTGCCGTTGGCCGAAAGAGGGCTCTTAATTTAACTCAAAGATTAGACAGCTTCCTTCATACTGCTAAGTTCCTTATAAAAGTGTAAGATGGCGCTAGCTGCCTTCTGTAAAGTGCCACTATAAAATTTATTGACTAATGCCTTAAATATATAAACATTGAAATATGTCGTCAAAAATTAGTCAAAAATATTTGATTAGCAAATGAAAAAAATATTTACAACTTAGCCTAAGCGCGCACCACGATTTTAGTTTTTGCGACACGATTTTAGAATCGCGCTGCAATATATAAAGTCGCGGTTTGTTCATTCTCAACATGGATTTCGTACCAGTCGTTTGTCATGAAACGTTGTCTTTAATATGTGATCGCTGTATGACTTTGAGTATTTATACCACAAAGGTGATCTCCTTCTATTTCCATAATTAAATGGTCAACATCTAGCGTCTTCAGCAGCAGGTTCCGACATGTTGACGCTTGGAGAGCGATATGCCGACTGAGGACTGAGGTCCGGGTGCGATTTTATTATCGCAGTGCGCGCGGGGCCATACAACTCCGTATGCCGCAATTCACTTTGCGACAATCGCGTCGCGAGCAGTCGCGGAAAAATGTGACAAATCACAATTTTAAAATCGCTGCGATTTTTTTGTCGCATATGTGCGCACTGCCATATAAACACATACGTTACATTTCTGCGACTAAATTATCGCGCGACAAAAAGTCGTGGTGCGTGCTTGGCCTTAATTTTTTTTTCCTTCGCCTTACCACCTGTTTACTTATCTGTCAATTAGTTTCACACATAGCAACACAGTATAATACTTATTTAAAGATGGCAATTTTAAAATTCGTAAATGTCAACTTTTTAATTGTCGCAAAAATTTCAGTCATATTTTCTTATTAAAATTACGTGAATCAAATATTAAATAAAAAACTCGGGGAGCACATCGATACCAGGGACTGGTGTTCGCCGCGTATCGGTTGTCTCGGCTGTGAGAATAAGTTGTTTGTGTTGGCGCGTGGGACGGCTTCATAAATGAATAATGTCTCTGAGGTCGAAGGCGCTGGCTCTGGTGGAGGTCCTGCTGCGAGTGCCGCCGCTGTTTGTGGTGGATGAGTTCCTGAAGATCAGCCTGGGGCTGCCGGTGTCAGGCGCGGACGAGGTGACGCTGCTCAGCAATGTGTCCATCGACCACGTCGATTTACCCGACTCTGAAACCTACTACGACGCGAACTTTTACAATGCTTTCGTGTTCACACTGATGAAGTTCCTCGTTTGCTGTATAGGTAAGCTATTTTTTTAATTTAACACAGTTTAAGCACGGCTGTCGCAAGACGGCCTGAAGGTCCTTTCATTTTTCTGTGTTTCTCAACACTTAAGTTTCAATGTCGAAATGTTTATTCAGATCTTGTGCCGCCACAAATTGGCCGATTTGTTGGTTTTTGTAACCATTTGGCTACCTTACGGTCTAGATAGATTAGATTTGTTTAGTAGCAAGGTCAGACAAACATGGATAAGAAACAACAAAAATAAATTTATGGCAGTACTGATGAAAACCAGTATATTAACATTCCACATGAGTATCTTAATAATAAAAGACTAGGTTGTAATAGATATTTGTGTTTAGTTGACAAAATTGACTGAACAAAACAATAACAAGTAGCCCAATAATAGGTCAATCAAAAAAAGCAACCGTCATCAAAAATAGCTTATACTTCACAAATAATTTAAAAATATTTAGATGATATGCATAATAGATGATATTAACATAACAACTTCTTGATGAATCCAAAGAGGTTAGACTATTTATACAGGGTTTTAAATACTTGTCAACAATTCATGATTACTCATTATGTGATCTATAATAAAGAGGTCAAAGTTTAATTTGGATATGTGAGATAAACTGAGGAAACTTCGCTCTGTATCTTTAACTTATTCATATAATTATCAGAATAATTAGAGACCTTAACCTGTAATACTTGATAATGATACCGTGAATTTATACAGCTTAAGTAGCCAAATGTATGGTTAACATGACCTTTGTTATATTGTTGGTAATTTGGGCTGTCTCTATCTATTTGACGCTGACTTTACCATGCCACAGGTAGGTAATATTACATCATATCATGTTAACAAAACAGCCTTTTAAGCAAGATGTGATGGTATAGCTATACAACAGGCTCAAATCTTTGATGCACCGAGATCATGTCAGGATGCCAGTCGCGACATCAAAATAACTGCATGCTTCTGACTGAGCTAAGCCAGCTAGACTAGAGCTAGGCTAGAGATGAATTTTGATAATGTGGTAATTTTGAAATAATTTGGGATAACGCAAGGAAGAAAAAGAAGAAGGTAATTTAGAAAATTGCAAATATCTGCTAAGAACCACATTCTTTTGTAGGCACCACTAAATATTCTAAGCATTGTAGTAGTGTAAGTAAGTCTTGCAAAAGTATAAAATGCTTGTGGTTGAGCAGTTATTAGCTATATCAAAATTACGCTGCTTTCAAAGTCGCCCCAATGCACTTTATGAAAATAAATTAATTATGGAATAGTGATACATTCACTCTTCTTCTTGTTGTCCTAAGCCTTACCCGTTATCTGGGGTTGGCTCTCCTTGTCTGCCTTCTCCACTGTTCCCGGTTTTGGGCTACGGTGTTGTCTACCCCTATCTCTTTCAGGTCCTTCTGGACCGTCGTCAACCAGTGATACATTCACTATTATCTATTAGGATTATTAGGAATATTAGTAAAGATTTATATTTTCTTTGTTGTTGCTAGTTAAAATTTATTTTTATAGCAACTTCTCAAAGAATTTAATTAACATGCATTATCATTGAGATGGACGGCAACCATTTGTAGGTATTTTACTGTCATTGCACTGGCACTGAACTTGTAATAGTCACTGTTGACTGACGTCAACACAACTATTACTATGACTAGTACAAGACAATATAATTCTTGTTTGTAATAAATTTAAAAATCGGGCAAGTGCGAGTCGGACTCGCGCACGAAGGGTTCCGTACCATATAAAAAAAAAAACAAAAAAAAAAACGGTCACCCATCCAAGTACTGACCACTCCCGACGTTGCTTAACTTTGGTCAAAAATCACGTTTGTTGTATGGGAGCCCCATTTAAATCTTTATTTTATTCTGTTTTTAGTATTTGTTGTTATAGCGGCAACAGAAATACATCATCTGTGAAAATTTCAACTGTCTAGCTATCACGGTTCGTGAGATACAGCCTGGTGACAGACGGACGGACGGACGGACGGACGGACGGACGGACAGCGAAGTCTTAGTAATAGGGTCCCGTTTTACCCTTTGGGTACGGGACCCTAAAAATTGTGTTTTAAAACCATTAAAGAACATGTTTAAAAAATATCCACCATTTTGATACAGCTGGCTTAATAAAGGAGCGTCGCGTCATCAAAATTTGTTTGACCCTTGTGTCTTGATACCCTCACAACGCTAAACATTCCAAACATCTTTTGCTTGCTTGGGTAACAACGACAAATTAAACTAAAACTTTGCCCCCTTTTAAAACAAATAACTATAACTATTTACTAATACTTTAATAATGTATGTATAATAAATAATGGTAGTACATTCTTGTGTATTCATATCATACTAATAATACCATATTATGGTATTTGTTTAAATATTTGGCAAACTGATGATGCTGGTGCATAGTAAAAACTTTCTCTTGTGTCTGAGCATATAAATAACTTGAATCATTAATTCATGAGAGATATACATTATATTTATAGAATGTTATTTCATTTGGTCGTCTTCTTACTATTAAACCGTATTATGTATTATCAGATGTTTCGATCTGTATTTCATTAAAAAACACGAAAGTATGTATATTGCGTAATCCAGCAGCCATAATCTTCTTATCAAAGTTATGTTGAACGGGAAGTGAGAACCCTCATGGGAGCCTGGGGTCCGCTTGACAACTAATCCCAAGAATTGACGTAGGCACTTATTTTTACGAAAACGACTGCCATCTGACCTTCCTACCCAGAGGGGAAACTAGGCCTTATTGGGATTAGTCCGGTTTCCTCGCGATGTTTTCCTTCACCGAAAAGCGACTGGTAAATATCAAATCATATTTCGTAGACATTTTATATTAAACTAATAATAAAAACTAAAAATAAAATGAAAACTTAATTCAGGCAACGAGTGGCCCGTAGATAAGTAACTTAAAACATACATATTATAAAATAAATATCTTAAAACTAAAAACCTCAAAACACAGTTTGTGATGAATTACGCAATCCCGCAGTGTCAGGGAGCCGGCCGCGGAACCACCGGAACTCGACACCCTTCGGCCAAAACTCCTTGCTGAAGGTCGCTAGACGTTCAGTTGGAACGTTCACCACAAAGAAAAATCTCATTGTGTCGTGATTCCAACTTCGCGTTCCTTAAAACAAATCCGGAATTTACTCTTACAGACTTTACGATGTCATCGACCTTCGTAAGGTAATGTAGACGGTGCTCTACTGCACTGATTCTGACTAGCTGGTTTCCTTCTCTTCTGTACCTTCTTGAAACCATCCATGGCTGCATCTGTAACTGTAACTAGAGTAATAAAACTGACTGACAGTTACCGGTCTCAAAATTTACAGAATTGACGCTAATAATCGGCTGGTAACAACAATGGAGAGTGCAATGCGCCAGTCCATCGCTTACTAGTAGAGTGACAGCGACTGACGCTGACGTACTAAATTACCTCAGGAATTCTTAACTCTTTAACTGTCGATTGATGGACCTTTATGTCTTTGCTATAACACTACGTACGTATTACGACACTGTCAGCTAATAAAGCCATTGTGGACGATACAGCAGCGTCAGCAACACAGTTAGCTGAACATTGACAGACCGTATTTACGTATTCCGTATGTCGGATGATGGTGCCTCAGTTGAAGACGGCACTCACGCCGTACGCGCAGTTATTTTTAAAAGTCGCTGAACAAATGTGGTCAGTTTGAGGACTACAGCCTACAGTTTAATTTTTTGCTCGTGTTACAGGCACACCCTGTATACAGGTGGCCAAAAAATAAGTGCATTCCCGTTGCCAGGGAGGTTTTGGGATTATACTGAGCAACTTTTACTATCTGAATAACCCCGAAATCGCGAAAAAAATATTTGGGTGTTTTATACATTTTGGCTGGTCCATTTTCTATGGGAGGGTAAACTTTTTTTCGCGATTTCAAGTATAAAAGTTGCTCAGTAATCTCAGTATAATCCGCAACGGGAATGCACTTATTTTTTGGCCACCGTGTATACAGATATATTAGTGTGCATGTAATTGACATAATATGTCTACCAGACACGGTTTTGGCAGCGGCTACTATTTGAAAGAAACGCAAGCGACTCGAAAGAATAATAGTCAACACTGTTAACTTATAATTTGTAGACCGTATTGCTAAGACATTAAGGTCTCTGCCCACTACACCGTATCATACCATGACCGTAGTAGGAACGTGTCAGGCAAAAAATATTCTTTGTATTAAAAAGTATGAGACTATGCCCACTAGCCCGCTCCGACACCGACCATACCCGTCGCGTGCCACGCACGGACCGTCAAAAATTGTCATCGAGGATATTTTGCCGGTGCCGAAACGCTCCGTGCACGGCAGGCAACGTTGCCAGAACGGTGCGTGCAGGCGGCGAAACGGTGAGCATACGGGTTATAACCGCTTATGGTCACCGTTCAAAGCCCGTTTTAAACTCATTGCCATATTTCTTGCTCGCTCTTGCCGGTCTGATAACTATTCGCTTGCTCTTTCTGACGAGTCTTGCTCTTGCGAAAAAACGCGGGTACTAGGGGGATGAAACTAGGGAATGCAAATCGGTTATTTTTTGTATGGAAATAACCGCGGTTTCGGTTAATAACCGATAATTTCCATACAAAAAATAACCGAAAATAACCGATTTGCATTCCCTAGATGAAACGCGCATGCTACGGCGATTATAGGCGGATGCTATGGGGATGATACGCGGTTCCTACGGGCACTAAACCCGTTATGTAAGGATATGAAACAACGTGGACACGGTGTAGTGGGCATAGTAGTCCGTATCGCGTTAAATTCCGTGCCTGATACGTTCACAGCACGGTCATGGTATGATACGGTGTAGTGGGCAGAGACCTTTAAGGTCCTCCATTGGCCAGTTAGGAGTCTCTTGGTACAGTACACAGTCGTCTTTGTTTCATGAGGTGACAATTTCCTGTCTGAACGTATGAACATCAATCTAGTCAAAGCGATGATTAAGAGGCCTAGAGATTTACAAGACGGACGGAGTTCATAAATTTTTCTCTTTGACATTTTTTGTCGCTCATTGTAAAAGGTAGGTATAGAGTCGGACCAAGAAAAGTCTGCAGCGGATTTGATAGCCCACGCAGTGCCAGTGTTATGACGTATAAATAACACTTGCATTGCTGCAGGCTTTTCTTGGTCCGACTCTAAAAGCATGCTAAACATGACATAATGACTGTAACAATAGCAAGGTTGATCAGACAAAATTGTTACATAGGTACAGTCGCCATGAGATATATCGGAGCGGGCAGGTGCTCAAAAATATCGAAACATGCATTTAAACATCTCAATAAGGCTGCGTACCCACCAGTGATGTGCGAGGATGCATAGCGAGGGATGTGTTTCTTAAGAACCAATAGAATCACTTCATTTTTAACGCCTCAGCGCTGCACTAGTCGGCAATTTTCTATTGGTTCTTAAAAAACACATCCGTCGCACATCTCTGATGGAAAATCTTGGCCGCTCCGTGATATCTCATGGCGACTGTACTGAATGTCTAGGACGCTCTAATAAATCGCTAATCTTCCATTATTGAAGTAACTCAGTAATAATTTAATTTATCATTCTGACGAAGCGCAAATGTTATCTTTGTTATCAATGGTCAGCTGATTGTGACGAAGCGGTATACAGTGTGGAAAGATAAGTCGGGCCCTGGAGGAAACTACCTTAAATCCTTAGCTGGCTCATTTTACTTAAAGGAGACAATAAAGGAGAAAATAAAGGAATTATTTTTAAAAAGAAACAAAACTGCATTTAAAGATTTTTCTTTTTTTCTTCAATTTGGCTTGTCTAAAAAAATCTTGAGTACTAAATATTAGATTTTATGGATATTTTGTACGACAGACAAGTCTAAGACCTAATGTTTCTTGGAGAAATGTTATCATTAACATTAACTGTATCGACTAGTAGAATAAAATTGCGAGTGTTTATTTTTTGGAATTTTTACTTGGTTCGAGTCCCGGGGGAGGCAAGCGAGTTTTAGAAAATCTTTGATTGCAGTTTTGTTTTTTTTTTTAAATAAAGGAATGTCTCCTTTAAGTAAAATGAGCCAGCTTAAGGATTTAAGGTAGTTTCCCTCCAGGGCCCGACTTATCTTTCCACACTGTATATTCCGTACATTACAATATTGACAATATGTGTCGTTCTCAAGCAAAAAGTCCCACTTCGTCGCTTGCAATAAAGACGCTTTTACAGGTTCTTCTTGACGCTTAACCGCTGAACCGATTTCGTTGAAATTTGGTATAGAAATAGTTTGCGTCCCGGAACAGGACATAGGATAGATCTTATAACCAAAATCATCTTTTGAAGGTGTGAAAAGTGGCGTGGAAATTTGTACGGGAAATCAATAACCGCTGAACCGATTTATATGAAATTTGGGATGGTCTACATCTTTGATTTAGTTAAAAATGATGAAAAAACATGACTTCAAACCTAAACTTAAACAGTATTAACTTCAAGAAGTCAATTCTGAATTCCCCCCCTACACCTCATTTCACACCTTTAAAGGATGATTTTTGAGATAACTTATTATATCCTGTCTCGGGACTCAAAATATATGTGTACCAAATTTAAATTAAAACTGTTCAGCAGTTTAAGCGTGAAGAGGAGTTTAAAAGAAAGTATTTTAATAAGTTTATATGTTTTTACTTCGGAATGGTGTCAATGTGATACCTTAACTAAATTTGGTACTGCGAATTTATACGAAAACGATACCAAACATGGCCTCGTAGCTTTACTGTTGTAGAAGTCAAAATAAAATTGAGAGCCCTAAATTCTTATTACTTGCCCAAACTTGTGTAGAAGGAAAAGGTAAAATAAAAGTCTTCGGCAGGAATATAAGACACAAATATATATTTTTTTTGCGTTACTATTTCATTCATCAAATATAAACATACCTTGATTATACTATTCTAGTGAGATCCTCATAGATAAACAAAAACATTTACTTAAAAAATTACAAGGTCGAAATGTCACGGAACTTGTGAGAGTAATATGTGAAAAATATAAACTTTTATGACAAAAAAAATCTGGACACAATTTAAGAATCACCCAATTGCGTCGAGGAATCATCTGTATTTTTGCTTGTTTCATTACCTCCTCGCTTCTTTTTTGTTCTTTGTATTCTGTAGCAATTTGTTAGATCTGAAAATACAGATAACTTGCGTCGTCACGGATGTCGATTTATAGGTTTTAGGGAGTGCAGAATTCGAAAACGATGATCATTTTATAATCCAAGATGGCGGCTACGTATTTTGTCATAAAAGTGGAATCCAAAATAGTCATCATTTTCGAAATCTGCGCCCCCTAAAAACGACATCCATAACGACTTTTATGATATAGTGCATGGCCGCCATCTTGGAATCCAAAATAGTCATCATTTTCGAAATCTGCGCCCCCTAAAACCTATAAAACGATATCCATGACGACTTTTATGACATAGTGCATTGCCGCCATTTTTAAATTGAAAATGTTATCATTTTCGAAATCTGCGCCCCCCCAAAACCTATAAAACGACACCCATGACGACTTTTATGACATAGTGCATGGCCGCCATTTTGGATTCCAAAATGGTCATCATTTTCGAAAGCGGGGCCCCCTAAAACCTATAAAACGACATACATGACGACTTTTATGGCATAGTGCATGGCCGCCATCTTGGAACCCAAAATGGTTATCATTTTCGAAATCTGCGCCCCCTAAAACCTATAAAACGACACCCATGACGACTTTTATGGCATAGTGCATGGCCGCCATTTTGGAATCCAAAATGGTTATCATTTTCTAAATCTGCGCCCCCCAAAACCTATAAAACGACACCCATGACGACTTTTATGACATAGTGCATGGCCGCCATTTTGGATTTCAAAATGGTCATCATTTTCTAAATCGGGGCCCCCTAAAACCTATAAAACGACATCCATGACGACTTTTATGACATAGTGCATGGCCGCCATCTTGGAATCCAAAATGGTTATCATTTTCGAAATCTGCGCCCCCTAAAACCTATATATCGACACCCATCTCGACTTTTATGACAAAGTGTTTTGCTACCATCTGCATGCAAGACATTTCTATTATTTTTACGTACAAAAATGGCCCCCTGTCAACTTTCAATCGAGATTTAATCGATAATTTATTCGATTAATATTCAGATTAATTCAATTTCAATCTATGTTAGGTCGACTAAACTAATCGCGATTAAAATTTGAGAATTAACTTTCTTTATTCCATTAATTAGTCGAATAAACAGTTAATCGATTAATGCCCATCTCTGACCACGGCATTCTTACACTTTGAGAATATCTGAAAACAAATCAACACAAGGAGCCATTTTGCAAATCCAGTAACATACCAGTAACTTTGTTATTACTTTTGACAGCGCGTGTCATGTGTCAACACAGAGTCGACACAAAGTCGAAACATTGCAACTACTTTGTGACTGCAATATTTCTCAGCCTTAAACCATATTTATACATCATAATTAACAAGTTTCGTAGTATGTAAAGCGTTATTTCTGTTATTTAAGTATAGTATACGCATCGAAGTACTAAAAATGCTTCAAATAAAATAGTTATGAACACAGGCACTGAGAAGTAAACAATTTCATTTCCGGCTAAACTAAAACAATGTGGTGGCGCGTTGATTATATTACACTTAGTTTATCAAATCACTCGAGCAGTTTAATTCCCCATAATAATTTAAGTCATATTGTAATATAAATGCAAACAATATATAATTACGTCTTGTAATCCGTTTTAGAGATGGCGTATTAATGTCACTTATTTTTATTTAAGTATTTTTCCATCTGACAGTTTCCATTTGACAGGAACAAAATGAACGAATGAACGAATGATTTTGGCATAAAGTAGTCGCAAACCCGAAACAATGTGTGCACACGGCGACCACACTTTATGTCACTTTGTGTCATGTGTCGACCCTTCCCCATTTCTGGTAACTGTGTCGACACGGCGACGACTCTGCGACTGGAATTGTGACCGAAACAGACGGTGTCGACACAAGATGTGTCAACACCGCGTCGTAACGGCGACTGGAAATGGTTGTATGGGCAGGAGGATGCGGCACATTATGCGCCAACTCTGGTTAACATTTGAAAATCCAGTTCCTACAGAACATGGTGCCGTAAAGCGCTACCTATAGTCTGTTCTTTAGGTATTTAAATAAAAGTAAACAAACAATTTGTACATTTTCGGGTAGTTATAACATTTGTTGGTTAACTGACCAATTACAAAACCGCCTGGATCAGTCACTGAACGACCTGACTTTAACCTACCTACATTATTTGATCATGTAATATTTTCATCTACCCTCAACTGGCTTAAGGAGCCATTTGAGGGTAGATTTTGTTTACTTTTATTTAAATAATAAAATAAAGTTTAAATACCTAAAGATACAGAGTATAGTTTAGCTGTCAGACTCGGGGCCTGATATTTTTACATTTTATACCTCTTCTAATACAATCAGCTCTTTGGTTTTTAGCTAGATAGCCAAACTTGACACTCCGTCACTAAATTCTAAGGGCATGGGAAAGTCACTTCGCCAATGACAAAATGATAAACTGCAACAAATAGTAATATTGGTTAGTTGCTACTTGAAAAATAGATGTCATTCACCTTTGCGTTATTTAGTGACCTTGAAAGTTGTCGTCGCGACTTGCAATGCAGTAAGTACATGGTCGCGCATATCTCGTCGAAAGGTAGCCATAGGAACTCGTCAATACCATCGGCCACACTACACATCGGTATCTGGGCTTTAACCGCGAAAATCGAAGTTTGCAAATTGCGGGCATTTTTTCTCTGTCACTCTTAATTACGCCTTCATTGGAGTAAAAGAGAAAGATCCCCGCAATTTGCGAAATTCGGTTTTCGCGGTAGCCCCTCTGTACATCGGTGGACCTTATGCCTTTTGTAATAAGGTCCACCGATGTATTAGTTAGGAGTGTTGCTGTTTGTACAAAAACGCAAACACATTAAGGCTCATTAACACATTCACCGCTGAGCTACGGTCGTAGCCGATAACATGGTAATCATGGTATATAGCGAAAATGCTTCGTAGAGGCAAAACGCTAACGTGTCGTGATTAGCGCTGAATGGGTTAAAAGGGTCCTGAAAAGTACTTGATAGACATGCAACCAAAAAGTAGAGTTACAAAAAAAATGTATATCAAAAAGTATTTTTTGAGTAATTTGCTTTGTCGTACTTTCTTTGACTTTAACAGATTGTCAATTTGATATTACTCTGTAACCTCTATCTATTTTGAACTTTAGGACGTACAAATAAAGGTTCGTTTTGCATTTGTTTGCGTTTATAAAATAAGCGTTTCTAAAATCAGATAGGTGACTCATCCACGTGCTAAACAAACAAAATGGCGTGTTTTAGTGCAAAAACTTGTTGCTTACGACTTACCTATATTGCAGCCAGTTGTATGGCTGTGGTCATTGAACGCAAGTGAATTCACGCTTTTTAGGGTTCCGTACCCATAGGGTAAAACGGGACCCTATTGCTAAGACTTCGCTGTCCGTCCGTCCGTCCGTCCGTCTGTCACCAGGCTGTATCTCACGAACCGTGATAGCTAGACAGTTGAAATTTTCACAGATGATGTATTTCTGTTGCCGCTATAACAACAAATACTAAAAACAGAATAAAATAAAGATTTAAGTGGGGCTCCCATACAACAAACGTGATTTTTGACCGAAGTTAAGCAACGTCGGGCGGGGTCAGTACTTGGATGGGTGACCGTTTTTTTTTTCGTTTTTTGCATTATAGTACGGAACCCTTCGTGCGCGAGCCCGACTCGCACTTGCCCGGTTTTTAAGCAAGCATAGATTATATGGTTAATATTGAGATAATTAAGTCATTATCTTTTCTTTCGTGACCAAATTTCCCGTCCTATAGTATTTGTACTGACATATAACTAGAGATGTGCGCCGATGGCAAAATCATCGGCGGCGGCGTCCGATGATTTTTTGATCGGCGGCGGCGGCGTGATCGGCGTGAAATCGGCGTGGCATAATTTTTGATACTGCATGAGAACGTGGCTGTAGAAACTCTACATTAAAGCCTTCTGAATATTTAATAGACTATCCAAAACATATTATGTGTGTTTTCTAAATTATTGCCGAAAATTATATCCCATCATGTCACTTGGCAACCATATATTACCAATACCAACCTAACGGTTACCAACGGTATGTTTAAATATGAAAATAAAAAGTTAATGTTAGAATAAAGATGTCACCGTTTTCGAAAGTAAACGTCTCTGGCAGGTTGATTCGCTCAACAGAATGTCTTTGAAGTATCCCGTTTTATGGAATATTAAGGTCTACTTTGTTTTATTTACTGCTAGCTTAGTGATGATACTTGGTGATTTAAGTTCCTATAGGTAGGTATAATTGTTTAGGTATAGCTTATTACGAAGCTTTATCCTGACTTTTATAATTTTGATTGAAATATAATATATTGTTAAGTAAAAGAAGCTGATAATCTGAAGAAGAATTGATCGTGTGTAATTTTAGATGAATTTGTATATTATGTGATAAATAAATCAAATAAAGTATTAAAATAAATCAAATCATATCTATCATAAATGATGACCCTTATGCGTGTCATCAGCATCATACGAGAAATCATAAAATACGCAATTATAATCGTGGTGACAGCTTGCTCTCCAGCAACATTCTAAGAAGAAAATAGCATGTATATCGCTCCTTGAGAAACACAGTGTCATTAAGCGAAAAACGTGTTTTTTGGGTACAGAGCTTTAAAATTTTCGAAATCTTCAAACGTCTAAAACTAACGTTCTAGTGATAAAAGTAAGATTTTTTTGCTATGTTTTGTTAGATTTTTAACTAAGCTTGTTAGCCGTTAGAGTAAACTGTGTTGTTTTTGTTTAATTTATAAGATAATTCAATTAAAAGAAAATTGAAATGTCACTTTTCCGTTTATTTTTGCTTAATGTCACTTGACGTCTTCGCAATATAGATTCAATTTCTGGAAAAGTGACACTATATCCTGTTATTTGAAATAAATTAACCTTTATTTCAATGAAAACCCGCAAATAGAACCATTTTACATGGATGTCAATTAATATTTATTAAAGTAAGCGACATTCAGTTCCAAAAAATTAGCAAATTAGACTATTTTTTCTTTAAAATTAGAGTATTCTTAGCTTGTTTTGTTTGGCCATATTTTTACGATCAAAAATTACCAAAGTATTTAAACAAAGGGGAGGATAATAATTGGGGGATAGGATGTAAGGGGCCGGAATGGCATGTTACGGATTCCAAACCAGCCTCTCTTGCTCGTGGTCACCCTGTTGAATAACAAACGAGTTAACGAGCCTCTGACGATCCAACAACCCGCACTGGACCAGCACGGTGGGCTTATGGTACAATCTCATTTGACAAGTACGATCCTTTGTTACGGCGCTAAGTGCCCTGTAAAAGTGGTACCTACTAAGAATCCCCGGGCGGAAGATACCCACAAAAAGATTTTAATGATCCATGCAAGAAAAAAGAACTCCAACACCTATAAAGGCCGCACTTTGATAAACGAAGAGCGCAGTTCAGTGGAACTGAAACACTGCGTAAAATAAATTAATGGGACGTTGTGGGGTTGTCAGAAGTTCGAAGAGAAGGCGTGAACCGTTAACCATTTTGGAACAGCCAGCGGACAATATGGAGTAGGCTTTGTCGTCAAAAAGAAGTGGAAGAACAACAATGTCGGGTTATCAAATTACTCCGACAAGGTGGCTGTGTTGACGTTAAGTATATCCCAAATCCAAAAGTCATATACATTAACCCCAATCAAAACTTACGCATAAACATCTACACATTGCGATGATAAGATTGAAGAGTATTACGAGATTATGAGCCCCTAAATCAATCTAGCAATGAAAAGCAGGAAACATGGACCATTGTCCTTGGTGATTTCAACGCTAAAGTCAGATCAAGCACAGATTGGATACCTAACATACTGCTGCTGCTGCTATGATGCTGACATAGTTGGACCACATATGGCCTTGGCAGCAGAAACGACCGTAGTTCTCGGCCTATTCCATTTGCCTTTGGTCAAAACATGAGCGTAAGTAATTCCTTCTTTCTCAAAAAACCTCAAACTCGCTGGACCTGGACTTCACCTGGCGGAATATCACACACGAAATTGACTACCTACTTATATATTTTTATCTGACAAAAGTTTAATTAGAGATTTATGTAGGTAGGTACGTACAATCAATACGTTTAAATTTAGATCCGATCACAGACCCGTGACAGCATAAATAAATTAGCAATTAGGACTTTAGCAATTAATTCATAAATAGGTAAAACACCTAAACAGAGATACACTCTTATTTGTAATTACGATCAGTTTAACTTAGAATAACGAAGTAATTTTGACACCTTGCAAGAAGACACAACAAATACACATTCAGAAGTTCAAATTCAAAATAACAACATTATAAATAGTTAAAAAACATCCGGTATCAAAATTAAACCAATCCGGAAAAACAACAAAAAACTCACAAATGACACATTACATTATTAGAACTAGCTCTTCTGATAGGGTACGAATTCTTCGTCATCATCAGTATTAACTTTATTAACATTATCAACTAAAAGAGTAGTATCAACTTTAAAATTTGTTGTCTTGAATTGCGTTGAGACATTTCCTACTGTAACAGAACAATAGTTTTATGGGTAATGAATAGTGATAATAATAATTAATGTGTGTTTTGTGTCACCTTGTCAGAAATAAAATTGGAACATAACAGACATCTCAAAAATAACTTGCTATTTTTGATTAATGAAAAAGTATCACACAAGACACAAATAGTATTACAGTGGAAACTGGATAAGTGGAACCTGGGTTAGTGGAAAACCTCTTTAAGTGGACCCAAGTTCTCGGTTCCAGTCCCTTGGCAACGAATTACCTCTATAAGTGGAATTTTGGGACCTCTATAAGCGGAATTCATTTTTTCGAAAATTTCTTATTTTTACCTCTGTAACTGGAAGCAGCCGTCTCCGAAACCTCTATGAGTGGAATAGCTCGGCGTTATAAAATTTGTAATTTTAATAAACCGTCACAAGGAGGGTAGTTTGTTTCGTTAACATTATGGTTCGTGTTTTAATTACGTATTTTTTATGAGATCACAAATCGTTCAGTTTGGTTCTTTTAGCCGTGGTGCGGTGCCGTGCTGATAGATAAGCAATGCCTAAGCGCAAAATCAAGTTTTTATATCTCTTCAGGATAAATTAAAAATTATAACAGACTGAAAAAGCAATAGAAACACTGCAGAGTTTTTTTTAATCGCAGCCAAACGTAGACAAAAATGTGTTCGACAGTATTCTCGATATTGAAAGAAATGTGGTAAAATGTGACTCAGGTCAACAAACCAAAATAACGGTTTTTTTTTCATTAAAGTACAATCGGTACATTGATTTATTTAACCATACTGGTTTCTCTTGCATAAATAAATATTAGGAGTGATTTTGTTTAATTGATTTTGTTTTTGAAAATTGTAAACGTGTACTGTGGATTATTTACAGTATTGCATTTTTTAAAGTCAGGATTACATACCGATTTTTTGTTAATACATTCATATTTAAGAAAAGATGATTATTTATTTCTTGATCTTTTATTTGACCATACTATACGTGACCTCTATAAGCGACATTACTAGCATTCACAACCTCTGTTAGCGAGAGCCTCTGTAAGTGAGAAAACGTTTTATTTGAACCTGGTTAAGTGGAAAACTGGATAAATGGAAAACCTGGATAAGCGGAACTAAACAGCCGGTCCCTTGCGATTCCACTTATCCAGTTTCCACTGTATATTATAATTAATAAATATGGGAATCTTACACATACCAACCTAATTCCACAGTCAGTTCAAAATACGGCTCGTACGAATCCCTTCGTTTGACATAATTAATGAAAGTCATGATGTACTGTTTGTCAGATCATCGTTAGTCATAATTCTGAAACCGTTTACTTTTCAGGATTTTCGTAAGGTTGTCCTATAGATAGTTTAGGTTAGGTTAGGTTTGTTTTATGGCAATCCTAAAAAGTTACGCGTTTCTGAGAAAAACCCGCAGGTAGGTGTAGGTATTGTTTGTCCGCATTTTCGTTATGACTAACGAAAATGCGGACAAACAATACCTACATTATGCCTTAAAACTTTATGGTAAAAAATAGAGACTCGTAATGCGGCTATATCTATCTAATTATAAATAGTCGTCTAGTAGGTACCAATAATACAACCCCATTATGAACCTTATTGAACAAATACAACACAGTGACATTAAGCAACGAGTGACATTCATTAACGACACCTTTATAAGCGTTCTGTACCAGTTGTAGTGGCTTTAAGCTTAAAACGACATTTTTCACTTAAGCACGCCCAGTGTCGCTATGGTAAACTTAGCTAGAAATATGACACTACACAGATAATGACGATTGACATGCTTAAACTGCTGTCAGCTTCTTAAAATCACAATGACACTTAAAGTAAAAGAACAGTACGTTTTTATTTTTTGTCAGCATTATGGCTTTGATTTTTAAGCAAAACCGTCTTTATAGGTATAATGTCACTTTACTTATTTCAAAACATTAAAAAATGCAAAAGTACAAGTGTCCTTAAAGGGAAAAGTACAATATTGCTTTAAATTGAGTTTTGATTTTGATACCATATTATAAGTTCAAAGTGACATAGTACGTATAGATACACTATTTCTTATGAAAAGTGACGTACTTACCATTGTATCTCATAGAAAACCGTCACTAAGTAAAAAAATACAACATTCTTCTCTTTAATGACATTGTTCCTATAAGGCAGGCACCTATTCCCTCTATTCGTCATAACGACATTAGCGCCCTCTGGCGGTTCTAATAGAGCTAGGGCGATAGGTGTCTTCGTATTGCGTGCGTTACGATCATATGAGCTAGATGGCGTTATTAACTCAAAAACCCCATTTTTTGGATAATGACGTTATGTTTCTCAAGGAGCGATATGTCCTAGGATATGAACCTGCTATTTTCTTGACTTTAGTTCACTGATTAAATTGACAATCAAGAGACTATTGAAGTAAAACAAAAAAGCTGTGCGATAAAATATCAAATAATAACCTGAGATCCAGAAACTAGATCTTGTTTAAATTAACGCTAAATCGTTATCACAGCTAACACCGCAACGACAAAAATGATGCTAATTTGGTTCACTGGCAAATAATAAGCGAAAAAGCATAAGGTTCTTTAAATTATATCTCTGACACTATCTACTCACTACGCAACATGCAATAAGACACGATAGGTATCAAAATTGCCCACGCCGATTATACGCCGGTCAAATTTATCGGCGGCGGCGGCGTGGAAAAATCGTCGGCGGCGGCGGCGCGGCGGCGCGGCGCACATGTCTACATATAACTTATTAGAACCGACAAGAAAAGAACCGATTTCACTACACAGTTTAAAAATAACATCATTTTATCATCTTCATCAGCAGGTCAGTTTCATAAAATGTACTGTTCGTGAGTAATAACACTTTACAGTACATATGGTCCTATTTTCCCGCACTAGTGCGTAAAATAGCACTTTTCGTGCGTATATCAAACGTTTAAAGGGCCATATGTACTGTCAAACGTTGTACGATAAACGTGCTTCCTCTTTTCAGCACTTGTATTGTAAATAACTATTTTGCTTATAAAAATAAAAATCAGCCCTTAAAACAAAAATAATTAGTATAGTTAGCAATAGTTATTGAGAGAGAGAGAGAGAGAGAGAGAGACGAGTTGCGAATTACCTATTCGCACGTGTATCGTACAACGTTTTACAGTACATATGGCCCTTTAAACTTTTGACATCGCACGAAAAGTGCTATTTTACGCACTAGTGCCGGAAAATAGGACCATATGTACTGTAAAATAATTTTCGAATTCGGTCTAAGAGTCTCCGAGTAATCGATGAATTCAGAACCACTTTTCTTGATATCGGTTAAAAATAGAATAAACTATCATTTATTTTAATGTTAAAAATCACGCGATTGTTTTAATGGTATGGGCTAACTAGCTGACCCTTTGAACCTATTTGAATATGAGCTTGCATTTTTAACGTGTAATGCGGCTATAATAGGCCACACGATGTCAACTCGTTGTTTCCTGATCAATATTCTAAATTTAAAACGTGGGCAATTAAGGATGACGTACAGCGGTATAAATACAGTACAATACCATAACTTTGCTCGAAGTTCTGAAGACTTTACCTAATGATATCTCTAAAACTGGACCAGAACCAGACTATTTTATGCCACAATATAGTGTTAAAACTGCTGATTACCTATATTCTTAATAGACAGTTGAATTTATGACATATCCTCAAAACCAGGTAAAGTATTTTGCGAAATTCAAACGAAATATAGATAATAAGTACGTAAATAATCGGTGTGGATATGAAATATAAAGATTCCCTGTCCAACTGTTTTATGTCATTGCTTTAACTCCCCATTTCTCTTATTTCCAGGATGCATGTCAGCGTTGTGCATATTCGTGCTGTACACGAAGCACCTGATCATCGTGTACCTGTACCTCATGTCCGTGGGGCTGGTGTTCGTCTCCTACTGGACCAACGTGTCCGCCATCAAACAAGTACAGGCGCTCACGCTCGCCGCGACATCCCCGCACCACTCCACCAGCATCCTAGAAGACATCCTCAACCTAAACACCAAAAATCTACTTGATCTCGACGGCCCAGGCATACTAGTTATCCAGAACTTTGCTATACAGTTCACATTAGCCCTACTCTTCAAGAATGTACACTTAGGTCCTCGCCATGCAACTGTTCAGAAGCTTTTACCAGTCAGTTTCATGGCACCGTCCTTTTTGGCTATGCTCCCGGTCCCGCCCAATCTACTTCATCATTCGCCGGTGTTTTCTACTCTGCTGCCACTTTTCCTAGTCAAATACGTGCTCTGGTCTTCAGCGGATAATGTTATACACGTAATTTACGCAGGCATCCAGCATGGCAGGCTGTTTGTAAGCAACTATGGACTTTCCGCCCTTGTTGAGACTGAATGGATGCGCTTAAATGTTCCTTGCGTGCTCCGCGTCTTTTGGGTGCTTCGCGTCGCCGAGCACGCGATACTACTCCTCATGGACAACTATGACGAGGAGGCCGATGAAGGTCTCCGAGTTTCAACTCTGCTAGCCGTCCAATCGCTAGCATCGATGGCGAAATCTCTACTCGTAACCGGCTGTGAAACAATAACCGCCGTCCTTGGCATGACTTCAGTGATCTCATTCTTTTGCCACTACATTGGAAACTTCTTCCAGTGGATATTACTAACCGACGAGGAAGAGGACAAAAGTATTGGCACAGTATCCGCTATACTGTTCTACATACTCGCTCTGCAGACAGGACTGACTTCCTTAAACCCTGAGAAAAGATTTATCAGATTATGCAGAAATTTTTGTCTCTTATTCACCGCTTTGCTGCACTTTCTGCACAATATTGTGAACCCAATGCTGATGTCTTTAAGCGCGTCGCATAACCCAAGCATGCACAGACACGTCAGAGCATTAGGAGTTTGTGCTTTTCTTATAATATTTCCTATATCGTTACTGGTGTATCTGTGGTCGCAGCACTCCATCTCAACATGGCTGCTCGCCGTGAGCGCTTTCAGCATAGAGGTGATAGTCAAAGTTGTGGTCAGTCTGATGATATACTCATTATTCTTAATCGACGCGTACAGAAGCACATTCTGGGAACAACTTGATGACTATGTCTACTATATTAGAGCTTTTGGCAACACCATAGAGTTCTGCTTTGGGATTTTCTTATTCTTCAACGGCGCGTGGATTTTGCTGTTTGAGTCCGGAGGGGCCATCAGAGCGGTGATGATGTGTATACATGCATACTTTAACATTTGGTGCGAAGCTCGCGCGGGCTGGTCCGTCTTCATGAAGCGCAGAACAGCTGTTAATAAAATTAACTCCCTCAGAGAGGCATCCGCAGACCAGTTGGACACTCTGGACGATGTCTGCGCGATCTGCTACCAGGAAATGCACTCAGCAAAGATCACTCGCTGCAACCATTATTTCCACGGAGTGTGTTTGAGAAAGTGGCTCTACGTCCAAGACCGCTGTCCACTCTGTCACGACATACTCTATAAGATAGACAGTGACGTAAACAAAGACTCGGACCAGGGTAACGAGGAGAACAGCAACAACCAGAACTTGCTGCTAGAAGAAGAACCTGAACTGATCTTAGGCGAGGACGTGAGGTGACTCGACGGCCAAAATATACGACCTATAAATTAGAAAAATAATTTGAGTGGTATTTTTTAATGATTTTGTATAGTAAGTTATTGTTTTTTTTACAATCAGACGGATGAACCTGTGATTGCTTGGTATAAAGTCTATTTTTGTCTGTGTGGGTGTTGTGGAGTTTCGTGGCCGAGCGAGGCGAGGGTCACTATAGTCTCTGTGTACTCGAGTGTCGAATGTTAAATTGCGCTAGTGTATCGATCTAACAATTAGAAAGACCAACGGCGAGTAAAAAATAAACACTATCTGTATACAACGCTGTTGTAAAATTGTTGTACGTGGCGTCACTTTAGCAGGGTCACACATGTCCCATTTATGTGATGACAATTTGACTTCCGCATATACTTGTCGCTTTCATGTAAGAGGCACCACTTTGTCAAGGCGCTACTGGTAAATCATTAGAATTCGTTGTTATCTACAGCCGACAAGGTGGTACCTTTTTCCTGAAATGTCACATATCATAACGCCATCTGTTGATGCGATATCACTAAATGTTTCAATACTTTCAATAGATTAAATGGGCCTATGACCTCGCCAAAGAGAATTTGTACTAATACAGTACATTACATACGTACATTTACTTATCTTTCGACAGACGATTAAAACTGTTAGAACGCCATTTGACTTTTAACATTATTCTTTCACTGATTAAATATTAATATTAACGCCATCTACTCGAGAGTAGGCTGAAGGTTATGGCGCCATCGCTCGAAAAGATTGCACCATACCTTTGGCCTATAGTCGAGTAGATGGCATTAATATTTAATAAGTTAACAGTGTTAACACATATCAGTGAAAGAATAAGGATCAAAGTCAAATGGCGTTCTAACAGTTTTATCATCTGTCGAAAGATGGCAGTACAGTGGCTACATAATTTACTTTGACAATCCGTCTCTATTCTCTTTGACCTCGCTAAAATGACGGACTTTACAAAAAACTAATTATTTCAAAGGAGTACACCATTGTTTAGAAATTACTACTAGTGTATTTTTACTCGTCCCTGGAGAGACAAAAAAACTAGACATATAAAGCTATTTGTAAATAGATAAGGTATTTAGAAATAGCTTTTAATATTTGAAACTATTTTAAATTATATATAAAAATAGTAATTTCTCACGGTAAAATGTAAATAAAACATTTATTTTAGTAGTAATCTGCCTTTGGTCTCATAGTTTGCTGGCAGCAGAGACAAATAAGAATAGAAACTCATAATCTGCGTATGAAGTTCCATTTTTTCATTTATGTAGATCTCAGAGGGCCTAGCCAAGATGCCAATTGTGTGCGCCGTAGCGAACGAAACGGTAACGTCTCTCCATATAGTCCATATAAGTGCGCCAGAGATACCTACAGTAGCGTTTCGTTCGCCTCGCAATATGCAGATTACCAGTCCACATTTATTTGTCTCTGCCAGCGAGTATAAATCGGATTACAATTTACATTTAAGTTGTTAAGATATTTTTGCTTGGACGTGATGATATATTACTTATAATAAAAACTATTAAGTACGGATCTAACAGTTTATTGTAACAGACATCAAAAGGGAACAAACATACAAAATATAAAATCTTTGGCAGCACCTTACTTATATAAAATCTTTCCTCTTTCTAACAACCCTTTTTAATGAAAATAATACTTAATATGTAACAAACGCTCTCTCACAATCTTGTACTTCTGTTAAATTTTAGTTTAAAAGGCAGGATTTTTCTGAATTACTTAGAGAAAAACTACATAAAATAACTTGCCGAATTATAATTTTGGCCGACTTTGAGAAAGGTTTCCAAGTCATAGCAGTGGTCAATAAACCAACAAACGGTTTGGCTAGTTTCTTAAACACAATCATTTTCATGAATTTAAAACTCCAGAAACTTTTGAACTTATACTCTGGCAAACCCACTTTGTCAGTAGAAAAAGGCGCGAAAATAAATTTAAAGGAGGACAACATTTCGCGCCTACATTTTTTAAATTTGCCGCCTTTTTCTACTGACGGAAATGGCTTGCCAAACTATATTTTTGCTTTGGTTGGCTCTTGTTCTTCAGTTTGGTGATATCTGAATAACGACGATTTCTATTGCCAAAACGGTAACGGTACGGTGGGTAGTTACCAAATGTCCCTTCTGGTCACAGACTTGGCAGTTATTGTAGCTTGGCTTCATGGTCCTTATTTATATCCTTTGGGCAACATTATATAATCCAACTTAGTAATATCTGTTTAAGTAGATAAAAACCGACAGGTAAACGCTGGAGTCAGTGGCATCACCACGACAGGGATTCGTGACCGGCGCTGAAGATCTAGTTGAATATGAGCTCCTTGTAGTTGGACAGCAGGTAATAAATGGAGACGCGGCAGTTGGTGGAGGGGCGGGGCGGTCAAAAGTTATCGTTCACGATGCTGTGTCATGATCGGCGCTGAACGTCTAGTTTAACATGCACTCAATTGCACTCCTTGTAGTTCGACAGCAGGGAGCCCATTTTTGAAATTCTACCGCTCGTTTTCGTGCATTTCGTTCAATAATATCTCGGCTACTAGGCATTTAAATTCTACTAATAGAATTGAAAACGAGTGGTCAATACCACTCGATTCCAAATTTCTATCGCTCGTATTTCAAAAATTAGCATTTCGCCGTTTTCCACCGATTTTCGAGTGACGAAATCGAGCGATCGAATTTCAAAAATTGCCCCCCAGGTAATAAACGGAGAGGCGGCAGTTGGTGGAGGTGCGGTCAAAAATGTTCGTTCACGAGACGATGTCGTAATCGGCGCTGAACGTCTAGTTACTCTAGTTGAATATGAGCTCCTTGTAGTTGGACAGCAGATAATAATTAGACACGCGGCAGTTAGTAGAGGTGCGGACGACGGTGGTGCGGTCTGCGCGCTCGAAGTTCGCTTTTACGATCTCATAGTAGCGGCCGTCACTGAAACACACAAGCAATAAATAAAGTTATGGACATTATGGTGTTTCCACAGCAAGTACCTAAAATTGTCAAGTGACGTATATCGTCAAATTGGTCAAAGTCAAAAATAGCTGGGGCCAAGTTGCGAAATATTGTAAAAAAAACATTGGACTTGCATTTCATTGGAGGTAATTCCCAAGAAACTACTTTACGTATGGAGCGGGACAATTAATGAATGAATTAACAATGCCCAACAGTGGTCCTTACCTGAGCACGAGACATTTAAGCTTAAGACACTTGACACGCAGAATGTCGATGGCCTTCTGGCTCTTGTCGCTGAAGCGAAGGTTCTCAGGGTCCCAGCGGAGCTCCAGGCGCTCCAAGTTGGGGCAGTTGTTCGCTATGCCGTCCATTAGCTGAAAAAGAAACAAACGAGATAGAACGAGTCGGGGAGTCTTACGATTTGGAATACTCTTTTCTTACGCACTGACCAATGACTGATAGATGCAGTTGTCTCCACGTTAAAATTCAACTGCCATGGGCGAAATAGATTGCAATTAAGTAGATGTGCTAACTTAACGCACCACCCCAGTGATAAATAGACAAAATAATAAAGGGAATTACCTGATCAACGTGAATATTGACTCCAAGTCTCTCCTGTGTCCCCATTATTAATATTCTGTAACAAAAAAATTCCAGTTTTCAGTGAACTTAGCTAAGCGGACCTTGGCGCTAGGCCGGGAAAACGCTAGGTTGAAGAAGAAGAAGAATTTAAATAAAAATAAAACCCCCCAAATAATAATAATTCGCCGCCCCTAAATATCTTGCCGCCCTAGGCCCGGGCCAAAGAGAATTTACTTTCCTTTGTCTATGCCCGGGCCTACTGGGCCTTAGGGCAAATCCGGCACTGGTAGGAGCGGTATTTAAAGTAACTCATCTTTATACTTTAAGCTACTTTTTGTTGGAATGGCTGAATATACTCACTTAGCGTTAGTCAAGAGCTGCAGCACGCTCTGCCACAGCTGATCCGTGATGTGCGGCATGCCGCTCAACACCAGGCCCCACAACTGCGAGCCGTAGCGTGACAAGAAACGGTGTAGAGCCTCATCGCTCAAGCTGTCGGACGAGTCCACGTCCAGGGCGACGAGGTTTCTGAAAATATTGTTTCATATTTATGATAACTGTGGCAATATGGACAAACCTTGTGGTACCTTAAGTGAGACTGAGGAACTTTTGACAGAGGAAAAAATATGTATTGCACCATAATATTATATTTACATACATAGTCACAAGGATGGTGATACTAACACAGACCACTTTGCAGTTTTTAGCTACCTACGGATAGCAGTTTACAAAGTTAAAGTTGTTGTTACCATACCCTATAAGCATCGTGGCGTCTGGTCTGTAATCTGAGCTTTGGTCTAAAGGACTTTCGCATGGCCCCAACCATTTAAGTTTAATTTCCATTAGGTACGGTTACTAACACAATAAATCTTGATGGCGGCATACTAAGGGATAAGTTAAAGATACTGACTTGGCAGTCCCAGCTTCCAGCCAGGCCTTGAGCACGGAATCATTGAACCCATTGATCTGGCCGGCGCTCAAAAAGCGGAGGTTCTGCACGCGGGTCAACATGTCGATGAGGCATTCGGTGGACAAGTCTGTCGCTGTCACATCCAGTTCCTGGATAGAGGACTTCTCCCACTCGACCGCCATTACGTGCTCTGATTGAAGACCTGGTGAAGAAAGGTTTTATTGGGCTTGTAACATTTATTTGCATTCACCTAATCGAGGAATCTCTTTAAACTCTCTCTCCTCTCGAACATAGTATAGAGAGAATACGTGGGACGCTAATCTACCAAAAAAAAGACGATCCCGCCAGATAAAGATACAATATCGAACTTTGTGGTATGTCTAAATTTAGTTAAGGCGGTATAAGGACACATCTAATTTTTTTCTAAATTTGTGTTAAGCAGGGATCGTACATTTTCCTGCATTTTTGGTGCACGAAGTGTTGTTAACGGAATTGGAATAAATAACTTCCAACCTAATGATTAATTAGCGTTTATTACGTTGATATTAACCGTAATTTACCATTTCAGTTGAAATTATCTATACCAATTCCGTTAACACCACTCTGCTGTACCAAAAATGCTGGAAAATGTACGATCACTGGTGTTAAGACAAGACTGTAGATTTACTCACTGCAGCCATTCATGAGCAGACAGGTGAGACGTCGGGAGCGTTGGAACAGTGTCTTCATGGTGGAACCCGTGACCTTATTACAGAAGTTCACTGCCAGGCACTCCAACTATAACACATAATGACAAAGAAATATATATGTTAGGTAAACATGTCAGATAAACGTCAGTGCATACAAAAATTTGCACAATCGTGCAAGGTTTTCGGCAGAGGGGTAAGCTCTTAAGGCGACTCCGGTTATTAAATGCTATAAGATCTCAACTCTTAAGTACCCGTAGCAAAATAAGTTGATAAGACGTAACCAGGTATAATTAAGGGTTGAAAAACATTCGGTCAGGAACGTGGTCAATTTATTGGCCTTTTTATAGTCGAGCAAACTTCAGCCTCTTTGTTACGGAAAATTGCAACGGTAAGTAGTAAAGAAAGTATCCCTGTTACCTGTATGCAATTGGAGCTGAAAGCGTCAATATGCGAGTCGTCCACGAAGTTGATGCCGTATAGGTTGATCACGCGCAGGTTGGGCGTGGCGGACTTCAACTTGTGCACGTTGATCACTTCGTAGATTTCCTCCTCTTCCTCTTCTATCTTCTCATACGTTCCTGTATACAGTTCACATTGCACCCTTTACAATAAAGGGATCGGAACCGGTTTATTGCAAAAACTTTGAAATAACCATATATTCACATATCTATGAAAAGGGACCTTATTGTCGACGGCGCTTACGCCATTATTAACGATGCATAATGGGAACTTTTGGGCCAGGCTTGGTGCATGATGGGGACGGGCAATAGTTTATAGATGTGTTGATGAAGCTTGTTGCAGAAATTATACTACCCGTTCACTTCGAGTTAATGTTGCATAATGACGTCACATCCATTGTCACAATACCTACAAAACGGGCCTGGGTTGCGGCGTGCTGCAGGGGGAGGTAACAGCCAAGTTGAAGCGAACAGGTTTTATATTATAAATGAAATATAAAGTGATAAATACAAGTACTTAAACGGAAATTGCAAAGTTCTTAACGGTAAAACAAAAATTCAAATATCCATCGCATGAGAAAAACATTAGCGCCATCTGGTTTTTCTATTTTGAGTGAACTTCGTGGTTTCTTTAACCCTTAAATGCATAGTGTTGCCAAATAAATGTCTACAAAGCATTAGACAGCTCACAGATTTAAAAAAAACAAAACCGGACAAGTGCGGGTCGGACTCGCCCACCGAGGGTACCGTACTTTTTAGTATTTGTTGTTATAGCGAATATAGTGGCAACAGAAATACATCATCTGTGAAAATTTCAACTGTCTAGCTATCACGGTTCGTGAGATACACGGCCTGGTGACAGATGGACGGACGGACGGACGGACGGACAGCGGAGTCTTAGTAATAGGGTCCCGTTTTACCCTTTGGGTACGGAACCCTAAAAAGGCTTACGTTCTTGAACGCACCTTTATACCAAACGTCAAGTAGTAGGCTGATGGTTTAAGGGTTAAATTTACGCAATATTGTTAATTTATAAAAATTACATTCGTTTTAAGACGAAAAGTCGGTAAGCTTGGAAAAATCCAGAAGTTGATAAATTTTGTATGTGATTTTGAACGGTGTTTTCGGGGTTTGTAATTATTTATTTTTATATTTAAAAACTTTATCATACGTATAAGATGGTCAAGCAGATCTTTTCAGTAGAAGAAGGCGGCAAATTTGAAAAATGTAGCCGCGAAGAGATATTGTCTCATAGAAAATTTGAATTTCGCGCCTTTTTCTACTGACAAGATTTGCTTGACCATCTTATATATCACAAATAGTGTACCTTTCTAATGGTAGTAAAAAAATTTATATATCTATTACTGGAAATTACACATTTAGGTACATAAATTTAATATGATTTAGCCAATTCAACTTCTAACACTGATTTCGCAGTGAAAGTCGAAGTTACATTTTTTTTTAAATTTTTCCTAGAATCGGCAAACAATTATGTGATACATATATAAGTACCTACTAATTTCGGGCAAACAGGAAAATCATGCATTTAAGATTTAAGGGTTAAAAAAGTTACTGACCAATAAGATGTAGAATCTCAAGGCCGTTGATGAAGTTGTATATCTTTCGCATGAAGCCTTCCATGAAGATGACCTCGGACAGGCAGATGCACAGGTAGCGTAGCTTCGTGGGGAACGCCTGCATCTCGGAGAAGTCGTGCAGCTGCATGGCTGGAAAGAAAAAAAAACATATAGATGGTCAAGCAAATTCAAATTTTCTATGAGACGATATCCCTTCGCGCCTACATTTTTCAAATTTGCCGCCTTTTTCTACTGACAAGATCTGCTTGACCAACCAAGTATACAAGCTTTTATCGCTGACTGTAATAGGTACTTTATATTCCACAGGCAACTAAAGTAGGTACGATTCCCAGTATTCCCACCGAACGGAGTCGTAGCGCATTTCACATTTGTTCGACCGCAAGCCGGTCAGCTCCTTCAAGATCTCCACAACATAAGAAAGAGTAGGTAAACTCACCAGTACTGAAATCAAGTAGCATGTGGGTCAAATTAGGACATTTCGCAGCCAACTCGTGTAGAACAGTGTGTGTGATCAGCTCGATTGGCAGCTCTATGTAACGAAGAGACGGTCCGAATCTTATTGATATCAATGCCAAAAGTGATTCCAAAGAACCTAAAAAAAAAAAAAACAATTTAAAAAATAAGCTCTTTAAAGAAAGCGCTAAATATTGAATGAACGATTGAATGCACCACCTGTGTTGCCATATTTATAAAATTCGCGCTAAAATAGAGGCAATTAGTGAACAGGTGTGCGTGATTGATGAATTTAGGTAATTAATGGTACACTAACCGACGTGTAATCCAGATATTTCCGGTCGTAGACTGACGTGCGTCCATAGCTTGGTGTCGTATGCTACTAGGCGCCACCTTTTGCAAACCATAGCCATGCGGCATATTTCCCGGTGTGATAAATACGAAAATATATTTAATAAAACTTTGTCGGGTAATTTTTCGATTGTCTGTAAAATAAAAATCATAATATAAAGAATGATTTATACTTTATAGCATAATATAAAATTGCCTATTGACTAATAGGTATTAAGTATTTTCGATATATAAGTACCTAACTGAGAAATAAATATATGGATCATTATATATTACTTCTGCTTATTAAACATGAATTAAACCCTTTTTTGTTTCACACAAATACACTATAAAATGATTTGCCACATAAACGCACCTAAACAGCAGCAAATTATTTATTTTTAACATAAAATGTTAACCTGCTATTTATTTATCATAGTGCTCTACATTCCATAACATTACCGTGTTTGCGAATGGGCTCCGGACTTTGCCATCTTCTGTCAAATAGACCTGACTGGCTTCCAGGGCCAGTTGACCCCATATATCTGTTCCCAAATCCATGATACAGTGTTAAATATTCACCACAAAACACTAATTATCCATTAAAAAGAAAATTTACTGAAAAATGACACTAATCACGGGTTCACTTCGTGTGCGTTGAAAGTTGGTGGAGAGCGGAGAATACGAAACGCTGTGTTTAATTTTGGAATCATCTGGGAGTAGCCGAGTCTAAAGTATACGCTACAGGAAATATTGGTGGAATGTTTCCATTTTTCTACTTTTTATCGGAGTCCAATTAAGTTCAAGTATATTATTGGAAATAAATATATCATTAAAATTAAGAAGAATATTTAAACGCAAGTCGGGTTTGCGGAAAAATTCTAAATTTATAATTCATAATTTCGTTTACTAACTAGGCGGCAAATCTAAATGCTGGCATTTTCGTGTCCACTAGCTTCTATATGTTATGGTTATGGTAACTAAATTACGAGGGCCAGGCGGCAGGTATGTGGTTAAAAATACATCTGTACACGAGGCGGAGTTCATGAATGTTTATTTGTTGTGTTTGTATTTTAATGCTACTAATTCTTAATGTTTTGCTTTCGTTTGACTTTCATAAAGAAGAGAGTTGTTAGGTGCGTCCTGTAATTTTATTAAATAAGGTTTGTAATTAATACAAGTTCTAATTAAGTATAAAACGTTGTGATTTATAGCTAACCTAATGCAGTTAAGTTAGGGCTTAACTCATATACCTATAGATAGGGGCTGATTAATGTCGACGGCACGGCACCCCACTAATGGTTGGCATATGAAGCCCTTTTTTAAGGCAGCAGTTGTGACTTTCCTACAAAGGTAGGTGCCAATGACCGACACTGTTCAGTGCCAATTAAACACATTTAGAATTTAGGGACAGGGAGACGGTTTAAATCATGTCACTAGAAAGCGAATTAGGTTAACTATAATAAAAGAGTAGGTACCCTGTGTAGTAATTTAGTTTAAATATTATAATACATGTACAGTCACCACACGGAATCGTTATGCCATTTAGGGTTCTTGCTAAATTGGAAATACTATAGCGTAAGTATTGAACAACCAATTTAGCTAGGACCCTAAATGGCGCAACAATCGCGGAGCGTAATGGTACCCACAAAAATAAAAAAGGACAAAGACGACCTTAGTGCTACTAGGCATTTTCTGACAATAAACCGTATACCGAACCAAATAAATACGCTAAATGAGCTAGAGTAACAATTAGTGCTTTTATTAGGTATTTAACATTATTGACAGTTTTCGTCAATATGAGAACGAATTCGGCACGAATGCCCGTGTAAATATAACTAATGAGTGTTTTTCGCTTGTGCAATGACTGCAGTGGGGATTTGGCACCTCTTGAGGTAATTCCTGGTACAGCTAGTGACTCATTGGAGCAGACAACGCTAATGCATCATAAACCATTAGCAACACGTGTTGTAGTAGTAATCATAAGATAGTTTATGGGACTGAAATAATTTCACCCCGACAAAAACACGTAAGTAGGGTCAGTTGTTCTACATTGAAACAATCGGACACAGTGTAACTTTGCGATATCTCGGAAACTAGGTGTTACCAGCTAGTGCCGTCTGTCAAGCAAGGGCAGGCTCAGGGACCCAGAGCACCTCCCCAAAACACGAGCGCGCCTCGGAGAAGGAGCACGCTGCTACGAGCATTATTGTGAATTCGTGCAACAAAAGTATTTTTTTTTCATTTAAGTTTCGCAATTTTTTACCAAGATATAGACTCGAGTTTGGCGTTTTTTAAGTTTTTGTTATGTTCTATGTGTATTAAAGTTTATTTGGAGCTAAATATTTTTAAATTTCTTTCACTCTTTGGTGCAGTTTTTATTAATTGATTAAAAAAACACCCCCTAGTCTCACAATGAAACATTTTTATGTAGTATACAATGAAACATGATGTTCACTGAACACCAGTACCAGCACACAATGAAACAAACTCATTATTTTTTTAAATAATTAAAACCTATGTGCTAAATTTGTGAAACTAAAATACCATGAAAATTGGTAATAATTTGTCTATCATATGACAAAATATAAGATACTTAACTTTAGGAATGGCTGAGATAGGATGGCTTATATGTTGAATGTTTCATTGATGGCAAGGTTAAGGACACATGTCTTACATTGAAACAGTCGTGTATAAACACTATGTTGCAAGAAAGTATATGAAATCAACCATGGAGATGTTCAAAACCCTCCCGCGTCTACCTAGTTGGCAATCATGCTCCGTGGACGTAAAAGGCGCCTTTTTCGCAGCATGCCGTACCTGCCGACCAGATTTTCGATTCACAATGAAACTCAGGTGTGTGTACAATGAAACAAGTCTTTCGCTTTTAGATATTTCTACAATCTTATAATGATTCCATATGTCGGAAACCTTTTAAATAACTAATTTCAGCCTACCACTATTTTCTGCTTTCTTTTCTCATTAATTGAGTGAAAGCATATATGTATTAATGTCACTTATTTATTACACCGTTTCAATGTTTATTAACGATGTTTCATGGTAGACTATAATTATTACATTTGTTTCACTGTAAAAATCAGAGTGTTTCATTGAAAACATGCACAAGTACACAATGAAACAAAACTCATTTTTCAAAAAAAGGCTTATAACACAGGAACTGTTGCAGATAAGTAGAAACCAAGAATGCCATATGATAGCCAACGAAATTGTTTATCTTCATACGAAATGTCACACTCATAACTTTAAAAACACCAGAGATAGAAAGGCTTGAACTTTTAGTGTTTCATTGATCAACAAGTTACCCTACTATAATATTTTTTTTACCTAGTAATAGTTTACTAGGTACGTGTAACAGAGTACTTATGCTAAATTATCTCATTTTCATCATATAAGTACCTACTTCCACTTGTCAAAGCATTATATGTCCTTCTATTAACACCGGCATCGTTATACATACTTGAACCAAAGACATATGTAACTTCGTATAAGACGAATAAAGTCTAAGGAAAAAACGTGCCTCGGAATTCAAGTAAAAGTCATTCTCGAATAGATGCCGCACACACCTTTAGCCTATCCTCGGCTAGATGGCGTGACGACACCGTTTCATATTAACACATAGATATCAGTGAATGAAAATGGATCAAAATGATATAAAAATAATAAAATCATTTATCCATATATATACATTTTTTGATAACTTTATACGTTTTCATTTTGAGTTTTAGTCGTGTGTCGATAGATGGCAGTAAATTTACAGTGACTACAAAATTTACAATGACAGGACCCCCCTATACTATCTATTCTTTTTGCTTGAACTATGTACATATATTCGTCAAAACCAACCTAAACTTATTCAGCAGCGTTTCTCAAAGCCGGAGATTTTCAACACGCCAACAATTAATAAATATAGTCAGAATCTGAAAACTCTGCAGTGTTGCAATACGGGGCTGATGAAAAAGGGCATCTTAGGTATGGCACCGATAATATTTATTAAAATTCCAGACAATATTAAAGTACTTGACATAATATATATGATTTCAAAAAACAGTTTACTTCGTATTTTATTGACAAATGCCACTATACTATTAGCAGACTATTAGTCAATACATAAATGATGATAATGGCTCAGGGCTCAGACTTGTATTAGAATTGTATCAATTTGTAACTTGTATAAGTGAAATTTGTAGTAGTATTAATATTAATGAATGACTATGTTTTCAGGTATTTGATAACCGCACGAGACAGTTTTGTACCTACACCTGCAGATTGGGTAAAACATAGGTAGAGATCGAATGTATGTAATATGTATCTACCATCTTTCATGTAACCTATGTTTAACAAAATAAATAAATGAACTGAACAGAATTCCTCGTAATTATGGAACGTGCTGGCTAGCTACGGGTGGATGGAACATCCATCAGCGTCGAACCACATTTTATACATACATAACATGACAGGAGCACGCCTGTATATGCGTGCTTCCTCGATCTGTCTAAAGCTTTTGACATGGTGTCCTATGGTATCCTGTGGGATAAACTATCATCATGTAAGGACCCGCGTGAAGTGGTAGATATTTTTAAATATTGGTACGGCAACCAGACCAATACGGTTAGATGGGGGTAGCACAGTCGGAGGCATATAAGTTGAAATGCGGGGTGAGGCAGGGGGGTCTAACCTCACCGAAGCTTTTCAACTTGTATGTTAACGGGCTGATAGAGGAGCTCAGCAGAATGCCGGTGGGGTGTTATATCGACGGCGTCAGCGTGAACAACATAAGCTACGCCGACGATATGGTGCTGTTGTCCCCCTCTGTCAGTGCACTCAGGAAAATGCTGGGTGTCTGTGAGGCCTACGCAGAAAATCACGGTCTTATATACAACTCCAAAAAGAGCGAAGTCCTAGTTTTCAGGTCAAACAAAATGAACCCTAAGCATGTGCCTTCTATAGCTTTGAAAGGTAATGACCTACAGAGGGTTTCACATTTTAAGTACCTAGGACACTATGTGACGGAGGACCTCAAGGACGATCTCGATTTGGAGAGGGAACGAAGGGCATTAGCGGTCAGAAGCAATATGTTGGCTCGTAGGTTTGCCCGTTGCTCAAAACAAGTTAAAATCACCCTTTTTAAGGCGTTCTGCCAAGTATTCTACACGGGTAGCCTATGGGTCAACTACACGCTGAAAGCCTATAATGCCCTTCGTATCCAGTATAATGATGCCTTCAGAGTCCTGAACCACTACCACCAGTTTTGACATTGACAGATACGCTCGCGTCTAAGTAACTTACTTTCTATGCATCTCGCTCGTACTAGCATATTAGTGCAAGCGAGATGTATAGAAAGTAATTTACGTAGACGCGAGCGTATCTGTCAATGTCAAAACTGGTGGTAGCCGTACTGTTGAGGTTGCCACGGTTCTGTAGCGCGTCAGGAATGTTTGCCGAGGCGCGTACCGACGAATTTTATACGATCAGGCGAAAGCGGGTCGCATCCCTGCTAAACCGCATCCGACGCAGCGACAACAGGATACTGAAGGTAATCGCTGACAGACCAGATAGTTCCATCCTGTGCACTTGGGTCAAAATTATTAATTAAAAAGATATATTTAATATTTTTTAGGACATTTGTTTATTTCTATTTGTACTTTTGACATGAAATCATTATTTATATGAATAACAATATTGTGACATCCTTCAATTCAATTCTAGACAATTTTATTTTACTTATTATTTATTATACATATATCCATGATTCCAATTAATTTTAATTTTATTATAAATCTTGATCTCATTGTCAAAATATTGTGTTAATGATTAATTTTAATGTACTTACTAACATCTAGCTGTAATGTATTATGGTACTAACAATATTGTATGGAATTTTTATATTCTGAAATAAAGATATTTTATTTTATTTATTTATTTATTTATTTATAACATATCGTACGTAGGTATATAAAATGCGGTGATTCCACCCTAATATTGGTCAGTTTGCAATTTTGTTATGTTCTAAACATTTATAGGTAACATCTAGACCAGCCACCCTTTTCCGAGGTTGCAGTTTTAATTTTAAATATTAATATTATTTACATTCCATTAGTATTGTAGTATCAAACTAAGAACTAGTAATTATGCCTGTACTATGTAAGTTACTTTCGTGTTCAATAAAAAAAAAGGCTGATCCGTGGAGTAGGTAGGTACAATACAATCAATACAAATAGGATTACATTTTTTATACAAAAGTCGACGCGTGCGCATATAAGTGCTGGGGGCCGATTTTTGAAATTCGACCGCTCGATTTCGTGTATTTCGGTCAATAATATCTCCACTACTAGGCATTTAAATTCTACTAATAGAATTGAAAACGAGTGGTCAATACCACTAGATTCCAAATTTCTATCGCTCGTATTTCAAAAATTAGTATATCGCTATTTTCCACCGATTTTCGAGTGACGAAATCGAGCGATCGAATTTCAAAAATCGCCCCCCTGAACTCCTATGAATAGTTTATAATCTGCGATGACTAAAAATGCTATAAAGCTTAGGACTCATTTTAATATTATTAATGGGGATGGGGACACATCTGTTTCACATAACTCGGTCATAACTTCCAGATAAACTGAAATTAAAGTACAGGAATAACCGCGAAATAAAAAAAAACATTAGTTGCGAAGTTTTATGAGCGGTTACGTTAATTCTTCATGACATGAGTTTACAGTTTATTTAGACTTTTGTGTCATGTTTCTTTTCTGTTTCGAACATCTGGTTACAGAACAAGAGTCATACGATGTTAGATCACGTTTAATTTTAAATTCTGTAATTTTACTGTTAGAAACAGATAACAACATATCCTTTTGGAGTGTTAAATCTATTAATCTATATCCTCTAGAAATGTTTCTTTGTAAGCACAACACAAAGTAATACTTTCCTGAACTTAAGCGGGAAAGTAAAGTGGGTCCCTTCTGCACTAACTGGCTATATAAGGACACTATATGCGAGGCGTGTGGGCGGGACCCAGATAATATTAAAATTTAGCATTTGTTTCAATTTCTTCGCATAATGCATTATAAAACGTTGTGTGATGTGCGTGCGCGTAAAGCTTACTTTTTTAAACTATGTAACAACATAATAAATCAGTATTTTTGCTAAATAAGGATAAATTAAAAGTAATAAAAAACGGTAAAAATTCATTTACCATAACTTGTTTCTTCCGAAAGCTTGAACCTGTCTCATCCCTGGAAATAGCAGCCGCAGCAGTGTCTACGTTCAAAATTCCCCACGAATCCATCTTGATTTATATATTTTTTCCAATTAGCACACGCACTTGTTAACAATTGGCTCACGATTGAAACAATTTAACGCATCTACGAACACCCGTCGCCTTTAATTTCACTCACTGTCACATTGGCGCGAAATTTTGTTATTACAAACATTCACCCAACGCACAACTAGACTTCCGACATACCGTCTGTCTGTCCGTTTAATGTGTAACGAATACAAATGTGATGCGAGATGTTAGCACGGTATAGTTATACTGTAGCACATGTTGGTAACTATATGCTGTCAGATATTTAAATTGGCAAGCCAAAATAAGTTCGGCATTTTGCTTCAACTGGGCGCTGAGCGTGGCGGTGGCTGCCAAGAAGATTCGTATTGCATTCGTGTCCCAGTAACGCTACGCCGAACGACACCTAGTTGTATTACTTATCTATTTAGAGAAGATGATGCGTTTTTCAATTAAATTAAAACAAATGATTCCGAATTCCTTCGCTTACGAACGAAACTATTGTTATCAACAATAACTTGCCGAAGTTGTGCTTAGTGGAGCTGAAGAAGTATATGTTAAGTATTTCTAATAATAAAATATTGGATGGATCAAAATACCATTGATATTTTTTGTCTTTGCATAATATCAGGGTCAGCTAGCAACAAGTCAGTGGAAGCGAAGGCGAAGGCTAATAAAACTAACAGAGGTCAAAAATTTGTCAATGTCAAATTGTCAATACACAATCTGTTTACAATTCCTAACAATACCTACTTTGGTATTTCAATATAAGTACAATACATATACCTACTTACTTAATTATGGCGCCATATTTTACGTTTCAAGCCATCCATGCGCACAATACTAAAAATAGCAATCTAAATATTACTACGAATATGAATAGACAAGTAGTAACGAAGATCTATATTTCAATTTTGAAAATGTTTTATTAAACTCTGATAAAAAAATAAGATTGTTAAGTTAGCCCAAGAGATATAATTTCAAAGTTTACTTTTATATCAGTTTTATCACCTTACTTTATCCCCGATTTCTTACTGTTCGTCCTGGCAACATTCAGGAAATCCTATCCATTCATTCATTCGATCTTGACATTTGACATGCATTTGACCATCATTTAAATGACAGATAAATTATATAGAAATTTCATTCACTCAATTATTTTGTTTTGCTTCTAATTACGATTACGAACGGCCGGATTGCTCATTTAATTACGCGCATATCCAGAGTGCACGATGAAATAACTTTACGGAATGCGCTTTTCAAAACCTATATTCAAGTGTAGTAGATAAGAATCGACGCATACAGGCGCACTCAATCTCAGTGTAGATTAGTTCGTCTGGTTGGACGGTATATTTTTTTTATCTGGAAAATGCGCGAGCATCTCATTTCAAGCTGACTTTGTTTAGTTCGTCGTGCGGGAAGCTGCTGGCCGGTTGAAGATTGATAGCTATGACTGATTATTTATATTTAAAAAAAGAGTGACTTAGTTCGCGAGTGTCTAAAAAAAATAAAATCGCAATGGAATCGGCGGGAATAATTTCAGACTTGTTTCCCGAGTATTTAGTTAGTTTTGTGGATGAACTGGATGAGCATCCCTGGTTGTTTGCTTCCCTGGCGTCAATTCTAGTGGGTCTGAGTGGGATTCTGCCTCTGTTCATCATCCCGATCGACGAGACAGCCTCTTTCAAGGATGGATGTGAGTAATCTTTGTTTACGATCGTTACGCCATGGACATGTGATACTATTTATAGTTTATTTTCGCTTGTCATCTTAAGCACGTATTAAGCCAGAATTATGATGTCTTTGTCTTATTGGATGCTGCAGTTTGTTGTTAAATTTAATGTCATGTAGATATTGGTCCCTTTTATGTTATGGATGAATTAAAAATATACATAACCTTAACCTGAATATAAGTGAAATATTTAAACCAAAAACTTATGTGTGAATTTATACTTACTTCATATTATGATGTAGATTGGTTAATAAATTTCATAAGAATGTAAAAAGCTTGAGTGATATATTCATATAAACCTCAATGTGTCAAAGTGATAAAAAGTTATTGTGATAATTATCAGAAACTGGAACAACAACAATGTATTTTATCACTCTGTTCAGCCAGTATGAGACAAAACAAATGAACAGTTCGCTGGCTCAATATTACAAAGTTCTTGTTATTATGTTACATTTTCAAGATACCATAAATTAGCTTAAAGTTAGTATGTCTCACAATAATTTAAATTCAATTATTTTCAAAATAGTTGAAATTCAACTTAATGTCACTATGACAATGTTCAAATTTCAGTTTGATAAAAGTGAAACATAGAACCCTGTAATATTGGGCCAGCGAATTGTTAATAAGAGGCAAAGTTTTGTTATTCTAGTTTGAAATATCACTCAACACAAAATTTTTGTGTTGTCCGGAAATATACTATCTTTTTAGCAAGATAAACATATTTTATTAGGAAAATGATGAACTTCATGTAAGAGTTAAAAGAGGCTTACTTACATTTTACTAACTTTCATTCAATTTTCAGAAAACATATAACATGTTGGTATGCAAATTCATATCGAGACAGCTAACTTTGCAAGAAAACCAAAATCTAATTTAAACCCTAAACCTAAAATGCCACCACATATGTCATTGATAAATCATATGCAACAAACCATACTATGAAGCTTAGAATAAATTTAAAAGTGGAAAGATTACTGTCTTGGGTGTGACTTGAACTCACAGCCTCTGGCATGGGTTCTTAATAGCATGGTTCACAGACGTTTCTGCTTGTTAAAAATTAAAAATCATACTATGAAACTGGTAGGGTTAAGGGAATCCTTAGAAAGTCTAAAAATTTGTCCAAGAGGTAATAATATTGACCCATTTCTAGAAGAGAAATGTAACTGGTCTGTAAAATAAAAAAATCGGGCAAGTGCGAGTCGGACTCGCGCACGAAGGGTTCCGTACCATATAAAAAAAAAAACAAAAAAAAAGCAAAAAAAAAATGGTCACCCATCCAAGTACTGACCGACGTTGCTTAACTTTGGTCAAAAATCACGTTTGTTGTATGGGAGCCCCATTTAAATCTTTATTTTATTCTGTTTTTAGTATTTGTTGTTATAGCGGCAACAGAAATACATCATCTGTGAAAATTTCAACTGTCTAGCTATCACGGTTCGTGAGATACAGCCTGGTGACAGACAGACGGACGGACGGACAGCGAAGTCTTAGTAATAGGGTCCCGTTTTACCCTTTGGGTACGGAACCCTAAAAATTAACGGCTTTGGACATATGTGACGTTCCACGGGAAAAGGTACCTTATGAGGGTTTCTAGTTTCGGAGATATGAAATGTTTTGTAAAGAGGTGAAAAAATGCTCAATTTTTTTTTATTGTGTGATCTGAAACCTTAATGCGTAACGTTTGTTTACCTGTTTTTATTTTTGTTATAAGTTAGTTATAAGCCTAGTAATGTCGTCTCAGAGTTTAGTAGAAAAGGTACCTTATGGAAAAAAGATTGAAAATTCCCAAAAAAACTAGTCAATACGGGAAAAGAAGTTTGGTAGAGAACTGTATTAGCATTCTGCAAAACTAATTTGATAATTTCAGTTCTGGTTGGGGCGCCTCGCAAATATTATAACCGTACATAGACCGACATCACAATCCAAGTAGCCTGCTATTATACCAAAGTTACTCTCGTCAAGTCTTTCTTAACTAGAATAATCTTCATTTGGTTTGGTCGCATGCAGTAAATCAGCCATTGGTTTGCTGAAAAATGCCAATACCCGACGCATTACCTTATGGAATATCTGAGGTCATTGAACCTCAATGCCGCTTATCTTCAATAGCAACCGAAATATATTATTGATAAGAAATAGACGATTTATACCAGGTTAACCCCAAAATATTATTAGTTTATCCTAACTGTTCCATCATCATCATCATGCCTCATCATGTAACTTAATCACAAGGTACCTTTTCATTACATACAAATTATTGGTCTTTTTTAAGATTATTATGACGAAGAACTAATTAAATTTGGGGCAGTTTAATGTAAATTAATATTTTCTATTCATAAAAGATAAACTGTAATATGATTGATACTTTGTAGTGATGTATTATTAGATTTATTTCCATAAGGTACCTTTTCGTAAATGTATGGAGCAAATACTGTTATTGTTATGTAAGTTTAAAGTGGCATAAGGGGTTAAATATAGTATTTAGTTGGGGTTTTAGGATTTATTTCATTTCAATGACAGAATTTCTTTCATATGTGCTCAGAAAAATTGATTGTGTGTCACATTAAAAGTAAAAATATTCAATTTTGTGATTTTATATGAAAAAGTCAGAAAATACATTTTCACCTCTAAATCGGTATTGTTTTTTGCTTAAACTGTCTGTCAGTGTCGTTTTCTAATAGATAAAATTTAAATCTTGAGAGCTCATTGCAATCAATCGTGAAAATGAAATAAAACTTTATTTTCAAGAGATTGGTTAGTATACACATAAATCAGTCGATATCAAAAGTTTCTATTTGCATTACAGAACAAGTCGCAATATTTTTTAAATCTCAAATATATAAGGTATTATTATTTGTAGTCAACTATGTAACTTACTTCAGGAACATAGTTTTTTAGGCGGCTAAACTTAAAACTTCTCTATCGTAAAGTTGCTCATTTCACAACATTATTTTCAAAAAATCATATCTCTGTAACTACGCAACCTAGAAGGTTGATCTTTTGTGTTATCGATAGCTTATCTATTGTAGATTACTGGGGTATGCATAACTCCATACCCGCCATAAGGTACCTTTGACCGTGGGACGTCACATATGACCATTAAAATTTACCTACATGTGTCCCAATGCAACATATAGTGTATATCAAATGATGATCATTCCATGCAGATAATTTGCTATAAACTTCTTCTTTAGAAGACAAAAATATATAGTTATTCGTCTAGACAGTCAGATAGCAGTCGCTATCATAAAAATGCCAAATTATATGGCATGGCACTGTAGATCTTAGGGTCACTCCGCCATATATTGTAAACTCAACCTATCAAAACCTTGAAATAAAAGTGATTTCACCAATTCAACTTGTAATACATAGATATCTTCATACGGGAATAATCGTGCATCTAACATATTATCTCAATCAGTCATCTCCCAGGCCTCAAGACTTATCTCTCAATGGACCCAAAATAAATTTTATCTGTCTTTAGTAACAATGCTAAGATTGCGTAGCAGATTGTGACATCCAACAAGTTGGGCAATGGAAAGTTCTAAGATAGATAAAAAAGGTTGACTAGGTAAAACTAGTGATTGATTGCACTTTTAATAAAACTAAAACAGTCTTTGAACAGTCGATCAATTTGATTCTAAATAATATTTTCACTTTGGTAAATGCACAGAGGGTATATGCCTCATTATAAAGGAATTTGCACTAAAACTGTTAACTGGTTCTGAAAAAGATGATAGGAGTAAAAAAAATTAGTTGAAAAACCAATCAATACCTATTATATCTACCTACTACATTATGCAAATGCAATAACTCATATGAATGAAACTTCAACGACATTACATTAGTACAGTCAACAACAAAGATATAATTTGCACTTTTGCACCTTACTCCTTTCCTTTGTAATAATTTATTCACATATCAACTTTATTTTCAGCAATGACTCTTAAATTGTATTGGCATTGTTTGCAAATAATTTATATCAGAGTCACTCTATATGTTCATCATGTTATTCGTAATTATAAATTAATAACAAACTAAAGTCAATATCCTCTACCCTATCCGAAACAGTTAGGTATTCATTATTACAAATATACACATAACTATACTCTGGCACGCCCACTTTGTCAGTAGAACAAGGCGGCAAATTAAAAAAAACAACGGGTTGCACTCCGGGAGTGCCGGCAGAAGTGAAAACTCTATGACATTGTAACAGTTTTTCGATCAGGTCACGTGTCCATCTTACGAAGCGTCTTACGTCTTACGCTGTCGCGAGTTTAACATTTTTTCCCCATCACAAAAAGTGCACAGCGCCGCTAAAGAAGTTTTCACTTCAAAAATTTAGGCAGGTTGACCTTCAATAGAATTTTTTAAATTTCGCGCTCTTTTCTACGGGTGTGTTTTAGTATGGATAGGATTTAGTTTAAAATAGTTTTATCAAAATTGGTATTTCACCATTAGCGCCTTTAGGATCGTCATTTTCACGATCTCGATGCGTTGCGTGCGTGGGTTTTGTAATAACGACGTAGAGAATGTCAGCGACAGTAATTTTACAGTTGAACGCATTTATTGGACCCAGCTGCGAAGGGTTGATAAGACTGAAATAGGTCAATCGAGGTAGATTGTCGCTGCGGCAAGAAATTTTTGACGTAGGTCACGTGAATAGGGAATTAGGGAATATTACGCAAAACTCTGCGTAGGGGGCGCCACTAGCACAAACTGAAAACAAACCGCCTTGATGCATCAATGTTATAAATATTCGTAACAAATACTCTGTGAAAAGTACTGGAAGAGGGATAAATTCGCCTTTTTACCATACATTTGTTTTATCTGAAAAAGTGACAGATGGTCATGTCCCAACTGTCAAATCTTCGACAAATGACAGATCAAATTCGCCTTAGCATGACATAATAGCTTAGAGGTTTTTTTTTTTTTTTTTTTGAGGAGTAGCGCGTTGAGTGAGTGGTTCGTTTTTAGGTTATATTTCCTTAAATAAAACAACTTTCCTTGTTTACTAATCAGGTGGTGGTATATTTAAATATAATACTGTAGGTTAATCCTATAGGCGTTTAGATGGATGGTAACGAGAAGGAGAAGCCTCCAGACGAGGCTGATAATGACATGAACTGGGAGATAGTCTCACGTAAACGTAACTTGGATTTGTCACCGACCAAGCTGGAGCCTTCTCCTAAAAAAATTGTAATCGACCCGTCAGAGGTCGCCAATCAATCGGGTAATACAATTAATACAGTGGAGTCGAACAACAGTATTGTGGTTGAGTTAAACAAAAATGATCCAGCCGAGACAAGTCAAATTAATACAGTTGATTTAAACAAAAATAATTCAGATGAGTTCAACCCACATTTATACAAACACCCCAGTCTAGACAGCAAACACCGAGAGTACAATGCCGAAGATGATGGACCATTTATAGTTCATGTCTCTAGAGAGTCTGCACCATCTTCCAATGCCTCTCTAAAACCCATCAATGTAGGCCTTTTGCTTACTCAAGCAAATGTTCATAATATCCAGAAAGAAGGTGGTATTAAATCAGTAGGTCGCAACAGAGTAGCAGTAACTTTCTCCACAGCAGCTGATGCAAATAGTTTCCTAAAACACCCGCTACTAGACAAACATAAGTTTATAGCTGATATTCCTTCATACCATGTGTCGCGTATGGGAGTTGTGCGAGGAGTTCCTTCGGATTGGTCGATGGAGGAGTTAGTCAACGGCACAAACCTCAAAGAAGGTAAAGGAAAAATCCTTAAGGCTCGACGACTGCAACGAAGGGTGACAAAAGATGATGGCTCCTCATCCTGGGTACCAACCCAGTCAGTGGTGGTTACTTTTGAAGGGCAATCTTTACCATCAAAAATCTTCGCATACTACACCTCACTAGTTGTAGAAGTGTATCAACTGCCAATTATTCAATGTAGGAAGTGCCTTAGGTTCGGACATATTCAAACACAGTGCCGGTCTGATGCCAGATGCTATAAGTGTGCACAAAAACACCCCGGTGATGGATGCAATGTAGCTCCAGAACATGTGACATGTATATTTTGTTCCGGCAGACACTTTGCTACAGAAAAAGTATGCAATGAATATGGTCGACAAAAGGCCATTAAACTTGCCATGTCTGAACAGAATATCTCATACGCAGAAGCAGCAGCACAGTTCTCAGCGGTTCGCAGGCCATATTCAGATGTAGCAAGAGTCATGTTTGAGCCGGTTACAGACTCTTCACGATCTTCCCAGTCCCCATGCCACCCTGATACTTTCATGCCAACCCCTCCGCCCACCACTTCATATCGTAAGACCGTATATCGAGCGCCCCGGACGAGGGTCTCCCTCTCCCCCGGTTATGATAGAGTAGCTCACAACAATATTGTCCGAACTCCCCCACCTCAACTGCCCAATGGCCAAGCTCTGAAAGATTCTTCTGCTTACAATAGAATCACTCCTAATGAAGACCTAATGGAGCTCTGTCTAAAATTCTTGACAAACATAATCGCTAAGTGGAGCGATTGCGTACCAGACGACGTTGCACCCTTAATGATCACACTCGCGGAAAGACTTACATTCCATAACGGCCCCCCCGGTCACATTTCTTCAGTGGAATAGTCGAAGCATTATACCAAAGAAACCTGACCTTATTCAGCTCATCAACAATCATGCTGTGACTGTTGCGGCCATTTCGGAGACATGGTTACGCCCAGGCTCCTTTTTCAGAGTGCCGGGCTTCTCATGTCTCCGGGAAGACCGCAATGATGGACGCGCCGGATGTGCGTTGTTCATCAAACGCGGTTACCCTTTCGCCCAAATTTCTATTCCCCCTCATTCGGATGGGATTAATGCCGTAGCTGCCAAGGTTATGGGCATTAATTTCATCTCTATATACATTCCCCATCCTGAAGTAGTTGATATATATGAATTAAAATCTATTCTCAAATCGGTTCCACCTCCTCTTATGATTTTAGGGGACTTCAATTGTCACAATATGTCATGGGGGTCATACCATTCGGATGCATTTTCATCAGCCCTGTTGGATTTATTCGATGAAATCAATGTGGGAGTTATTAATGACGGTACTCCCACGCATCGGGTATACCCAGGACAGAACCCCCAGTCAGTCCTCGATCTATCTGTGTGTTCTCCTAGTTTGTCTTCTTTATTATCCTGGAGGGTATTACGCCAGTCGTTCGGCAGTGACCATTTCCCAATTATTATCACGAAGCCTTCTTCTATTCTTCCAATTCCGTCCCCTGAACCTCTTTTAAAACACAAAATTCAATCAGCAGACTGGCCCAATTACGCATTATTTGTAGAGGAAAGTATGAAAGAGTGGGACACGAGCGAAATGGGTCAAGATGAAAAATATTTAAAATTTAAAAATGTGTTAATAGAGTCCGCCGATAAATTTATACCAAAAAAGAAACCTGCTAGACTTAAAATCCCTTCACCCCCGTGGTGGAACGCAGACTGTACGGCAGCCGTTAAGGAAAGGGATGCCGCTGAAAAAACTTTTAACAATTCCGGAAATTTAGATGATTACATTTCTTTTAAAAAAATCTCGGCACGTACAAAGCGCTTCCTAGCAAAGGCTAAAAAGGGGGGATGGAAGGGATTCTGTGAGAGCTTATCTCCTAGAACCCCTCCATCACTTGTATGGCGGAACATAAAGAGGTTCAGGGGTTCATTTCATCCAGAGTCTATGCCCACCACAGATGCTCCTTGGCTGGCCGACTTTGCAGATAGACTTGCCCCGTCAACTGTCCCTGAAGCATCCTGCTTGTTACTTCCCCCGCTGTCAGGCACCTTGAGCTCACTGGACATGCCTTTCTCATATTCAGAACTCAGTCTAGTGCTTAGTGGATTGAGAAATACTACACCTGGAGAGGATGGCATACCATACTGTTTCCTGTCTAAGCTCAATTCATCTTCACAGGAGTATCTGCTCGGTATTCTAAACCATGCCTTTGACACGGGAGAGATCCCAGTTGACTGGAAGACCCAAGTTATTATCCCAATCCTAAAACCGTCTAAAAACCCAGACGAAGCTAGCTCATATCGCCCGATTGCTCTTTCCGCGACAATGGGAAAGATATTAGAGCATCTGGTTAAAAATAGATTGGAATGGTTTGTGGAAAACAAGGGTATTCTAGCTGACACGCAGTTTGGCTTCCGAAAGGGTCGTAGTACAATGGACAGCTTAAATATCTTAGCAACTGATATCCGACTAACCCTTTCAAAAAACGAATATCTGCTGGGATGTTTTCTAGATATCTCTGCGGCCTACGACAATGTCCTTCTTCCGGTGCTCAGGGCAAAAATGCTACATCTGAGCATTCCCGCGAAGATTGTACATATTGTCACCAAATTGTTCATGGGTAGGTCAATTAAAATTAGGAATGGTAATTCCTATTACCCACCTCGAACTTTGTGGCGTGGTCTCCCGCAAGGATCGGTACTCAGCCCCCTGCTTTACAGTATCTACACCTACGACTTGGAGCAATCTGTCCTATCCTTCTGTAATATCTTGCAGTATGCTGATGACCTAGTCTTATACACCTCAGCAAAGTCAATGGACAAAGCCACTGCTAGTCTTAATACAGCTTTGGGTTACCTCAAGGATTGGCTTGATGAACATGGTTTGACCCTATCGCCAACAAAAAGCTGTGTAGTGACTTTCAGTCGCAGAAGGACCATGCCTGACGCAGATGTCCGTTATGGTGGTGTGATGATTCCAAATAAAGAGTCAGTAAAATTTCTAGGTGTTATTTTAGATCATAAAATGTCTGGCACCTCACACCACAAATATGTACTGGGTAAATGTGAGAAAAATATTAATATTCTTCGAGCATTGTCGGGTGTCTGGTGGGGTTCCCATCCTTATTGCCAGAAGCTACTATACAATGCCATCATACGTAGCCATATAGACTATGGGGCATTTTTAATGGAACCCTGTAATAAGGATGGTCTAGATAAATTAGATCTTATACAGGCTAAATGTTTAAGGATCATACTAGGTGCTATGCTTCCCTCTCCCAAAAATGGCATGCAGGTGGAAGGTGTTGAACCGCCGTTGGCTCTACGCAGACAATACCTCGCCGACAGGTTCTTGATCAAAGCCAGCTCTTACAACAACCACTTGCTGCTCCCACGCTTGCAGGCGCTGGCACTGGAGGTCACTGAAAGTAGATATTGGACATATAAAGCCTTTCCCAGAATAGTAATTTCTTTTTCAAAATTAATTAATATCCACCCCACTTTATATCAATCTGGTGCTAACCCATTATTTGAAGTGGCGTTTGAGACCCTAATTTACTCACCAAAGGTCATATTAGACATAGGAATTTTCAAAGATGATCCAGGAGCAAACAATAAATTTAATAAATTTTTAGATAAATGGCAAGATTACTTACCGGTTTTTACTGACGCTTCTAAGGTGGATCCTGCAAGATGTGTGGGAGCAGCGGTGTGGATTCCACGGTACAATATCGTCCTTCCATTTAAATGTCCTCCTCAAGCGTCCATTTTCACAGGTGAGGCAGTTGCTATTCTTGAGGCTGTCAAATATGCAGACACACATAACATTAAAAAAACAATTATCTTTTCTGACAGTAGGAGTTGCCTGCAGGCAATAGTAGGCAATCAATTAAAATTTAAAGCCAAATTTCCTTTGATTCTTGAAATTAAAGCTGTGCTACGTAGGTGTGAATCGAGGGGCCTACATATTGTTCTCGGATGGGTTCCAAGCCACTGTGGTATTAGAGGCAATGAGGTGGCTGATATATGGGCAAAACGGGCGATTGAGATTGGTTCACTAAAACGGGAAACTTACAGTACTGACCTGTTGAGTTGTGCACTATCTGATATGTTTAATACATGGCAGAGGCAATGGGATATCTCTAGATTGGAGACTGGTAAACATTATGGCTGTGTACAACCTCGAATTACTCGAAAACCATGGTTCTATCGATTCCGTACTTCTCCAAAGTGGGTAATATCCACCATTTGCCGTTTACGCTTAGGCAAAGTATGTACTCCGTTATTTCTGGCTATGATTGGTGTCCGTGCGAACTCATTGTGTGAATGTGGGTTGGATGAGGGCAACTTGGACCACATCTTCTTTGCTTGTACAAAATGTAGCTACTCACTATACGATGTACTACCCGAAAATGTTCCACGACCTATATGCTTTAGCTCGCTTCTTTGCCACATGGATACTAAGCTAACTTCTATTCTAATTAAATATTTACAAACAAATAACATAAAACTCTAAATATTGTCTTATCTCTTCTAATTTAATGCGTATAATTCATGTCAATCTATACTCGTTTTATTCTAAACTCTATATTTCTATATTATATATATCGTTTTCTTCTCTTCCACTTCCTTCATGTTGGCACTACTAACGTTCTGTCATCCGCTTCCCGCTTTTTTGCTAATCGTTGTATTCGTCATGTGTTTGTCTGTGATGTTCATAACAATTATTTGTTTTTAGGTTTCCCCGACTACATCCTCCCAAAAATGCAAAATTATTATACCGAACATTCTCCTCACGTGTGAAAGTCAACACCGACATTGGCAAATCCACCCTGTGCAAAATTCCAGGGAGTAAGCCAGAAAAAAAAAAAAAAAAAAAAAAAAAAAAAAAAAAAAAATAGCTTAGAGTATTTAATAACTGGAGTGGCCATTAAGAGCTTACCCCTCTGCCGGAACACTTGCACAATTGTGCCATTGTGCAAACTTTTGTATGGACTGACATGGCTATTTGTACGTTACGTGCAAATCATGTAGAAATAGCAATACATTTGACGTCCCCTCCCCCGCAAAATCGGCAGATTGTTTCGTAAAGAAAATGACAGCGATGACTACTCCAGTCATAATAGCCGCAAGGTCGTACATAACTAGCCTCCATATTCAAAGTCCCCGTTGTTAGTACCTATGTACCCTGTGTGGATGTACCTACCCTACCTACTTCCAGTCTTGTAGTAGGCTGGATGATAATGAATGGCTGCGCAATAAGATAACAGCCCGGGATCGCAACATTGGGAGTCCCCGACGAGGGCAACGAGAACACTAGGGTTTATTAATAGTGCTCAGGAAAGTAAATGCAAATGCAGTATAGTATAGTATAGTTCGGTGAATATAACTTATTCAGTGCATATATTATTTTATTACCTACGAATAAACACACATTACCTGCCTGCATAAGTAACAGAGATACTTTTGTCTATACTCTGTACCTTTAGGTATTTAAATAAAAGTAAACAAAATCTACCCTCAAATGACTCCTTAAGCCAGTTGAGGGTAGATGAAAAACATTACATGATCAAATAATGTAGGTTAAAGTCAGGTCGTTCAGTGACAGATCCAGGCGATTTTGTATTTGGTGGGTTAACCAGTAAATGTCATAACTACCCGAAAATGTACAAATTGTTTCTTTACTTTTATTTAAATACCTAAAGATGCAGACTATAGCACGATTTATTTTATTAGACAGATACGTACTGGCTATAACAAATTTTACTACTGTCATTTTGTTTTTAAATTGTGGCCAACTAATTGAGGAAAATGTCAGTGAGTCTGATTCTGACGCAATTAATAATCGTTAACTGTCCTTTCAGACAATGGTCCTAATTGATTCGAACTGAAAATGTCCTCTGTGACGCTACGTAAATCTTTTCTCATGACGCAGAAAAGATAGTGATCACTCTTTTCCACTATCCACCAGATCAAGGACCACAGAACATGCTACCCTTTTTTTGCTTTGAAAATAATGAATTTTGGACATCTACTGGCCGGCGTTCGGGGCATTGCATTTAATATCGCAATGATTGACATACTTGACAACGCATAATTGACAATGCATCCCAAATTAAATGCTGAACACTGAACACTTCATAGGTATTATAACTTATAACACTTGAAAGTTTTCCTGACACGAGAGTGATGGCACTAACTAAACGTATACTAGCTTTTCGGAGAGACCATCCCAAAACAGAAAGTCCAGAGGATCTAACGCGAAAATCAAAATTTCGCTATCTGCCTCTATATTGCTCGAATATCGAGTGATAGAGAGGCAGATAATGAAATTGTGATTTTCACGCAGACCCACAGACTTCATGATCGGGATCTAATTCCATAGATGCTGAGGTTTGCGGCCATCACCACCATACCTGTTTATTAAATGACTTGAGTGTTGTGCTTCTAAAGGTGCAAGAAGGTACTGGGAAAAGATACCACTTAGATACATGGCACACTAAGAATAAGCGGGCATCTCGCTCGTTTCTTCTACGTGCATTATGTAATCTACGTGGAATGAGTTACTCCCTGAGGTATTTCCTTTGCGGTACGACATAGGGTTCTTCAAGAAGCGGGTATACAGGGTTCTCAAGGATCGGCAACGCATAAGTGGCGCCTCCGATGTTGCTTATGTTCATCGGCGGTTCTTTTGTTGACTATCACAAAAAAATCCTATTTGATTGGGAAATATTGACTGGATCGTAATCTCAAGTGACAGTAGCAACAGACATCAATCACAATACAATGTTGTATTGCATTTATTTACTTTGTAAGTAGATAAGGGAAACCCGTAAAGTGTCAGTTATCTATACGTGCCGTACGTGAGGCGATTACGGAAAGATGGCACCTAAGGTCATTAAATGCCATGCTATCTGAAATAAATAGTGTAAACAGACCTGATATTATGGAGAGCGGCCCATTGTGAGGTTCCGGTTTGATTATTTTACCACTACAGTGTGTTTGTTTACTAACATTAACATACAATTTGCTAGAAAACGTACCCACTACCCATACTACCCATACAGGTACTACGTTGACTAAGACTTTATTATCAAGGTGTTTGTTAATCTAAGAATACAGAATGAAACTATTAGCTTTGTCTTGTTTCACTCGAAATTCTTTTGAAATAGAATTAGAAATATTTTTATTCGTGAGCACAAACACAAAAAAGAATATATAAATATAATAAAATATTTAATGAAATATTTTTGGTCTCCCTTTTTTGATTATCTCTGTTCCTGCTAATCATAAATACATATAATATATTTTTTTTGTGTTGTACTTATGCATTTATTAGTTATTACTTTAGTTCGTTTTCTCAACGTTGCACGCGGAAGAATCGTTAGAAACTAGAAACCTTCCTAAATTTCCAAGAAACATGAAGCATATATCTTGAAGTGAGTTGATAAATCTTATCCGTGGGCAGAAAAGTAATTGACTACTGTTGCCATGTTAAATTCTACCATTAAATGCCAAGAAGTACTAAATCTCTCAATACGAGAAAAGCATGATCTGACACTTCAAAAACAAGTTGTGTAAAAACAACCTGTATTCCTAGAGGCCAATGAACCATATTCCGTTAAAAACATTATTATCAGCCGTCTGTCTGTCCACTTATCGATATACGTGAGCCATCAACGCCACTGATACGAGATGTGAACTCTACGACATTGCAATACGCGTGTGACAGATGACCGATTGTTGATGACCTTATTTGTATCTTCGTTCATTGTTCTTGTGATGAAACTGTATCTTCACTTCGTCTGCTGCAGAGAAAATATACTTTTTTCCGGTTCCGTACCCAAAGGGTAAAAACGGCATCCTATTACTAGGACTCCACTGTTCGTCTTTCTGTCTGTCACCAGGCTGTATCTCAGGAACCGTGATAGCTAGTTGAAATTTTCACAGATGATGTATTTCTGTTGCCGCTATAACAACAAATACTAAAAAGTACGGAACCCTCAGAGGGCTAGTCCGACTCGCACTTGTCCGGTTTAAATGACCGTACAAGTAAAAATATATTATTTGTTTAGAGTCGGACCACGCTTCATTTTCATGCCAAGATCTACGTCAATGATTTCAATCAATCAATACCTATATGTAAATAAATACATATATTACATAAGTAAATAGAGCCTTAGATAGCTGTATTACCCCTAGGTTATTTAGATTTACCCCCACGCACAGAATAAGTAATAGTTGCCCCAGGTTCGGAACCGACGGTTTCAATAAACCTTGATTTTTTTGAAGTATACGCGTGACAAGCATCCGAAGATTACTATTATCAGTAGATATGAGATACAGTCAATCGATAGTGAATTGACGATAGTTATCAGCAATCTCGACGTAGTATTACGGGATTACCTTTAATAATTGAAGATTATACTGACAGTGACAATATTTAATTTTATAATATTATGTAATCGGATTATATCGCGTATAATGAATTATAAATAATTATAATACGTTCCGACGTTTCGATTCTTTTAAAGTTTACGGCGTTTGTTGTCAACGGGTGATTACAAGTTGACAGTGCCTGAATTAAAATTAGTGTAAACTAGGATTAGCACTATTGAAGTTAGCTTTTCTATTCCGTACCTAACTACTAGATGTAAATCAGTTCCAATATATCGTATATTTAGGTATTTAAATAAAAAAGTAAACAAAATCTACCCTCAAAAAACCGGCCAAGTGCGAGTCGGACTCGCGTTCCAAGGGTTCCGTATATTACACAAATTTTAACAATCAGTGCCGGATTAAGATATGTTGATGCCCTAAGGATTTCTAGGTGCCCCCTCTCCCTCGGATCATCAAGATTACATTGATTTTTTGGTAAATTGAGAGAAGTTCATTGCCGCGTTACAGCTGAGAATGGAAATCAGTCACATCATTTTATCACGAAAATTGACAGTGCCGCAGCAGTAATGTTACAACAGAGTACCTAATGCTGTTGCAGTCGCCACCCGAATGTCACCTTTATCATAGCTTCGAAAGTAATAGAAACGCGAGCGAAGCGAGCGCGGAAATTTTTCGATATAAAAACGCAATATGATAGACAGTTGTAAATTTTTACTTTTAGTATGGAAATCAGTCACATCATTTTATCACGGAAGTTGACAGTACTGCAGCAGTAACGTTGCAACAGAGTAATGTTGCTGCAGTCGCCACCCGAATGTCACCTTTATCATACCTTTTTCGATATACAAACGCAATTTTACTTTTAGTCCCAACCAGGCGCGAATCCAGGATTTCATACAGAGAAGGGATGGGACAGTTTTCTATCAGCCTAGCTTCGCATAGGGCTCGATATTTCTTAGGCTTCGATATTCGAGGTTGTTTTCATGCATAAAATATGCAAGAAAGCAGAGCTTGGAATTGAATTGGCGAAGTGTGAGAAAGGCAGTAGGCCTAGCTGCGAAAGAGGAAAGCTTGGATTTGGATCCACGCCCAAGTGTAATTAAGGCAGAAGGCCTCGCATAAGACCTAACGCCGAACCGCAAAAGAGTGGGTTGAAATCGAATCTATGCATGTAATCACGACTCTTCTACTGCTACCGATTGTTTCCCAAAGAATTACGCGCCATTATTTTTGCAAATTAGCTTTTGGACAGCTAAAAAAAATCGTGTGGTAAAAACGATGTGTCTGTCCCTAATTTTAAAATTTGTTCACCTTTTTCAACCTGGCATTTTGGTGCCCCTCCTGAACGTGGTGCCCTAAGCACGTGCTTGTTTTGCTTATTGGTTACAAAGTCTTTATTAATTCAACCATTAAATTTTTAAACATTATTTTTAATTTGACCTTACAATTACTCGTAAGTAGGTAAGACCGTTAAATATTTAAAATGATTATCTTATCAGAAAATTATCACCAATTACTCTAAGAAAACTACTACTTTAAGTAATCCGGCACTGTTAACAATGTATTTTTTATGTGAAACGTGAGTGAAATCTCTTTAAAAAATCCGTAGGGGTCGGATTAAAAACTGTAATTAAGTCCGACTCACGCTTGACTGTACATTTCTAATAGGTTTTCTTGTCATCTATAGGTATAGACCTATTTTATGTAATTTTTTCAAAATTTTAGACCTAGTAGTTTCGGAGATAAGGGGGGGGAATGGTCATTTTTTGCCTATTTTCTTGAATAACTTCTAAACTGTTGATTCGAAAATTATAAAAAAAAATATTTGAAATCCTTACAATAAGCTCTTTCATTTGATATGTAACATGATATAGTTTGAAAAAAATTTTTTTTCATTTTTTCATTTACCCCCCAAAAGTGGCCCCCATGTTTAAAATTCATTTGTTTACGTTACATGTCCGTATTCGGGTCACAAACTTACATATGTGTACCAAATTTCAACTTGATTGGTTCAGTAGTTCCGGAGAAAATCGGCTGTGACAGACGGACAGACAGACAGACAGACAGACAGACAGACAGACGCACGAGTGATCCTATAAGGGTTCCGTTTTTTCCTTTTGAGGTACGGAACCCTAAAAATGGCTCCTTAAGCCAGTTGAGGGTAGATGAAAACGTTACATGATCAAATAATGTAGGTTAAAGTCAGGTCGTTCAGTGACAGATCCAGGAGAATTTGTATTTGGTTGGTTAACCAATAAATGTTATAACTACCCGAAAATTTAAAAATTGTTTGTTTACTTTTATTTAAATACCTAAAGATACAGACTGAGAAGCGCTGCGCTGGTGGCCTAGCGGTAAGAGCGTGCGACTTTCAACCCGGAGGTCGCAGGTTCAAACCCCGGCTCGTACCAATGAGTTTTTCGGAACTTATGTACGAAATATCATTTGATATTTATCAGTCGCTTTTCGGTGAAGGAAAACATCGTGAGGAAACCGGACTAATCCCAATAAGGCCTAGTTTCCCCTCTGGGTTGGGAGGTCAGATGGCAGTCGCTTTCGTAAAAACTAGTGCCTAGGTCAAATCATGGGATTAGTTGTCAAGCGGACCCCAGGCTCCCATGAGCCGTGGCAAAAATGCCGGGATAACGCGAGGAAGAAGAAGAGGCCTAAAGATACAGACTATGGTTTTAAACCACAAGTCCATGACTCTGATACTGCAAAGTGCCAATGCTACGTAAATATAACAACAGCATTGGAAGAGAAGCGGTATTTAGTTGTAGGATTTTATAGGTACATATCCATACCCAGTTATCGCTACCATTATAAGGCTCCGGGACGACATAAATGAAGGCAAAAATATTGATGATGACTCATCCTTATGCGCTATTGTCATTACTTTATAAAATGAATTAATTGTTATTTGTTTCTCCGTTTGAAAACTTACGGATACAGAATCTATAGTCTACCCCCTTATTCATAAACGTTTACTAAAGTTGACAAGCCGATAATAATCGTTTGTCCCTTTCCGACGTATTGGTATGATGGAAAGGGACAAACGATTATTATCGGCTTGTCAACTTTAGTAAACGTTTATGAATAAGGGGGTATATCTTTAGGTATTTACATAAAAGTAAATTGTACATTTTCGGGTAGTTATAATATTTATTGGTTAACCAACTAAATACAAAACTGTCTGGATCTGTCACTAAACGACCTGACTTTAACCTACATTATGATCGTGTAATGATTCCCTCCCTCAATTGGCTTAAGGAGCCATTTGAGGGTAGATTTTGTTTACTTTTATTTAAATACCTAAAGATACAGAGTATAGATCTAGGTCATAGACCAATCGATCGATCGACGATCGACGTCGACTGTTCCATTCTATCATCGATCGATTATCCATCTATTGGTGTGGTAACACCCTTACCCGGACGAAGGCACAAGCGGAAGCTAGTCAAATACAAATGTTTATAATGCAGCTGCATTCTACACAATTAGAGCTCCAAAATCTCTTCGCGCCTCTTCCTAGGAAGCGCGGATGAGGAAGCGTTTTTACTAATCGTAATATAACAAGGTTAACGTAAGTGGAATGACAGACGTACGCGCATGTAGTTTACAATTTAAATCTGCGTGAAGCCGGGTGATTAGTATGCATAATCGTGGGTTGGATTGCCAAGTTCAAGGGTATATAGCAACAATCGAAAATATGGCGTAATTTTAATGAAATAAGCTATGATACGAAAATGTGTCACACTTATGGAAACGTACGTTAGTTTGGCTCTGATGGAAAAACTCATTCAATCTAGAGTTAAGTACCTACATGAAAAATATCAATTTAAACTCTTCTATTGTTTTGTCTCCTATAAAAGGTTTGACATCTTTATTTTGTTGACTGCAGTACGAACTAATCCACGAGAGAGCGGATCCACTCATAAACGTTTATCAACCACTAGTGTCTTCTTGGTACAGAAAACGACTTGCAATCCGGAGGTCGCGGGTTCAAACCCCGGCTCGTACCAATGAGTTTTTCGGAACTTATGTACGAAATATCAATTGATATTTACCAGTCGCTTTTCGGTGAAAGAAAACATCGTGAGGAAACCGGACTAATCCCAATAAGGCCTAGTTAAGCCTCTGGGTGTGTGCTGGAATGTCAGATGGCAGTCGCTTTCGTTACGCCAGAAACTAGTTACGCCAATTCTAGGGATTCGTTGCTAGGCGGACCCCAGGCTCCCATGAGCCGTGGCAAAAATGCCGGGACAACGCGTGGAAGTTGATAAGTGTTTCCTTGGACCAGAACTCCAACCACCGTAATTTTATCTTGTGTTCTCGTTGATTTCAGCTGGCGCAGCGACACTGCGGATACTGCTGAGCTTCGCAGTGGGCGGTCTGCTGGGAGATGTGTTCCTACATCTACTGCCGGAGGCGTGGCAGCACGACTTCGCTTCTACGAAAGGTAATTATTTCAGCTGGCACAGCGACATTGTGGATACTGCTGAGCTTCGCAGTGGGCGGGCTGCTGGGAGATGTGTTCCTACATCTGCTGCCGGAGGCGTGGCAGCACGACTTCACTTCTACGAAAGGTAATTATTTCAGCTGGTGCAGCTACACTGCGGATACTGCTCAGCTTCGCAGTGGGCGGTCTGCTGGGAGATGTGTTCGGTGTGTTCCTACATCTACTGCCGGAGGCGTGGCAGCACGACTTCGCTTCTACGAAAGGTAATTATTTTTCTCTTTTCAGGCGCGGGGGCATTCGTACGCCATTCTTCTAATACTTCTGAAAACGCTGAGAAAGCGATATTGGGTCTGGTATAGGTAATAGAACAAAACCAATTACCTACCTACTTATGTATTTTAAACTTAAAGAAAATCTATTTTTGTTTAAAAATGACGATTTATGACAAAGTTTATGTACAGTTGACGTCAAAAACATGTTTATATTTTTCGTCTTATTACAATGGAGTAAGGTGCAAAAGTGTAAACATATATTTGACCTCGACTGTACTTATATTAGGCACATATTTATCTAAGTACATACATACTCCGTTATTTACCCACTGTTTTAATAACTAAAGTACCTAATATGTTAAACAACTTCGTAATTAAAACATTTAAACCAACAATAATATAAGTAATATAACATTATTTAACGATTAATAACACAGTTCAAGAGCATTGACTTTTTAGTAGGTATACATTATTCTCTTTGTATTAAGTTGTATATGGTTTTAACACTGTTCCACCATATATATATATACCACTAGCTTTTGCCCGCGACTTCGTCTGCGTGGAATTAGTGACAGCAGCTAAATTAGGTATACCGCCTGGATAATGCTAATAGCAATTATTCAATTCGCGCGTTGCTTACTTCAATTATTAGGCAATTCATTAACTCTTTCAATTCCACCCCCCTTTGCACTCTCTTCAGGGATGATTTCCGACATAAAAACTATCCTATGTAAGGACACAGGATAATTTTTATGGATAGTCCCGGGGAAGGCCCCGGGACTCAAACTCTCTCTATACCAAATTTAAACTAAATCGGTTCAGCGGCTTAAGCGTACCTCTTCACGCTTAAGCCGCTGAACCGATTTAGAGAACAGACAGACAGACATACTGTCGCCTTTATAATATTAGTACGGATATGGTTCCTTTCATTATAGATGCATACAACCTCACCAATCCTTAATGGAGTAATATATCATTGCAGTAATATTTACAAAATGTCGAATACAACCAGAGTTCGTAATTTATCCTCTAGCCGCCCAGAGACCTATAAAAAGGTCTCCTGTTCCATTCTAATTTGAGCTTTGTGTTGACAAAATAAAATTTCATTTTGCTTGGCAAGGTTTGACGTATGGGCGGCTAGAGGTTATAACAAATAGACGAGGTCTTCTTGACCTAATTAACAACAAACTATACAGAATTTAATGCATGCCTTACTATTCGTATGTTTTATAACAAAGAAAGTTATGTTTTTCGTTATAAACATTTTGGATTAGAAATCCATTGTAGCATTAGTGACAACAAGACACAGCGGGAATTGATTTGCCATGTGAAAATATCACTCGTGTAGCGTTTGACTTTCCTATAACGTCGGCCAAGCATAACTAGACGATTTCACCAGCAAATTGCATAATACTGACTGTCGACTGTCAATTGGGTTAAAGAAACTTAACAAACAGATCGACATACCTACTAATCACAATAATACACAAATTATAAGTACTATAGTTAGTCAAAGGACTGTGTCATTTCAAACATAGACAGAAAGAATCATACTATATTTGTCTTACACTAGTACTACCACCCAAAAGAAAATGATGAGTCCTATAGTTTTTTCTAATTTACCGACAAATTTGGTTTGACCAACTATATGTACCTTCACTACTCAACAGTAACTTGAGGGAAATTTCTTTATCTGCCTCACTAAATATGCAAGAACAATAGTATGATAATACTAATTCTGTGGCAATAGAAAGGCAGATAACGAAATTTCGATTTTCGTTATAGGCAGAGGAGAAATTAGATATAGAAAAGAGATAAAATAGATATTTTATTTATTTGAAAGAGCACGTAATGGTCCTATTTTTGTGAAATGAAAAAATCTGATGATAATTTAGAATTACGAAATTCTGTCGTATTGGTGGAGGGGAGGTTATTTTTTTTTAATACTTATTTATATAGATGGTCAAGCAAATCTTGTTAGTAGAAAAAGGCGCGAAATTCAAATTTTCTATGACACGATATCCCTTCGCGCCTACTTTTTTCAAATTTGCCGCCTTTTTCTACTGACAGGATCTGCTTGACAGTTCCAGTTTCTACAGTTCGTTTTTAGGGTTCCGTACCCAAAGGGTAAAACGGGACCCTATTACTAAGACTTCGCTGTCCGTCCGTCCGTCCGTCCGTCTGTCACCAGGCTGTATCTCACGAACCGTGATAGCTAGACAGTTGAAATTTTCACAGATGATGTATTTCTGTTGCCGCTATAACAACAAATACTAAAAACAGAATAAAATAAAGATTTAAATGGGGCTCCCATACAACAAACGTGATTTTTGACCAAAGTTAAGCAACGTCGGGAGTGGTCAGTACTTGGATGGGTGACCGTTTTTTTTTTGTTTTTTTTTTTTGCATTATGGTACGGAACCCTTCGTGCGCGAGTCCGACTCGCACTTGCCCGGTTTTTTTTGCATTAGAAGGTAAACAATCTTGACTTGTCGTTTTATTGATAAACACTTTTGAAAAATACGTCAGGGCAATTAATCAATTATGTAACAATTATGAATCATATACGATTATTTACATTCTTTTGCTTTCATAAGTTATAGTTACTGATTTTTAGGGTTCCGTACCGCAAAAGGAAAAAACGGAACCCTTATAGGATCACTCGTGCTTCTGTCTGTCTGTCCGTCTGTCACAGCCTATTTTCTTGGAAACTACTGTTAAGTTGAAATTTGGTACATATATATAAATTAGTGACCCAAAGACGGACATGTAACGTAAATACATGAATTTTAAACATGGGGGCCACTTTTGAGGGTAAATGCGAAAATTAAAAAATAAAGTTTTTTAAACTATATAAGGTAATTTATTAAAACCATAAACATAATTAATAACAAACTTACAATAAAAATTAACCTAAAATTAAAACTACCTACAAAACTAAAACTAATACCTAAAAAAATAAATAAAACATTATGTGGGTGACCTAGCCCAATATGTATATATTAGGCTAGATCACCCAGGTCCGAACCCTGTGGAAGGGTTCCCATAAGGCTGGCTATATTGTGTTAAATGTCAAATGAAAGAGCTCATTTTGAAAAATGCATTGAATTGAACCATACAAGTAAACATATTTTGCACACTTCATCAATTTAACTCGGTTCTGGTGAAATTGCAAATGACTAATATCATTATCAACAACTAGGCACGCAGTTCACTTCATTCACACGCTCGCGACACAAAACCTCCACTAACGTCTACGACTCATTTGATTCTTCAATTAATATTCTACTTTATACCTCTCTAAGAGGGTCGCTTTTTATGTTGAATAATTCATAACACAAAACCTCGACTAGTATACGACTAAAATGAATGTACAATTAAAACTCGACTGTATATTGCTTGTTATAAGATCGGTTTTACCAGTTATTTATAATAACACAAAACCTCAGCTGTCGCACGGATTGTTTACGTGTGTATAAAGAAAATGTATGTGTGTCACCTCACGGCAATGGACTTCAACTTCGCTATCATGTTTGCCCGTTTATAGGTTATGTTTATAAATAGCACGCCTTATCGTGTTGGTGTCATTAGACATAAAGGTAACGGTATCGGTATCACCATGTTTATGGTGTCAAAACTGGCGAGAGATACATGTAAATAAATAATTGATAATCTGAATAAACCTGCGTTTTCTTCCCAGGAAACAACTGTAAACACTGTATGAACACTGCCAGAGATAGGTGCCAGAACATGACAGTCAGTACCGTCTTTACCATAAGAGCATACGGGGCCCGTGCCCAGGGCCTCCATCCTCAGGGGGCCACGAAGGACCGACAGTAACAGTATATTTGATTACCCATAATAAATAGGAGATCATAGTAGAAAAATGTTAGTTTGATTCGCTTTCTTTACTTTCCAAGAGGGCCCCAAATTCTTATGTGCCCAAGGGCCCCAGCATAGTTTAAGACGGCCCTGATGACAGTAGTCAGGATGGGGTTGGAGCTGGTATACGCACTACTAAAAACGCGCAATAATGCGAATGTTTTTCTTTATTTCAGAAGGCGAACACGTATCAATGAAATGCGGCCTCTGGTGTCTCTTCGGCATGCTGGTGTTCATCGTAGTGGAGAAGCTCTTCGCGGCCTCCGAGGAAGACGAGGAAGAACCTAAACAGAACGGCTCCATCAAACAGATAGAGATAGAGGAGATAGACAAGCTGCTGACGGCGGAGAAAAGGAAACGGGGGACGTCCGAGGGGGAGGGGATTTGTGGGGGGAACGGGATGGTTACGGCTAAGCAGCTGTATGATTCCTGTGTGTTTAATAATAATACTAAAGGTTAGTATATACACACGCGTTAATTAGTTATTATCCACACCAGGAGATACTTAGGTACATTAAGATTCACACACACATGAACCAAGACGCCGCCATACAATAGGAGTTAAGCTCTCATTTTAAAACGACATTCTGAAATAACATGAATTATGAAAAAGCTCTTTTTAGTGTATCGCACAAAACTTTGTTCGCGGTACACTTATGGGATCACTTCGGTGTTGCAAATCAGTTAAATTTGTTTATACTAGAATGTATATCACACTTTGACTCGCGCTAATTTCTAGCAACGAATATTAGTACCAGATATAGATATAATGTTACTTGAATGTTAATGCCACGGATTATGCAATTTACGCTTGTCGTTTTAAAATAACAGCGTAAGTTCGATTTAATGGGAGCTGCTTTTTCGCGGCGGGTAGGTCCGGCCGGGAACAGTCTAAGAAACGAGAGCCCCTGAACAGGGCGACAGGGCTGATAGGGCGTACTTTTTCCCTGTCACCGTTGAGCCGCTTGAAACAAAGTCTTACAGGAAGATATTTCTAATAGTATAATATAAGCGATGCCGTGATGTCTAGTACTGGACAAATATCATTGAGACAATTCATGAACGATTGATCTATGTTTAGACGAATAAAGATTTTACTTAGAACCTAAAAGAACCAAAAAAATTGAGACAATGCATAATTAAAACTTATTCACAGGAGAAGGCGGGTGCTGCAGTAGCGGCTCAGTAGCTAACGGCTCGCCACAGCGGTGCGGGAAAGGCAACCGATGGATGGGACGGTGTCTTCTACGAGAAGCAAGGGAGAAAGCACTAGCAGCTGCTAAGGAGAAACCAGAGAGGAAAGACGTAAGTCTAACATTACAGTAACAACATTACAGTAGTGGTACAATAGCCAATGGATAGCGGTCAGACTATGAAATATGTTACTTTCGTAAAGAGCTCACTAAAAATCCGCCTTATCATTTGCAGGTGGCGGGTTACCTGAACCTGATGGCCAACTCCATCGACAACTTCACACACGGGCTGGCGGTCGGCGGCTCCTTCCTCGTCGGCTTCCGCGTCGGCCTGCTCACTACTTTCGCAATCCTAGGTTAGTAATTCAAAAACGAAAAGACGATAGATAGTCGGTAAATAGTACAATTTTTCTTGGAAAAATATGTTAGGCTCCTTACTTGTCTTATGCAATATCATGCATGGCTAAAACTACCCTTTGTCTTGTCACCCTGAGTTATGAATTTATAACTTGCCATAGTTTAAATTGCCTAAACGAAAAACAGTAAGGGGCCCAGAAGTGAACCTTGAGGCGCTCCAAAGTAAAATATTTTATCCAGCCGATAAAGTATCATTGATGGGTATTCTTTGTATTCTGTACGAAAGATACGACGTAACGAAATTTAGGATATGATTTTTGATGTCATAGCAACTTTAACTTTCATAAGTCACACTATCAACACAGTCGAATGCCTTCGATAAGTCTAGTAATAAATCTCACTATCAACACAGTTCATAGGTCTCGTTAACTTCCCACGTTGAGTTTTGGTATAAGAATGCGCTCACCAACCATAATTATTCCCATAGTGGTGTATTAACCTGGCCTGTTTGCCCGCAGTACACGAGATTCCGCATGAGGTGGGCGACTTCGCCATCCTACTGAAGAGCGGGTTCTCGCGCTGGGAGGCGGCTAAGGCTCAATTGGTGAGATGACTAGCCCCCTTTTTCATAAAACTTTAAGGGTCTGATTTTGTTAAATTATGTTTTATCCCTTTCTCACAAATACATAAGTCAAAATGACAGATAAAGACAAACGATTCATAGCTAATTCATGCCAGTAACGCATTTATGTATAACGTTTAAAACTTATCAGGGATTGGTTTCACAACTTTCACATAAAAGTTCGAAATTGTATGAAATCCATTAAATGGGGCTTTATATATGAAAAGGGACCTTATTGTCGATGGCGCTTACGTCGCACAGCATTGCATTTATATCGGAGCATCGTTAATAATGGCGTAAGCGACATCGACAATAAGGTCCCTTTTCATAGATAACGTCGCAAATTTTCAGGTTCGTTTTGGTTCAGTTTTTAATCACCAATTCCTTGTGTTTGTGAAGGCGACGGCGTCAGCGGGCCTGATCGGAGCCTTGACAGCCGTAATATTCAGCGGAGCCAGGAATGCCATTGGTAAGCCTTTTTAGGGTTCCGTAGTTAACAAGGGTGATGGTACCCTGGTTAATTTCACCATGTTCACGTTCACGTATAGTGCGACATAAAATAGTAGAAAATAAATGAGGGCGCCACTTTCTACGCCACTGTCACGTTTTTGAGGTAAAATTCTTAAACATGGTAACAAATTAACAATTTAGTATGGAATTTTTTTAGTTCCATTTTATTTAGATTTCTACTATTTTATGTAGCACTGTATGTCCGTCGTTTTTCAGCTCGGCTTAGTAAACATTAGATTTACTGCATATTGATAAGCAGACATAAGGTGGCGTTTTTAATTCTTTATCGGATCGCCTTTGGATTACATCCTGTCCTAAGCAATATAAGCGTTAGATGGCAGCTCTGCTGTTTTGACCCATGCCTTTTTTTTATTTTGTTTTCCTAATAGAGTGAAAGTTTACGAATATAACATGATATTTACAGAGGCCAAAACATCCTGGATAGTCCCGTTCACAGCAGGTGGGTTCCTCCACATAGCGCTGGTGACCGTGCTGCCAGACCTGCTGCGGGAGGAAGACAAGTGGGAGTCGCTCAAGCACCTCGCCGCACTCGTTGCCGGCATCGTGGTCATGGCTGTCATGACGCATTACTTTGGATAGGTATCTAGGCCCGGATTTAGATACCTATGACCCCTAGGCACTTAGTATGGAACTCCGTTCTCCACCTGAAAACCGTTGCTATGTTGCCTGGAACCATAGGTCCGGGCCTAGTGTGAAATCGGGTAGGTGTCTGGAAGTAGGGAGTCCCAGCAGTGGACTCCATGCTCGTAAAAATGTATAGTTTTTTTTAAAGATAGCCGAATATTATGAACAACCTTAATTTGGATATTTTTGAATATTCTAAGTACATAAAGTGCAGTGACTACAAAATTGAAGCCTCAACATCAATCACGTTGTACCTACGTCTAATTGCATAAAATACCAGTTATATACAATTATACATATTCCGTACATTATTAAAACTTCATTATGCATTGATAAGGTTTTCATAACTTTGATTTTATTTATCCATATTTTTTTGATGTAGAAAATTATAAAGTTAGTATGTGCCACAGATTTCTAAAACAGCCCTGACTGAACCCAAACTATAATTATATCTAATATATGATATAATATCTCGAATATATGAGCAAGCAGTATTCGAATAAATATTTTGGTAGAGCGATGTGACTTGTTAGATTGCGATGCGAATTATTAATTAAATAATTATTAAGGGCAGTATTCTGGTTCAATTCTAAATTCCGTGACAGTCGAGTCATAAATATGTACATTATTTTACTTATGGCATATTGATTTCGACGTCACAAAAATTAATATCTAAATATTATTGTAACTATATCATAGTTTTAATATTCACACACGAAAAAATGGTGCCATCTAATCGGTGCATCAAAAACAATTATCAATTATAAAATATTACACTAATATAATATTGTCATATTTAGAAAGTGGCATGTCAATTTGATCATTTTGATCACTATCATCAACATCACATACTGTATTTTTTTATTGTACGTCAGAAGAATAGTTTTTTAACCCTTTTCCAGGCCGCACCAATCTACAAGGTTTTCCCAAAAAATCCAAATATATTCCAATCAATCCAGCTTTGCTGATTAATATGAACACACTGTCACATTTCTGGAAAGTCCAATCTAATTTGAACCTTAAATCGGAATGCTAAAGTTGAAATTCTATTGGCGCGTATGTGGTCGATAAATCGTACTATGCCTGGAAAAGGGTTAAAATGATAGGGAACTATAATAGAATCACTTTTAAAATACATTATAGAAACGTTCAAATCACACTTTAGTAAATAGACTTAGCCAAAGAAGAATAGCATTAACAATAGACATATTAATTATATTTTAACTTTTCATGAACACACTTTTTCGTCACTTCTTAACTTACTCTAATACACATCGTCAATTCGTCACATCTGTGTGTTCGAGATTTTTCTGTATAAATATAATATCAAATACATTTAATGTTTCATAGTCGAAAATATGTTTAAGTAAATATTTAAAGAAGAGATTGATTTATCTCCACTATAAAGTATAGCTAAGTCATAGATGTTAGCTAAAAATCACCATAAAAAAACATAGACAGGTGGTATAGTCTGTCGATTTGTAACTGGCCCCGAGCCCTAATCCTTTGTCTATAGTTAAGTAAAACCGCACGTACCTGTAAAAAAGGTTCGTGTAATTTTCTACGGTTACTGAGCTCAGTGAGTGTGGCGAGTCGAACCAGTCTAAAATATGTCATCCAGATGCGTAACAAAGGCGAAGAGCGCACCTACACTGGTTTTATGAGCGTTGGACTAGCCCGCGCTCAAGTGCCAATTAGAATAATTAAGACCCTTTTTTGCAGATAAGTAGCACGTGCGGTTTTACTTAACAATAGACAAAGGATTAGCAGTTCCGGGCCAGCTACAAATCGACAGACTATAAAAACAACTCTTACAAAAAGCATGTTTTTTCTGTTATTATAACTTATTTTTTCTGCCCCAACAATTTAGTTGTAAGGTTATACTTATACATTAATGTACAGTATATTTTTGTAAATATATTACGACAAATAATCATGAAACATATACGAACTAGCTATAGTACAAATATTACTCCACTTACCATGTGATACTTTTTGTAAATATAAGTTTATAATTACAAAACCGCTTTGTAAATTAAGTTCAATTATGTTCAAATAAAAAATAAGGAAAATATAAAAGTTGAAACTAGGTTAAACCTAGCAAAACTAACACATTCACTGCCAACGTATTCGTAGCGCTTCGCTCGTAGCCGATCCCAGCGTTTTCCCGCTTTGTAGCGGAAAGCGACTACGGACAGAGAACCCGCCGAGCGTGTTACCGGCACTCAATGTGTTAAGGAAGAAAAAGAAATGAAAAGACGTACAAAATCAAAAAGTTCCGTTCCAAAATAGCTCTAGATGGCGCTGACATCCGGTGACGTTGGCTACATATTGTTTGCATTATGTTAGAATACTTTCCAGTGAAATAATACAGCGCCATCTACTTCAGCTGTAAAATTACATCATAAGATTTGCACGTATTTTTGCGTCTTAGTATATCTATGTCTATGTTTCAATTTAAGCCCTCAACTTCCAATTTTTTCTTACTAAATCGAAATAAGGCTTATCTAGTTTCAACAGATAATTCATTGACATGTAGTTTATTAAGTAGTTATTAAAAATTAATATGAGGTCAAACACTATCCATATACAATTATTTAGAATGTATGATTCTTTTCCTGATGCTAACCCAAGTTATGTTGCATTAATTATTAATACCTTGCATTTCATCGTAGTACGTAATAATTTGTGATATAAAATTGCCATTTAGTATTGTAGACCGTTGCAGACGGGCCAAAAATTGCAAAAATCCTGGGAATTGTTGGCCCGGATAGCGGCCGTGTAAAATTATTTTTAATTACTGTTGGAAATGAATAAAGTACTTTGAAGTGGATATGTTGTTTTAATTTTAAACTATATATAGTGTTATAGTAGGTATGTATGTAGAACCCTACTGTATGAAGTTCTCATGCATACGGCGCATGTACAGCCTGGCAAAAAAGAGTAGAAATTAAAAAGTGGCAACACTAGTGTCGTCCCTTTCAAATCAATTTATATAAGAGAACGGGACGACACTACAGTGTTCCCACTTTTTAATTACTACTCTTTGTTGCCAGGCTGTAGCTTACTTGCGCACTTAGAGGATTTAATAAATGGAGTGGCCATTAAGAGATTACCCCTCTGCTGAAAAACTTGCACAATTGTGCAAAATTTTGTATGGACTTACATGGCTATTTGTACGTTACGTACAAATCATGTAGAAATAACAATACATTTGACGTCCCCTACCCCGCAAAAATCGGCAGTCTGTTTCGTAAAGAAAATGACAGTGATGACATCCCCTCCTTTCTAAATGCTCTAAATTTGCGCAAGTAGTAAGCTCATGTTACAGGGACCGTTTTAAATTTATGTCTGACCAGGAATGTATCACGCGCCAAGTTGCGGAATTTAGCTGGAACTATTTTTTTCATACTATACTGAATACATGAGAATAATAGCGCCCTCTTAACAATGATCATATTATATTACTTAGAAGTCAGGTTTTAGTATGGTTTAAGGCCTGTGCACACCGGCTTGCGTGTGCGTGACGTGCACGTGTGCGTGCGCTAAAATGTTGGAGCCGCACACGTCACGCAAGCGGTGTGCCGTCTCATAAGGATCTGTATACTACAACGCGCATGTGCACGTCCACGCACACGCATCCGGTGTGCACAGGCCTTTATGGTGGGTCACAAATTACGTAGGTTTCTGGTGTGTTGACAGGAATGTTAAAACCATGAAGTTATAAGATGGAGTGAACTGTCACTTTTTTTGCCATACTAAATTTAACCTTATCACCGAGCCAGAAAGACGTTCTTACCAGACTAGAGAAAACGGTCCACTTGAGATAGCAAAGGTGGGTCGCGGTGTCTCACTCGCACATGTTGCCAATGTTAAAAATATACCATTGTGGTAGTATTTATATCAATATACTACTGAAATTAAATACCTTCTTATATTATTTAAGTGCTATATTTAGAGTAAGGTTCTGATATCTTTTAAGAAATTTGTGAATAATTATGATGTCAATATTATTAACTGATTTAACCAAGCATGTGCACAACAAAAAAAAACATTAATTTTGATATGGTAGACATTGTAATAACTTTGAATAATAATTGGTATCCCTAACGTGTGATGACATGTTATCAAAACACGTGAATTAAAAATTTCTTAAAAATGGTGAATAAATGTTGCGTTAATGATTGTAGGAGTGAAAGAATTTCTAATTGTGGAATATTGTTTCACAAGAAAGCCACAATTATTACATTTTGCGATAAAAATACAAGTCAACATTGTCAAACTCATTAGGGTGACCATGATGTAGGCACGATGAGAATCAGTGTTACACAATTCTTATTACGTACTTAAAAGTAAGTTTATATAAATAGGTATGTATTTATTTCGGCATGTTTAAATTGCTGAAATGAGAGCCAATACCACAGAATAATTAATAGTACTACCGTACAGAAAGGAAACTTCCTACAAAAACGAAGTTTGACAGCGGTTCAGGGTCGAATCATGATGGCCCTTTCTAATATCCCTGGCACTATCCCTTTCGGCTATTTAGGGTTGCCAAAAATCAAGTGAATATCTTATCTGTGGTCGTGCACGCAAAAGGAAGTCAAGTGGTGCCAACCCTAATAATTGCTCGGAGCAATGCTGAGCCGAGCGGACCCGAGTTTGACCGAAGTCAGGAGTTTCGCACCCCTGCCAATACAGAATAAATAATTGCCCAAATGGAAATCCAAAGTCCTTAAACATTACAGACACATTTATACATTGTTATAATAATAAAAAAACACATTGATAATAAAATAAAAATAGAACTTGATGGTAATTTACTGACTTTTAGGACGATACCAGAAACGTTACTGGGAATTTACCCTCTTTGGAAAATTTACTGGGAACGGCACATCACTAGTTTCTTTACATTTCACGACTCTACTCTTTTCGCACAGATGGCCTACCACCGTGAACACCGAGGTTCGCAAATAGCGGGCATCTTTCTCTTTTACTCCTATAAAGGAGTAATTACAGAGACAGAGAAAGATGCTCGTCAAACGATGCAAACTTCGGTGTCTATGCTCCAGTGACAAGCGTTCTAGTTAAAAACTATAGCAAACGGGCGTAGCCGTCCCACGCGACCCTGTGGCAGTGGCGGATTTGCCCTAAGGCCGAGTAGGCCCGAGCATAGGGCGGCCAGATATTTTAAGCGGCAGTCTATATGATGGGTGCTGAGAAAAGGGCGGCTAGTGCTTGCTATGAAGGGCCTAGGACCTAACGCGGCAAAGACTGTAAAAAGCTCTCAGGACAGTGGGGGTATCCTGACAGCCTACCCCGAGCCGCTTTCGACGTGCTGCCTCTTTGTAGCACTTTCGTACGTAAGTGTGACAGAGGGGCGACACGTCGAACGCGGTTCGCGGTAGACCCTCTGGTTCTGTCAGCATATCTGTCTCTCTATCTCTCTCACTCATACCTGTATTCTTGACAGACGTTACGGCGGACCACCTTCCTGAGGATCGACCATGTTCGTGATCCAGCTACTACGCTTATTAATAACAGTTTTTAGAACAACTAAATTAAGTACCTAAGGTTGTGTGAAGCGTTGTACAGAAGAGAAAAAAAAATCATCCCTTTTTAGGCCATAATACTAGTACACCGAAAATACAGTATGATTATTTATAACTAATATAACTATGCACGAATAAGAAAAGATCCTGGCCAAACTATATATTCAATGTTATCCTAATATCTCACATAGATATGACTTATGGTCACCCTAATTAGAAAGAGATGCAACGGCCCACCTTGACTTTTCATGTGGACACACTTTTTGGCTAATGTACACTATCCGGTTTACTCTCTAGGTCCGTGGTTAAAACTTGTTTTTAATTTTGTCGCATTACGTGTTCTGTCCCTCACGGCCGCACATGTATACGTACATATAGCACATTTATAGAAAATATACTAGATCTCAAGTCCATTTCAATAGAACTTGCGAACTATGTAAACAAACCGCCATATTGAAATTGTCTCTGAATGATGAATTTACTAGTGATGGGCAAGAGTCTTACTTAGTCCTTTACTTAAGGCCGTAACACACTATCGCACCGCATCACATCCTTGATCCTTTTTATGACAGCCAATACTGTATTGTTTACAATTTACATGATGTAGGTATGTAACCAGCGCAAGTACAGTTGAGTTCATAAAATGTTATTTCTTCACCTTTATCTATTGCAATAAGGTAAAAAAATCTACATATAGAGTTTGTGCGGAAAGAGAAGAGTCGTGGAATGTGTAGGGGGCAATACATTCTACGAATCTTCTCTTTCCGCACAGACTCTACATATTTCGAACTCAACTGGCTCCGTAGATAACATGCCAATCGCTAATGCTCCGTAGCGAACGAAACGGAACTGTCACTGTCACACTACATAATAATTATGTGAGAATGATAGAGAGCGCAACTAGCGCAAGCGAATTGTCACCTTGGCTAGGCCACCTGTACCCTAATCTAATATGTTAGAAAGGAATAGTAACTCACAAGCGACGCCGTTCGTTAGTTTAGTTCATTTGGTTCTCGCCGGCTTCCGTAATATTACCTGCAGTGATGCAATAAAAATAACATTACATTTCATGATTACCGTTTATTTCTTATTTAAGACAAGTTCATACAATGAGACCATAACTCAAAACTGACTATACACCTTAAATTAAAAAATATACATTTTGGCCACAATACCAGTAAATAAAATTCACATTCACAATTGGCCATAAAAATGTTGGAATCATGTTGTAAATATAATATCATATTTAGATATTCTGACCGCGATTTGTATATTGCTTATCGATTCCTTATTTTTACAACTTTCCCGAATATAATAATATATTAAACAAAAAACGTCCGTCGTTATGGCTAATCCAAGAGATTCGGACTGACGTCTAATATAAAAGTTTATACAATAAGATATGGCAACACCCGCAAGCTGTTTCGTAAATCAAATTGAACTTTATGCGCAAGCAGCAAAGATTAATTTAGATTGATACTCGTTAACTTGATAAAAAAAAATGAGGAATCTGTTTAATGTGTCACCCTTATAAAATGTACTCGAAACAGTCCAAATCTGAACATTGTAATTGTACATAGTTGAATAGTTACAGTCTGTCAAGCCATTTCCGCCAGTACAAAAAAGCGGTAAATTTAAAAATGCATGCGCGAAAGGATGTCCCACAGAAAGTTTGAATTTGGCGCCTTTTTCTATCGACAGTTGTTTGACCGCCTATAGGTACTAAATTTACCCCATATTTAAACAATAAAAGCAATTCATTTTAGTTCAAGCAATAAATAGAGGCAAATTATGTATTAATTTTAGGCATCAACTTTGTTAACCCGTGAAATGGCTTTACGGCGATAATTATTTGAAACGGGTCGCGCTACCTGTGACTTAACCCTTTTCCAGGCCGCACCAATCTACAAGGTTTTCCCAAAAAATCCAAATATATTCCAATTAATGCAGCTTTGATGATTCATTTGAAGGCAAGTCACATTTCCCGAAAGTGCAATCTAATATGAACCTTAAATCGGAATGCTAAAGTTAAAATTCTTTTGGCGCGTAAGTGGTCGATATATCGTACTATGCCTGGAAAAGGGTTAAATCGTTTTATTTCAACCCTTTGAACGCCGGCCCTATCGTGCGCGGCGTGTGACCGTTAACTTTGTCCGAATGCACGAAGGTTGATATTAGACTGTAGCTGCGCGAATCAGTTGACGTCTTTGGTCAGTTTTCGTCCAGCTACAGAACCGATCAAGTAAGCGAATATTTGAAATAATTTTGCTGTTATTTTCAATAAGCTTGCGAGCGCAACCTGCAAGTAGCCTTAGCGGTAAGTAAGTAAGGAGTATTCACATGACGTAGACTTTCTCGACGCGTTTCATGCAGAACACCTCGTTGGTCTTCGGGCACACGATGGTGCCGTGCTCGTCCATCATTTCGCGGAGAGCCTGCCAATAAATAGTAGATTGTTAACCTTTTCGACGCCGTGTCAAACAAAAAAGCTGTCACGCCACGTCACCCAAGTGTCAAAACTGAAATTGAACTTTATGCATATGCACGTAGGTCTATGTTGCTCTGTGGTATGTGACCAATTAATCAGTCTTTGGTGTTGAACCTGCGGTGCGGATATATCAGTCATTGGCGTCCAAAAGGTTAACCAAGGATGACCACGACGAGAATGTCGGTAAATAATAGTTAATAGTTGTTGTTTAATCGTTCGTGTAAATATTGATACTCGAGCAAGCAAATGGGTTCTAAAATTGAACACTGAGAGTAGCGAGTCATTCGAAAAGTGGAATTTTGAGCGTTGCGAGGGTGTCAAGTCGCGAAGGTTCAACAAATTTTGCCACCGAAAGAACCAGAAAATTATTTCACCACAACACAATTTTTTTACGATCGTGGTTCAATTTTGGAATCTTTCGCTTGCTCGGGTTTCAATATTAGCACAACTTTGCCCCCTTGTAAATAAATAACTATTACAGTATTTACCCTCTCGCCGTAGACCTGTCCGTTGGGCAGCGCCATGGGCTGGTTGTGCTCGTTGAGCGGCTGGCGGCTGAGGCGGCACACGAGGCGCGAGTGCGACACGTGCGCGTGCGGCAGCTGTGGTTCAGTGTCTATCTATACAAGTGTTCAACAGGTATTTGTGTATTTACCCTCTCGCCGTAGACCTGTCCGTTGGGCAGCGCCATGGGCTGGTTGTGCTCGTTGAGCGGCTGGCGGCTGAGGCGGCACACGAGGCGCGAGTGCGACACATGCGCGTGCGGCAGCTGTGGTTCAGTGTCTATCTATACAAGTGTTCAACAGGTATTTGTGTATTTACCCTCTCGCCGTAGACCTGTCCGTTGGGCAGCGCCATGGGCTGGTTGTGCTCGTTGAGCGGCTGGCGGCTGAGGCGGCACACGAGGCGCGAGTGCGACACGTGCGCGTGCGGCAGCTGTGGTCAGTGTCTATCTATACAAGTGTTCAACAGGTATTTGTGTATTTACCCTCTCGCCGTAGACCTGTCCGTTGGGCAGCGCCATGGGCTGGTTGTGCTCGTTGAGCGGCTGGCGGCTGAGGCGGCACACGAGGCGCGAGTGCGACACGTGCGCGTGCGGCAGCTGTGGTTCAGTGTCTATCTATACAAGTGTTCAACAGGTATTTGTGTATTTACCCTCTCGCCGTAGACCTGTCCGTTGGGCAGCGCCATGGGCTGGTTGTGCTCGTTGAGCGGCTGGCGGCTGAGGTGGCACACGAGGCGCGAGTGCGACACGTGCGCGTGCGGCAGCTGTGGTTCAGTGTCTATCTATACAAGTGTTCAACAGGTATTTGTGTATTTACCCTCTCGCCGTAGACCTGTCCGTTGGGCAGCGCCATGGGCTGGTTGTGCTCGTTGAGCGGCTGGCGGATGAGGCGGCACACGAGGCGCGAGTGCGACACGTGCGCGTGCGGCAGCTGTGGTTCAGTGTCTATCTATACAAGTGTTCAACAGGTATTTGTGTATTTACCCTCTCGCCGTAGACCTGTCCGTTGGGCAGCGCCATGGGCTGGTTGTGCTCGTTGAGCGGCTGGCGGCTGAGGCGGCACACGAGGCGCGAGTGCGACACGTGCGCGTGCGGCAGCTGTGGTTCAGTGTCTATCTATACAAGTGTTCAACAGGTATTTGTGTATTTACCCTCTCGCCGTAGACCTGTCCGTTGGGCAGCGCCATGGGCTGGTTGTGCTCGTTGAGCGGCTGGCGGCTGAGGCGGCACACGAGGCGCGAGTGCGACACGTGCGCGTGCGGCAGCTGTGGTTCAGTGTCTATCTATACAAGTGTTCAACAGGTATTTGTGTATTTACCCTCTCGCCGTAGACCTGTCCGTTGGGCAGCGCCATGGGCTGGTTGTGCTCGTTGAGCGGCTGGCGGCTGAGGCGGCACACGAGGCGCGAGTGCGACACGTGCGCGTGCGGCAGCTGTGGTTCAGTGTCTATCTATACAAGTGTTCAACAGGTATTTGTGTATTTACCCTCTCGCCGTAGACCTGTCCGTTGGGCAGCGCCATGGGCTGGTTGTGCTCGTTGAGCGGCTGGCGGCTGAGGCGGCACACGAGGCGCGAGTGCGACACGTGCGCGTGCGGCAGCTGTGGTTCAGTGTCTATCTATACAAGTGTTCAACAGGTATTTGTGTATTTACCCTCTCGCCGTAGACCTGTCCGTTGGGCAGCGCCATGGGCTGGTTGTGCTCGTTGAGCGGCTGGCGGCTGAGGCGGCACACGAGGCGCGAGTGCGACACATGCGCGTGCGGCAGCTGTGGTTCAGTGTCTATCTATACAAGTGTTCAACAGGTATTTGTGTATTTACCCTCTCGCCGTAGACCTGTCCGTTGGGCAGCGCCATGGGCTGGTTGTGCTCGTTGAGCGGCTGGCGGCTGAGGCGGCACACGAGGCGCGAGTGCGACACGTGCGCGTGCGGCAGCTGTGGTTCAGTGTCTATCTATACAAGTGTTCAACAGGTATTTGTGTATTTACCCTCTCGCCGTAAACCTGTCCGTTGGGCAGCGCCATGGGCTGGTTGTGCTCGTTGAGCGGCTGGCGGCTGAGGCGGCACACGAGGCGCGAGTGCGACACGTGCGCGTGCGGCAGCTGTGGTTCAGTGTCTATCTATACAAGTGTTCAACAGGTATTTGTGTATTTACCCTCTCGCCGTAGACCTGTCCGTTGGGCAGCGCCATGGGCTGGTTGTGCTCGTTGAGCGGCTGGCGGCTGAGGCGGCACACGAGGCGCGAGTGCGACACGTGCGCGTGCGGCAGCTGTGGTTCAGTGTCTATCTATACAAGTGTTCAACAGGTATTTGTGTATTTACCCTCTCGCCGTAAACCTGTCCGTTGGGCAGCGCCATGGGCTGGTTGTGCTCGTTGAGCGGCTGGCGGCTGAGGCGGCACACGAGGCGCGAGTGCGACACGTGCGCGTGCGGCAGCTGTGGTTCAGTGTCTATCTATACAAGTGTTCAACAGGTATTTGTGTATTTACCCTCTCGCCGTAGACCTGTCCGTTGGGCAGCGCCATGGGCTGGTTGTGCTCGTTGAGCGGCTGGCGGCTGAGGCGGCACACGAGGCGCGAGTGCGACACGTGCGCGTGCGGCAGCTGTGGTTCAGTGTCTATCTATACAAGTGTTCAACAGGTATTTGTGTATTTACCCTCTCGCCGTAGACCTGTCCGTTGGGCAGCGCCATGGGCTGGTTGTGCTCGTTGAGCGGCTGGCGGCTGAGGCGGCACACGAGGCGCGAGTGCGACACGTGCGCGTGCGGCAGCTGTGGTTCAGTGTCTATCTATACAAGTGTTCAACAGGTATTTGTGTATTTACCCTCTCGCCGTAGACCTGTCCGTTGGGCAGCGCCATGGGCTGGTTGTGCTCGTTGAGCGGCTGGCGGCTGAGGCGGCACACGAGGCGCGAGTGCGACACGTGCGCGTGCGGCAGCTGTGGTTCAGTGTCTATCTATACAAGTGTTCAACAGGTATTTGTGTATTTACCCTCTCGCCGTAGACCTGTCCGTTGGGCAGCGCCATGGGCTGGTTGTGCTCGTTGAGCGGCTGGCGGCTGAGGCGGCACACGAGGCGCGAGTGCGACACGTGCGCGTGCGGCAGCTGGCGCGCCAGCGCGTTCAGCGGCGGCGCGCACGCCGGGCACGCCGCCACCTGCGTCGCCTCGTTGTAGCACTGAGTGTGCATAGTTAAGGAATAAGTTTTTACAGGACATATGTTGCTACTTTACCACCCTAGGGCAGGATTAAGGACAATACGTGCCTATGTCAAGAATTTAAAGGGCCATATGTACTGTAAAACGTTGTGCAATACACGTGAGAAAGGGTGTTCCTACTTTTCGCACTTGTATCTTAATGTACTAATTCAATACTTTGTCTTTTTTTGTGCAGTCGGTGCCCGACATAAACATCCACTTTTTCTCAAACTTGCAATGAAATGATGACATATATGACTTTCTTCAAATTAGGTCCAGAAATACTACGTATCCGGTGCGAAGAGTGAAGATGATATGTAAAGGAATATTCATACAGCATTACACACCTAGTCGTGTAAAGCAACCTTTTGTTTTTAACAGCAGCCGCAACCCACGATACCTTTATGTACTTGGATGTACCGACTAGTCGGGAAAGCCGACTATCCGGCCACATTTGTAGTCGGCGATTAGTCGGCAAAAACGGCCGATTAGTCGGCACTTTATTAGTGAAAGAAAAACAGAAAAAAATAAATAAACAGTCATTATTTACCATATGTATTATGTTTATTTTACTAAAATACCTATTCAGGGTGCAAACGAAAACTATTGTTCATATAATTGACCGTTTGATCGTTATCGTATGTTGGCTGGGCTGGTGTTTTCCTCTACAGGTCGATCTCAACTGATTCTCGTGTAATTTCATGTGCAAGTTCGATATTTTTTTTCATTATTATTCAGTTTTTGTTTTTAAGGTTTCGTACTTCTAAAGGAAAAAACGGAACCCTTATAGGATCACTCGTGCGTCTGTCTGTCTGTCCGTCTGTCACAGCCAATTTCTCGGAAAGTACTGGACCAATTAAGTTGAAATTTGGTACACATATGTACATTAGTGACCCAAAGATGGATATGTTTTTTTTATAATTTTAAAATACATAGGTTCGAAGTTATTTAAGAAAATAGCCAAAAAAATTACCATTCCCCCCCCCCCTTTATCTCCGAAACTACTGGGTCTAAAATTTTGAAAAAAAATACACAAAATAGTTCTTTACCTATAGATGACAGAAAAACCTATTAGAAATGTGCAGTCAAGCGTGAGTCGGACTTATGTACGGAACCCTAGAAACGCGAGTCCGACTCGCACTTGGCTCGTTTTTTTTTAATGGTGGAGCCATGAGGAACTTTTAACGTTATTGCAAAATTTAGGGACTTAGACAGGGCACGTTTTACGTAAAGACGCTGACCACAGGGGATAGGTTCTTAACTGGCGACAACGTACGAGAAATAGAGCCTTGGAAATACCTCCTACAAGCTATACTGACGGTCTGCACAGGATCGCAAAATAAAAGAACTAAAGACAGAAATTGAACGAGGATTCTTGTGATAGGTCTTTGAACCTGTAGAGAACACCTTTTAGCCAAGCTAATATGACGAATAGCGCAACCAAAGGAGCAAAACTATTGTTTTTCACCTGAACTTATACGAAACTAATGATCTGGCCGACTAGCCGACTAGTCGGCCATTCGAGCGCCGATTAGTCGGCTAGTCGGCCAAATCAATAGTCGGTACATCACTACTTTATACTCGTGCGCGCCCCGGCCGCCGAGCCCGCGGGTTGGTCAACGACACCTTATCGTAACTCATGAGGCCCTGGTACTTGTGTAGCGCTAAATTGCATTTTTAGACAGTTTTTTTCTCCGTTTTAGCCACCGTAGCCTAATATTTCATTGCAAGTTTAAGAAAAGCACTATACAAATCTCGGCGAGAAACGGGGTTGCCTTCCGCGTATACCTATCCGTCTATATCTATTTGGCCTGCAACCCTTTGTTTCCGGCCTCTATAGTAATTTACTATTCCATAAAGCTAGTATGGTAACGTAGTTAACGTTAATTTAAGAGCGCTCTTACAAGAAAAGTCGAAATAATGCAAAATTGATGATACGAGTCGACGAAATTCAGGACTTTGCGCTCATTATTAGAAACAATGAGTACTTGTTCCAGTAAAAGCGTCTTCTTATCTTTATAAATATCGTTGTAAATATTAGAAAAAGGACTTATTAAATTAGTAATGATTTTTTTTCTGATGGTCGTTTCCGAAAAACCCCGTGAAGCACTGAATGGCGAGCTCTTATTTGGAAATGTTGAGAATTTTACTCTGCTAAACCTGGCTATTTTGTATTACTAATACCCTGTACTTTAGGCATATCAAACTATATTTTTCCTACATACCTTTGAGAAAGAGAAAATCAAAGTAAAACGAACTCGATTTTCTCTCCGAATCAAGTGTCAATTCCTACGAAAATCTACTTAATATCGAAGTCATTTTCATACTCAAGCAATCTGCAACGTTTGCTTATACTGTTGGTATACATTAGTGTTTATGAAATTCTACTATAATTTTTTGGCAATTTTTTGAAAACTACTCTATATTACCGATGACGCGCGCTGCGCCAGCTCAGTGCCGCGGCAGAGCTTGTAGAGGCAGGACGTGTGTCGGTCGGCTCCGCACATTTTCAACGGCGACGACGAGGTTTTTTATCATTGTGTGCGGCGGGCGCCGTGTAAAACGCTATACTGTGTGCGTGTAAACCGCAACGAGAGACTTTGATCCTAGCACTGTTTTTATAGTATTATAATTTATAATGGTACAGTTTAATAAACTACCGGACAGGATTAAAAATATTTGAAACGACCTGACATTCTATATGTATTTATTTGACTCAAGATAGTACTCAGGGTCTGATGATGGAGCCGGAAGGTGGTCACCGGTACCAATCAACCATGCAACTAAACCACTTCGTGTTTAGGCTCGTTTTATTCATCTCAACAAGATCTTTGACACAAGATAGTACTCAGGGTCTGATGATGGAGCCGGAAGGTGGTCACCGGTACCAATCAACCATGCAACTAAACCACTTCGTGTTTGGGCTCGTTTGATTCGGCTCAACAAGATCTTTGACTTAAGATAGTACTCAGGGTCTGATGATGGAGCCGGAAGGTGGTCACCAGTACCAATCAACAATGCAACTAAACCACTTCGTGTTTAGGCTCGTTTTATTCGTCTCAACAAGATCTTTGACTTAAGATAGTACTCAGGGTCTGATGATGGAGCCGGAAGGTGGTCACCGGTACCAATCAACCATGCAACTAAACCACTTCGTGTTTTGGGCTCGTTTGATTCGTCTCAACAAGATCTTTGGCACAAGATAATACTCAGGGTCTGATGATGGAGCCGGAAGGTGGTCACCGGTACCAATCAACCGTGCAACTAAACCACTTCGTGTTTAGGCTCGTTTGATTCGTCTCAACAAGATCTTTGACACAAGATAGTACTCAGGGTCTGATGATGGAGCCGGCAGGTGGTCACCGGTACCAATCAACCATGCCACTAAACCACTTCGTGTTTAGGCTCGTTTTATTCGTTTCTATAAGATCTTTGACACAAGATAGTACTCAGGGTCTGATGTTGGAGCCGGAAGGTGGTCACCGGTACCAATCAACCATGCAACTACACCACTTCGTGTTTAGGCTCGTTTGATTCGTCTCAACAAGACCTTAGACACAAGATAGTACTCAGGATCTGATGATGGAGCTGGAAGGTGGCCACGGGTAACAGTCTACCATGTAACTGAACCACTTCGTGTTTGGGCTCGTTTGATTTGTCGCAACAAGATCTTTGACACAAGGTAGTACTGAGGGTCTGATGATGGATCCGGAAGGTGGTGACCGGTACCAATCAACCATGCAACTAAACCACTTCGTGTTTGGCTTCGTTCGATTCCTCGCAACAAGATCTTTGACACAAGTTAGTACTCAGGGTCTGATGATGGAGCTGGACTGTGGCCACGGGTACCAGTCTACCATGTAACTGAACCACTTCGTGTTTGGGCTCGTTTGATTCCTCGCAATAAGATGTTTGAGACAAGATACTACTCAGGGTCTGATGATGGAGCTGATAGACAGGTACCCGTCGCCACCTTCGCGCTCCATCATCAGACCCTGAGTACTACCTTGTGTCAAAGATCTTGTTGAGATGAATAAAACGTGCCTAAACACGAAATGGTTTAGTTGCATGGTTGATTGGTACCGGTGACCACCTTCCGGCTCCAACATCAGACCCTGAGTACTATCTTGTGTCAAAGATCTTGTTGAAACGAATAAAACGAGCCTAAACACGAAGTGGTTTAGTTGCATGGTTGATTGGTACCGGTGACCACCTTCCAGCTCCATCATCAGACTCTGAGTATCACCTAGTGTCAAAGATCTTGTTGAGACGAATCAAACGATCCTAAACACGATGTGGTTTAGTTGCATGGTTGATTGGTAATGGTACCTTCCAGCTCCATCATGAGACCCTGAGTACTGTCTTGTGTCAAAGATCTTGTTGAGACGAATCAAACGAGCCCAAACACGAAGTTGTTTAGTTACATGATAGACTGGTACCCGTGGCCACCTTCCCGCTCCATCATCAGACCCTGTGTATCTTCAGTGTCAAAGATCTTGTTGAGACGAATCAAACGAGCCTAATCATGTTACTACATGGTTGATTGGTATCCGTGACCACCTTAATCATCATCAGATCCTCAGTACCAGTTCGTTTTTAAACCCTCGTTGATACAAACTTTACAACCTATAGGTACCAAATGCAATGACGAAACATGTAAATAAGCGAGTAGGTACCTATAATTTCTTTCGAGTAATATACCTTCATAAGTACGAGTATGGGGCTATTCATAAATTACGTCGTTTCAAATGGGAGCAGTGGGGGGGGGGGGGGGGGGGTCTGGACATCGGATGATGGTAACATGACGTAGGAGGAAACAGATTCATCCGAAGCTTGATTTTTGGATGATTTGAGGGGTGGGGGGGGGGGGGGGGGGGGTCAAAAATCGTCAAAAATAGATGACGTAATTTATGAACAGCCCCTATGTACATTTGCACTGCATTTAGTATTTTCGTACTTACCAAATAACAGTTTTAGAACTTTAAAAGTTAAGTACAGTTAGTGTTGTTATGGTTGATTTCAATATGCTTCGCGAAGGATCAAGAATGTTTAATCCATCATTGTAGTGCGAGTGTGGTAGAAGGGATCGGCATACTGAGCTCGCACGGCCTGCCGCAGCGCGTAAAATACCTAAACTCGCTCAACGCCGAAATGTAATAGCGCTCTTAACAAGTGTGTTACTGTGTGTGTGTCAATGTATAACTAACAACATTAGAATTATTTTATTACAATCACGATTAAGGTCAGTCTTGATTGTGTAGGGAATAGTACATTATTGTCGAGGCTCGGAAGTAGCTACTTGCAGGCTGAGGATTCGTATTAAACGGACGACCTTGGGAGTCCGTTTAATTGAATCCGAAGCCAGCAAGTAGCCTTCCAGCCGAGTCATATATGGTGCTTTTCTCAAAAATGGTGCGAGAAATATACATATTTTAGAAATATTTTACAGAAGCAACGTTCTTACGTATATATTTTCACAGAAAAAAGTAGAAACAATTGAAAAAATTAGCTTTGCCGCCTTTTAATTTTTTTAATAAAAAAATAGAAGTGTATTTTACTGCCGAAAATACGCCAACCTATTTGAGACAGCTAAATAGTCGCGGTACTAATCATCTGTTTGGCTGTTTAATGGTCCTGTGCCTTCATTTGATATGGCCATTTCAACTTTTAAAAAGTTTGGAACTTGACAAATAATGGAATTTGTATGCAACATTGCAGTCCCAAAATCGAGACTGCAATGTTTTTAACTTTTTAATTTTTGACTGACCATAAACTACGCGCTTCGCGACCTATTTTTTAAACGTCAAAGTCGACTTTCCCGTCCATTTTTGAGAAAAATAACTTTGTCTTCCGGTCCACAATTTTTTCAAAGTAAATGCAGAAATAAATTCAAAAACATTTTTTTGAGTTTCTAACATTTATCCCCCTTATCCATAAAACTGTACGGGCCTGATTTAGTTAAATTATGTTTTATCCTTTTCTTACAAATACATAAGTCAAAATGACAGATAAAGATAAACGACTCATAGTCTGGCTAGCCAAAAATTGTTGACAGATATTTCGTTGTTGTATCCCCAATTGTCTATCATTTAAAAAAAAGCTAAAAGTCAGTTGTCAATTTATGTCATTCATTCAAATTGTTTGCGGTTAATAAGGGGGTTATTTTAAATAATATTAATAATGTCTATACTGAGTGAGGTTCGCAAACTATTATTTATATTCGTAAATAATTACGACAATGTGCGAAGTCGGCGTGTAGCGTTGTATAACGAAAAACTGCAATGTTTACAACTCCTAAGCAAATGTAAACAAATTAGGAGGTTGGTGCTCTATAAATATTTTGATACTTAGCATTTAGCATATTTGGCAATATTTATGTATATTTTTTTCGTGATGGATATTACGGTATTATCGAGCTAGGTCTTATTTACACTACATTTCATTTTTCGCCTTGTTACAATGGTATATGGTTAGAAAGTGTTAACATATGTGTTTATCGTTGACTGTACTTTACATAGTGGTAGAAATTATATGAGCTGACTTTGAGTGCACGTCAACGTATATTTAACTTATATCCTTAGGTACCTTACGTGTGCACAGAAAATCAAAAATCTTTTCTAGTATCAAAACTATAATTCCTACTACACAAAGTGTGACCAGCCTAAGATTTTTTGAAGTTCCCGCCAAACATTTGTGTAATATTTCAGTAGCCAGACTCTAGCTAATTCAGGCCAGTAACGCGTTTATGAATAACGCCAATATAATTCAAATCAAATGGTTTTCGAATATTTTGAAAATATGAAATGTTGTCAGAGTATAAATAAGTAATAGCAGGGGTGCGAACTCCTGCCTAGAGTTGAAAATTCTCGAAAAAATCAAATCGTTTTTTTACGAAGTTTTGAAATATTCGTTTTTTTTTCGTATTTTTCAGTTTTATTGGGAAAGAAACGAAGCTTTTTTAAACTATAACGACAGCGTCAAAGTCAATAGACATTTTCACAAATGATCGCCAGCCAGCATTTAGATAACAAAACACACGACTAAGCAGGTGTAGTTACCTCTATGGATTAAATGTAAATAGAAAAATTCACAAGTTCTTTTAAAAGTGCGTTTATTTTTTGTTTTTTTTTTCGGAAAAATATATAAACCAAGTGACATTGTTTTTTTCCGAATAAAACTTGAAAAAACATGGTTTTTAGAAAAAAAAAACGGGAATTTTTCCGGGTTTTTTCAACCCTACTCCTGCCTTCGGGCAAACTCAGCTCCGTTCGGCTCAGCATTGCTCCGAGCAATTATTAGGGTTGACACAACTTGACGTCCCTTTGCGTGCACGACCACAGATAACCGTTATGCTGTATATTTTTTTTTGTAATAAATAATAAATTATTTATTATATGGTAATAGATGTATTGTAAAGGATATGGCGTGTTGAGCGCGTGCAGGCCGAGCTGCAGCGCGACGGGCAGCGCGGGCAGGCGGGCGGGGTGGAGCAGGCGCGCGTGCTCGCCGCGGAACTGCCGCTCCAGCGCCGCCCAGCGCGACGGGCACAGCAGCGACCGGTACGGCTCCACCTCTGCACAAACACACTAGGAGTCCTCTACACCGGCGGCCCGCGAACCTCTCACTTGCGGCCCACGAGCCTCCCTGGCTATTTTGTACAAGTGACAATGTCTGATAAAGTCATAAATATTAACAAAGTGCGGCCCGCGTCCGCTTCGTTACCTGCTATGTGGCCCTTGGCTGCTAAAATGTTGCCGACCTCTGCTCTAGTCGGAGTTTAGAGCAATTATTTCATGAAACCGATGCTGCCAAAAATACTGGGGTGCGGGGGACGAGGTGAGCGAGGTCCCGTGCCGTGATTGGTCCGTTCAAAGACACGGACGTCACACAAGGACACTTGACTCGAAAATGGAGTAAAACTACCGTATATTTGATAGGACTACTATGCTCAGTCTTCATGTCTTGTCTGTGTGCACAAACAATAACCGATAAAGACAGCGGTATACCGAGTTACAGCGTTTTCACATTGTCCGATCCGATATCGGATGTCGGAAGGAAGTAAAATGTAAGAAATATGTGATTCTCTGTATTTATAATTATATACATTTAATAATTCATTATGACTAAAAAACGATAGATAACACAAAAAAAGCGGACTTAATGCCAATGGCACTCTCCTACAACTGTTTTTGTTATAGACGCCTTCCGACATCCGATATCGGAAAGGCGCTTCCGATAAATTCAGCCATGTCGGAGCCCCCCGTCAGCTGTCGGACCGATAATATTTGTTTGTGTGCGTCTGTGTATGCATAATGCTTGTTGTAGTGTGCGTGCCCGCTGGCGCCCGGGCGCGCCCCGCAGCCTGACTACGCGGGTGCAGGATCCTACATCCGATGTCGGATCGGACAATGTGAAAACGCTCTTAAACTTACACGATTTTCGCTTATAATTTAAACTAGAACGACTCTTCATACATGTAAAGAGAGTAGCGCCTCTTGGCGTACTTCGCGACTTCAAGACGATCAATGTGAACTGAATAGTAGTAACACACCTGTGTCCTTGGGGAAAGCCAGCATGCCCATACAATGTTGTATGTCCTGAAGTTGTCCTTCTTCGTACTGGGAAAGGTGCTTTTTGGCGTATTTCACGGCTTCCAAGCGGCGGTCGGCGCGGACGAGTTCTATAAATTCCTGTAATACAATATAAATTGGTGTAAAACTTCAAGGTGTATTCATCTGGATTTCAATGTTCAGCCTTGAAATATAGTACCTACTTGTCCTTTTAAATCACAGCAAGGATAATGAAAAATAAAAGTCATCAACAGATGTATCCTGAACCCAATGATAGAGCCAAATTTGCGCAATTTAATTACAGTACTTGCCCTAATTGGCGGTTTCTTAGCTGATGTGTGTATGGACGCCATTACGTGTTAGCAATGCCGCTATTCTGCATGTAAAACGAAGCCATCTTGAATAATATTTACCTGCAACCGTATCTTGAACTCGATGGTGGAGCCGAGTTTGCGCAGTTTAGACTTGTTGTCGGCGCACCATTGCAGAACCCGCGCGGTACGACGGTTCCTTAGCTCGGCCTCCACTTCAGCCGCGGCGCAGTAGATATCTGTAATGTACTTATTTTTAAGGACATTTAGGGGTCACTAAACTTTTGACCCGAGTGCCAGGTCTTCAGCTTTCCCGCTGCTTTTCGCTGACAGTAGGCTTAGCATGAGAGCCCCGCGGCAGTCTCTCGTGCTAAGCCAGGAAGCCCAAAGGCCATAGAGCCTCTAGCGCACTTTTTAAATTGAATTAAAATAGTTATTTACGATACAAGTGCGGAAAAGAGGAAATCGAGTTGCGTATTACCTATTCGCACGTGTATTGTACAACGTTTTACAGTACATATCGTCAGGTGACAAGCAAAATTCACTAATTACTACCACATGTTAATAGCCATAGTGAACCATATTAATACCTAAATAAGGTTGATTTTTGTTTAATATGTTTCTAGTAATTAGTGAGTTTTGCTTGTCACCTGGGGTTATTCCCACTAGTTACCACCAATTTCTTACCAGTGGTAACTACTGGGATTTTTTTTTCCCACCTTTTACCACTGGTAACTACTGGGAAAAAAAATCCCACTAGTTACCACCAACTCGGCTGGGTGGTAAGTACTGGGAATTTTTATTCCCAGTAGTTACCACTGGTAAAAGGTGGGATTTTTTTTTCCCAGTAGTTACCACCAAAATATTAATAAAAACATTTAAGTTAATAAAAACAGTATAAATAGTATAGTATAAATGTAGCGTGCTGTAATAAATAATGATGTGTCAGTTAGTGATTCAGTAAACTGCTTTAAAAGTGATCAAAAATATTAAAACAGTTTTACCGGTATAAGTGTATTAAATTTATCTTATTAACTTTAATTGAAATACATATTTATACAAACTAACAAACAAATCAGTCAAAAACCGACAGAACTGATTCAGTTTTATTATTTACAGCTACTTCATTTCGTTCTATTATATTATAACACGACGCAGAGCTGGAATATGTAGGTATTCATAATTTGTAGTCAGTCAGGCTAAATAAGTAAAGGACATGGTTGCTATTACAACCGCTTAGGGCGCGCTTCGGATGGGCTGACTACTCGGACTAACCAGCATAGGCGCGCATTCTAATTACGCTCGGGTACTACATCGCTCGGTCATGTTACGCTGGTTGGCTCGATTGCTTAAACACCCACGCTAGCGGAATGGTAATAACACTCTACCAGAGGGGCAAAAGGGCATTCGTACACTTGTTTTTTGTATTTACTTTCATTCTTTTGCTTTTACAGTTGCTTCCGACATACTTAAAAGTGGACTGATAAGATTGTCGTATTCATTCTTTCGGCCAGGTAAAATGGGATGAAAGTTTGGTGGGAGGAGTAAACAACCAAATATATTTCACATGTTTATTTTTAGCTTAGCCTAAATTGGTTACAGTATGATTATCAAACTATGTCAACCAATACCATTCTTATCGGCCATAAGGGCTGGCGACACGGCGGTTAAGAACAAAAGGGTGCGCGGCGCGCGCCACACTCGGTTCGGCCTTTTTTGCACTCGTGTTATTTAATAAGAACAACACAAAGGATATTTAGGAACTAAACGATTGTTTAGCAATTACAAGGCATAAGTACCGATATTATTCATATTAATATTGCGATAAACCATTCAAAGTTGTAACCTATCAAATATGCATAAGGTATTACCATAACTCTTATTTTAAGGTCGCGAGTATATTATAGTGTTTGTGTACTGACCAACGTTGGTGAGGTCGCGCAGGTCGCGCGCGTCGGCCAGCTTGGCCGCGGCGTCGTAGTAGCCGCTGCGGAGGCAGTAGTCCACCAGCATGCTTCAAGCGGGTGCTGGTTCACCGTCTGGTGGAGAGTATACTGTAAGGTTGTGTGTGTACTGACCAACGTTGGTGAGGTCGCGCAGGTCGCGCGCGTCGGCCAGCTTGGCCGCGGCGTCGTAGTAGCCGCTGCGGAGGCAGTAGTCCACCAGCATGCTTCAAGCGGGTGCTGGTTCACCGTCTGGTGGAGAGTATACTGTAAGGTTGTGTGTGTACTGACCAACGTTGGTGAGGTCGCGCAGGTCGCGCGCGTCGGCCAGCTTGGCCGCGGCGTCGTAGTAGCCGCTGCGGAGGCAGTAGTCCACCAGCATGCTTCAAGCGGGTGCTGGTTCACCGTCTGGTGGAGAGTATACTGTAAGGTTGTGTGTGTACTGACCAACGTTGGTGAGGTCGCGCAGGTCGCGCGCGTCGGCCAGCTTGGCCGCGGCGTCGTAGTAGCCGCTGCGGAGGCAGTAGTCCACCAGCATGCTTCAAGCGGGTGCTGGTTCACCGTCTGGTGGAGAGTATACTGTAAGGTTGTGTGTGTACTGACCAACGTTGGTGAGGTCGCGCAGGTCGCGCGCGTCGGCCAGCTTGGCCGCGGCGTCGTAGTAGCCGCTGCGGAGGCAGTAGTCCACCAGCATGCTTCAAGCGGGTGCTGGTTCACCGTCTGGTGGAGAGTATACTGTAAGGTTGTGTGTGTACTGACCAACGTTGGTGAGGTCGCGCAGGTCGCGCGCGTCGGCCAGCTTGGCCGCGGCGTCGTAGTAGCCGCTGCGGAGGCAGTAGTCCACCAGCATGCTTCAAGCGGGTGCTGGTTCACCGTCTGGTGGAGAGTATACTGTAAGGTTGTGTGTGTACTGACCAACGTTGGTGAGGTCGCGCAGGTCGCGCGCGTCGGCCAGCTTGGCCGCGGCGTCGTAGTAGCCGCTGCGGAGGCAGTAGTCCACCAGCATGCTTCAAGCGGGTGCTGGTTCACCGTCTGGTGGAGAGTATACTGTAAGGTTGTGTGTGTACTGACCAACGTTGGTGAGGTCGCGCAGGTCGCGCGCGTCGGCCAGCTTGGCCGCGGCGTCGTAGTAGCCGCTGCGGAGGCAGTAGTCCACCAGCATGCTTCAAGCGGGTGCTGGTTCACCGTCTGGTGGAGAGTATACTGTAAGGTTGTGTGTGTACTGACCAACGTTGGTGAGGTCGAGCAGGTCGCGAGCGTCGGCCAGCTTGGCCGCGGCGTCGTAGTAGCCGCTGCGGAGGCAGTAGTCCACCAGCATGCTTCAAGCGGGTGCTGGTTCACCGTCTGGTGGAGAATATACTGTAAGGTTGTGTGTGTACTGACCGACGTTGGTGAGGTCACGCAGGTCGCGTGCGTCGGCCAGCTTGGCCGCGGCGTCGTAGTAGCCGCTGCGGAGGCAGTAGTCCACCAGCATGCGCTCCAAGCGGGTGCGGCGCCATTGGTTCACTGTCGTCTGGAAACATTCGTTTGATTAAAGCCCAGCCTCCTAAAGCCTAACATTTTTTACTTTTTTGCATACAATATTTTTAGCTTAAATATTTTCCTCATAGGTGATGTGTGAACAGCAGTACCACATGGTAGCAAAATTATTTCCACCTTGGGCGTTAACACTGGAATCCTTTACTACGCTCAGTATTGCCCCTTTCTCTTTAGGCACTTGAGAAAACGCATTATTTTCAATTGATGTTTTAGTGGTTCAAGTTGTAATGCATCACGTCAATTGATGTTTCAGTGGTTCCGGAGCAACCTGTCGAAACCTATAACTCACTCGCACTTGCGGCGTGCTGGGCTCGTTAAGCGAGACGGCCTGCTCTTTGATATGCTCCAGCCTCTTCTTGCACACCAGCGCCACCTGCAACTCCTCGCTGATGGCTTCAGAAGCCTTACGCTTCATTGCTGTGAGTTTCTCCACCTAAAACAACAAAATGTGTTTTCATTAGAACTTATAAAGCAAAATGGAACGACAATTGATGGAAATGCGTCTAACAACTCCTACACATATAATGAAGCTTCTATAAAAATAAACTTTGTTGTCTCTGCCTTCATGTCAGGTTAATAAGTTCGTAATTATTACTTTCTTTTATCTTTAGTTAGCTTAGTAAAATAAACATGAATGTCAAGAATGGTAACAATTACAGTTTTTAGGTACCTATAGTCTGTATCTTTAGGTATTTAAATAAAAGCAAAGAGAATAGATAGTATAGAGGGGTCCTGTCATTGTCAATTTTGTAGTCACGGTACATTTACTGCCATCTATCGACACACGATTAAAACTTAAAATAAAATTGAAAATGTATAAAATAATCAAAATATGTTTACGGATAAATGATTCTTATTTTTTATTGTTCCATACTGACCCATGTTCTTTCACTGATACGTGTTAAAATTGTTAAATACCAAACGGTGTCGTTAACGCCATCTAGCCGAGAATAGGCCAAAGGTAATGGCGCCATCTATTCGAGAATGACTTTTCCTTGGCCGTCCGAGGCACGTTTTTTTCTTAGACTTTATTTATCTTATACGGAGTTATATATATATCTGATAAAAGTAAACAAACAATTTGTAAATTTTCGGGTCGTTATTACATTTGTTGGTTAACCGACCAATTACAAAACCGCCTGAATTGTCACTGAACGATCTGACTTTAACCCACATTATTTGATCGTGTGATGTTTTTCATCTACCCTCAACTGGCCATTTGAGGGTAGATTTTGTTTACTTTTATTTAAATACCTAAAGATAGAGAGTATACCACTTTTTATTTTAAGCAGTTGACTTGCATGTAAAAATAATGCATAAATGTTAAGTTTTCCTATCTTTATTTTCAGCATAAGGGCAGGTATCTGTTGATTTATTTTATTTTCATTTAAATCAATCATTAATAGAATAGGCCTTTGCCAAAGGGCAAGGCAAGCAGACAAAGAATACACATGGTGAGAAAGAATTGAAAGACATCAACATTTTGTTTTTACTTATAGATCTAAAAAATAAAGACTTTTTTATTCTATAGCAGATTGATTGAAATATTATCCCTGTAATATGTAAGTAAAAATATCATGGTTTACAAACCATGCCTCCTAGGAGCACATCAATCTCTCCAGCAGTGCTCGGAGCTTTGGCAGCGGTCTCCAGCTCCCCGGCAGCAGAACCAACCTGTCTCGCTTCAACGTCCAGCACCCGTTGGGCATTGCGGTAGCGTTTGTTGAACACTTCATATGGTACCTAAAATATTTGCATAAGCATTTTACAGTTGTGTAACTATAGGGTGGCAAAGCAGGCAAAATGCCATGTGTATGTGTGATCTGAAAGGGCCCTAATTTCACCAAGAGGCAGTGAGCACAGGCCCTCATTGTTTCCATTATTATTAACAACATACAATAAAAAAAAAGTACCTACACCTACCTACATAAATCAAAAGTTCATAGTAGATTTTATTTTCTTACTTTCCTAATTATTTTATTTATATGTTGCGATAAATCACATGATATAAATCCACTTCATTTACATACAATGACATTATAAGGGGAATTAGGAAAAAAAAACTTATTTGCTAAGATGTTTATCCACAAATAGGTATACATGTCGTAGGCCAATCGTACGATCAGGCAGATCGTAATGTTCCTGTGTAATGTTTTGACGATAGTCACATCAAACCAATATATAGGTAGGATAGGTTCGTTAGGTTGCTTCAGATGCCCGAAGGGCAATCTGCCCAGAAATAGGAGCCCCGCGTAGCGGGGCTCCGTCGACTCAGGGAACGAGTCAAAGATTTTCACGTTTCACTATATGCCTGATCTTACGATCGGCCGCCGATATTGTCTCCTGCACTCCACACGACGTATAAAATACCCATCATATCAACATTAATATTTTTTAAGCATAAACAAAAATGAATCCTTTTGAATACAAGGACTCCAGGATCATTCAATGTTTATATCCATTTGGTTAGCTGGACGTGGTGGACAAGATAGAGTTAATATTATTTTTATAAATACGTGTGCACACAGATCGTAGAATTTTAAGAGCACAAAGCACTATATACTAGGCTTACCTTTAACGTAGCATGCTCCAAAGATCTTAATTCGTTCATCATGTTCTAACTTTCGTTTTTAAACTCTGACAATAATAAAGGCGTCTGCTGGGGCTTTTCAAGGCTTCCTTTTCGAAACTACTGTAAAGGAAAACAAAACTCAGCTGATTGAAAGATGCTTATTACCAGCCCAGTAAATATGGCAACTCACTTACGGAAAAGCTTGGTAGATATTATAGGCTACGGAAAATAGTGTTATGTTAATGTTATACGCAAAATTATTATATTCCTCAAATCTGCGCCGTAATTAGGACAAAAAAGTGAATTATATGCAAATGAAAAGCTTTATTCTATGGTGTTCTTTTTTTTTTAATTTGTTTGACCCAGATTAAATCTTAACAGCCAAATGTCGATATTTAAAAGAAAAAGTTAATACTAAGGTAGATTTCTATTATATAAAAAACACTTTAAGAAGAAAACAATATTTTATGATTTGTCTTCAGGCAGGCATTATTTTATTCAGTTCTTCTTTATATCTCTTTTCTCATGAACATTGAGACATACAAAAAAATTATTTAGAAACATTTAACTAATTACGAAATATATCAAAAACATAAAATCATACATATTAATTAAAAGAAAATTAACCATATTTTTATCATTTAAAATAACATGTTTTCGTGCTTAAAGAGAATCAATAAACTGGCATCACTAAAAACGTTGTATGCGTGAATTGGATTCGAGCATCTTCGTTTCATAGCGCCGACGCGCGTCACTTTCGTTACGCAAATCCGCCATTTTGTACGTCGCTGGCGGTGGTTGAGGGTTTATTTTCTCTGTTAAGTGTTTATTGGTACGAAAAACTGTAAAACTTTGTTAAATATTATTTTGCATAGACACCACCGACATAACAAACTATACTGTGTAATAGAATTACATATATTGTAAGTGCTATCGTGATTTGTGTGTGCCCTATAATTGGAGCGCGTGGCTGGTGACTCTTTGTTGTTGGATTCGGCGTATTTACGGTAAGTTTTCGGTTAAATTTGTATTAAAAAAGGAGTTTTTGTGATTATAATTAGTTATGTGAAGTTTTCGTGTAGTTAAATGTGATAGTTTTAGCGTAAATCGTGAAGTAAATGTGGTAGCGTCATCGACGCGGTGCGAGGTTTGGCGCGGCGCGGACTGTGAGATTGATGGTGTTCGGCCCCGGCTGGCGGCCGACATTGTGCCCGCCTGCGACTGCGACGCCGCCGCGTCACAACCTCGGGCGCGTATCAAACGTGTCGCTTGTGAATTGAGTTTATCGAGACGTCGCTTGGCGTCGAGCACGCGGTCGCGATCGGCTCATAATTGTTACGCTGACCTAGTCCGTCATTAAACTTCGTGTAGTGAATTGTAGTACATAAGTTAATGTTGAGTGCATTACCGTAGAATCTTGTTTGTAGATAAGTTAGTGTGGTTAAAATATGCATTTGGATTCCTACTCCCAAGTTTTAGCCTAAAGGTAAGTCATTATGAAAGTTTAGAAAATAAAAAGTCGAGATAATTTATTCCATTAAAACTTCAAAGCTGCTGTAAAACCAATTTTCTCTAGCTAACTCAGGCTTGTTGGAATTCTTGCAAGAACTTAAGGAAACATCATCTAAGTACATTTTAACATTCTATTGACCAAATTTAAATTTTAAATACAAATTCAAAGAGGTCATTTGTTTAATTCCTCTTGCTTCCTTTTTCAGGTAGGATTGTTTTATCAATGAAGAGCTCTATATTCATTTTAATGAGAAAGCAGGCATTCATTTATGACACTTTCAGCTTAGAAAGGTCTTATCATCTCTGCCTCATTTATCCTGTTGTATTAGCAGTACCTATTAGTAAGAAAAAAAAAAGAAGTAATATAATTGGTTCCACGCACAGTTAGTGTTATAAAGAATCATTTGAAATGTATCAGCAATTCACAGGGAATGTTTCATAGATAATAGAGGGAAATATCGGCACACAAGTAAGTTTCTATTCAAATTATTTTCCAAACAGGATAGGGTCATTGTGCTAGTTTTCGTCCGGCTCTAGTTTTCGTCCACTTGACGAAATTTGAATATAAACCTTCATTGCTGCACAAATTTGGACTTATTGCAATCTTTAATATCTAAACAATTTATCTATCTACATAAAAATTATATTTCGCAAGTAGCAAATTATAAATGAAATGTTTGCTAATCCGTCAAGTGGATGGAAACTGACACCGGACGGTAAACTGGCGCAATTACCCTACATAGTATTTGTAAAATATCAGATGAAGTAGTCTGCCATTGTTCTGTCCCCCACAGTCCCCACAGAAGTTAAATCAGTGCTAACATCTCGCTCAACTAACTTTGAATTGGGTAAGAACTTTGAATGGATTTCATTTGAAACTTTTGCCTTTCATTATTACCTATTTAGCTTTGGTATTTGTTTAAGGTTTTACTGTTGTTGAAATTCTTTCAAAGTTTCTTTAATTTGTTCTGCAGAGTTTCTTATGAAAGCGGTATTCAAAGGCTCTAATCGTCTGAAAAGGTAAAGTTATGATAAAATGTAATTTACATTTCTTGATGCTGAAGAATTACAATTATTATGGTTTCTCGAAAGCCTTATTGCCATTTGGAGATTCTTTTGTATTTTGTTTGCAACAAAGTTATGAAATTACAATTGAATTCTGTTTAGAAAATGATGATGCATAAAAGTCATTTTTAACTAATCCTAAACTTCACCTGGAAGGCTGCAGCTAACACCTATGTGTTTTAAATTGATATGTTGTTTTAATTGTATCTAAAAGTGTAAAAAACTATCATTTTGTAGCGTTTGTCTATTCACCTTCTTACTCATCTTAGCATACTTTCTCATAATTATTCCCTTGGATAGATTGATTGTTGTAGTCATAGGACAAACAACGATAAACTATCCACAATGGTTTTTATAGGTACTTAAAATTACTAAGATTCCTATGTCATGTGAATTGAAATACATAACAAACCTTTATAGGTATCGGCTTGTTATAATGTTTGTAATTAGTAATTACTAATTATTGTGTAAGAAAAATCAACATGTTTGTTCTTCTGACAGTGTTTTGACTATATGTACGGTCTCCTTGGTGTGTTATTGTGAATGTTTCTCTATACTTCCCTACATACTACAGTTTACATAATATGATTGCCTTTTGTTGTGTGCCTTACCTAAGTTCTCATTTAAAAAATTCTTTGACCAAGTTTTTTTTAAAACACCTCCTACCGGTAATTAAAAAATAAATAGCAAAGGCAAGAAACCATTTTTATTTAGAAGAAACACATGTAATTATAATTATGACTCGATTATGGGTAGGTAATAATAATAGATAAGTAGCTGTCACACTACATTTATCGTTAACACACTTAGTTGAGCATTTAGGAGAAGTGTTTATTTCATACAAACAATCATAAATACCTACAACTATTTTGTAAAACCACTTTTTAACTTTGTCATTGGTTTTTCAGAAGTAACATTCTAATGTAAAACTATTTTAATTACTAGAGACCCGCCCTGGCTTCGCACTTCTCAAGAATCACTATTGATAGGGGGCTGTCCATAAATTACGTCATCGATTTTTGACGATTTTTGACCCCCCCCCCCCCTATAATCATCCAAAAATCATGCTTCAAATGACCCCATTTCCTCCTACTTCATGCTACCGTCATCCGATGTCCAGACCCCCCCCCCCCCCTAATTTGAAATGACGTAATTTATGAATAGCCCCTAGGTGAAAATCGCATGAAAATCCGTTCAATAGTTTTTAAGTTTATCGCGAACAAACAGACAGACAGACGCGACGAGGGACTTTGTTTTATAAGGTGTAGTTATATCTTACACGATTTAAAACTGTAGATAACACCGAAGATGCCCATGATGATGGAGGCCAATAAATAATCCATAAGATCAACCAGATGGTCTTTAGAAATAACTACCTAGGGTACCTACTATCTACCTACCTAGATTCTGAATTTGTTATTGTATTCAAGCTGGTCATTTTGCCACATTACAAATAAATATGTACGTCAATCATACGTGCTAAATAAGTTCTACATAACAATGAGCGAAATAAAATAACTTATTCCAACAAATTTTAATCATGATGAAACTCGGAAACAATCCACAAATTGCTTGCTGAATATTCATGAAATGTCCATCACTCGAGTTTCCACGAGTTATCCCGGAACGTCGATTTTCCATATGCCCTCCATTCTTAACATTTTCGTCACGGAATTCGGGCTGACTTAGTTAGAATTCTAATGTACATAATACCCACCCTAATAATATAGATACCTAATCTAACTAAAGGCCTCGGACTATTTTATAAAATATCAAGTGCTAAATCATCGTTGATTAATAATCAACTTTTGATGACAAAGTGGCAGTGTAAAGTCGAGAATAACAAATAAGTTATTCAAATAATGAATGTGGTCTGTCAGCGATTGTTAGAATGTTCTCTACCAAGTTTGAAAGTCACCGCGTTTAACAAGCTTTCCACTATACGTAGTCCATTTACACATATCCTTATTAATATTACAAACGTGAAAGCAAACCACACAAAAACTTGCATAAGGACAAACTGTGGGTGAAATCGGGATAACAGTTACTACGGGAGTAGTGCTAAAGGACATGAGTGAGTGCAAGTTATCCGAGGACGATGTCGTGGACAGGGAGAAGTGGAGAAGGTTAACCAGGAAAGCTGACCCCATCACCATGTGGGATAGATAGCTAGGAAGAGAGAGAGAGTTACTACGGGAGTATTAAAACTTAACAGGGTTGGGATCGTGGCTGGAGGCATAGCCGAAGTCCCGGGCAGAAGCTAGTAAGATCACCAATCTTGACAATTTCATTTGCATCAGGAAAAATCCGAACCCTAGCGACATGGCAACGCATTTTGCCAACTAGGAGGAAACGGTATAACTATAGTCATGTTACGTGTATGTATAGTAAGTGTACGGCTATGTGTGCAAGATAGCGCGAGTGTGTCGTAAACAAAGACGCCGAGTTGCGCTTCGGCTCGCCTCGACCTGTCTTCCTATACGTATACGTATAATGCGCAGACTTGCCCGTTAGATGGAGCAATTATTTATTCAAGAAGGCACATTCCTACTTTATACATTAACGCATTAACGCCAGCACGCGCTAAGCGCTACGAGAACCCGCCTGTCGGGTCGTTGGCAGTGAATGTGTTTATGGCGTTATACATCAACGATTGTCAATTCCAAAAAGCCATTGAAATTCGTTAGTCTTTATTAAAGAGAGGTACCTTTATAGTTTTGACAATTACTTTTTACAACATTCATCTCGGGTGCGAACTACTATCCATATTTTTTTAGCAGATATAGTCTACAAGGCAGTAGGTCTTGTCGTACGTTCCCTTCGGTAGGAGTGCTAGGATGCTCCAAAACGCGGATACACACATCCTTTTGAAGAAAGTCGCGCGCGCGACGTGAGACGAATTGTTCTTACCACCCATAACCCTTTCTTATGCTTATTATTAGAATGAGGTCTTAACCGCTGATAAACATGAGTTATTGTGGTAAAAAATAGTGAGGGAGTAAAATACAAATGAATGATAGCGTTCGAATACACCCTTGGCGAGAACCTGTCTGCGTATATTATTTATTATGCGGAATCTATAGGCAGTCGTCTATGCTACGAAGTCGAGAAGTATAGGCACTTGCAGATATAGATAGTGCTGTAACTTGGACCGCGTTGCGTCGTGTAGGGTGTTCAGACTACCTAAATAATGTATGTGATCTTTGACTACGTACTACGTAGGTAGTAATGTGTATTAAGGTCAAGGTAAAATAGGTAGTTAAGACACAATGTTTTGAGAATGATAACATGATAAGACAGTACCATAGTCGTGATAATCTTATCAGAATTATTTAGATACGAATTCGTCTAATATAGATGAAAACTTAGGTGTGGCTGTAACTATGTGCCGAACTGATATGGAAAGTACAGTTGTGAGCAGTAACTAAGCGGGCGAGGTGTTCAAAATTGTCTACACACATACAGTCGGCAGCAGAAGTAGCTAAGCGGGCCAGGTGTTCAAAATGATCTTGACGCGACTTTATAAGAGCGTGTCAAGGTAATTTTGAACACCTCGCCCGCTTAGTAACTTCTGCTGTTGACTGTACGCTCTTAGTTCATTTTCTCTGTTGTTGCTTTTTCACTCGTACAACTAAAAAAAAAATAGAAAACCTACACATAGATACTCCATTCTTTCACCAATAGATAGCTATATTATGACATTTTAACAGCTACCAATAACCCTTATCGACAGACTGGGACCATCGCCCTAAAAATGACACAACTTATCGACTTAAAAATCTTAAAATTCACTAGTTTGTTAACTTCCGTTATTATTACATTACCTATTGTTATAGGGAAATTCGCCAGTAACTGGCCGCCCTAAACTAAAAATGAATTCTATTCATCTATATACAGAATTCATTTTAGTATAAGGTGGCCAGTTATTGAAACCTTATACTAAAATAAATTCTATTTATAGGTCAATAGAATTCATTTTTGGTTTGGGGTGGCTGGCGAATTACCCTATATCTGACGTAAATTTCTGATTTGTTTAATCATACCTGACGTATTTACCTAATCTAATAACGTGTAACGAATTTATGCGTGTTTTATTGCAACCGGCAATCGTGGCCACGCAACGTGCTGCATATAATTTGCCGACCGTTTTGTTGGCCTGCTCGATTTAAATAACGAACGTTCGTTACTATGGGCAAACAGAGACCTACCGCAAAACTCGACATTACGGTATCTGTTTCTGTATCTTCGAGCGATAGAGAGGTAGATAACGGAATTTATATTTTCGCGGTAGGTCCCTGCGTCGTGCGTTAAGACCTGGGAAAATGGCGCTTCGCAACATGAGGGAATAAAAAAAAATCTCGTTGCTTGGAATCCTTAGACACGATCATATCTGTCTGGGTAGAGATGTCATTTGACTTTTTTATTACCCCTAGAATCCAGCATAACACTTGACCTTTCACCATTTAAATCGTGTTTTGTTTTTTTTTGGGTTTCGAATGTTACTTTGCATTTTGCAACCACAAAAGGTGTCAATTCTAAGGTTATTAAATTAGCATTGATACTACTCGATAAACTCGAAGTTATAATGTAAAGGTGAGAATTTTTGATGCCGAATGTATATAATGAATACGTAATTCGTTCCCAAGTTGTTATTGCATACTAATAAAATTGCTATAATTAAAATTCCAACTTCAAGCTAATAGTTTTAAACAGCCTAGGATTTTCAAATAACTAAGCTATGCCATGATACTCGTAGTTCTGGCTTTATGTGTGGTCGCGTATTTTATGATTTCTCTAGATTAAAATCCTAGTAACTTCACTTAAGTGGTTATTACATTGCGAATCTCTCAATAAATAGTCGTACTCTCGCCACATCCGTTTCTCGCGCGTGTGTGTGTGTGCTGTCCACACACACACACATGTGAACAGTGGTACAACCGGCTCGGCCGCTTGATCGGCTATCGATTGCGTTCCTTTTAAATACCCGCCTACAATCAACGCCACTCACACATGCATAACCCTCTGTGTTCTCACCGCCTATTAAACGCAGGCGAGGCAACGGCTCGTAAGAACCGGTATAAATGTAACTTCTAGATGCTTAACAATTGGAGAGCGCGCTTGTACTGGTTTGATTAAGCTTTCAACTCTGTAAGCAATGAAAACACACTCATCATTATTCGTCATTTAAATGCTTACCTAGCAAGTAGGTATAGGCAAACTAGCATAAATGCTGGATATAATAGCTACGAAGAAGCTCAAGATATAATGGAATCTGGCAAGTACTCAAGAAACAAAATGTTGCGAACAAAAGTTATCAACACATCGATACGATCCTTTTATTGTCGTACTTTGTCATCTCTCCATTAAATTATGAAGCAAACTTGACGTCGTTTGGTTTTATTATTCTTTTTTATGTGTTCGCTGCTTGGAATGCTGCTGTATCAGCATGGCATTTAGCATTTTTATGTTTAATATTATAATCTGCTTGATATTTACTATCAATATTATTTCTACAGTGAAGTACAGTAACGAGTAGGTACTGTAGGTAGGGACTTTTTCTGGCAGTAGTTGATTTAGCAACAAAATTACTGATGTCTTACTTTGAGGAAAATCAACGTAAGCGCAGTAGGGTTGCCAAGTGTCACATACGTGTAGGAGCATCTCGAAAAAGCGCTTTTCACACTAAAATCCTTTTGTATGATACGTTGATAACAATAGATATAAACTATCCAATCTGCTTACGTTACTCAGAGCCAACTACAGTAAAAGGAACTTCGATGGTTTTTATTTTAAAACCAGCAGTCGATCCCTAACAACCTTCCATATAATTGATTGAGTGATTTATATCTGAGTAAGGCTGGTTTCGCGACATGTAATTAATTATCAGCCATCGAAGTCTAAAAGCATTAGCACAAATCAACGATTTATCCTTCTCAATATTCCCCCCGCAAAAAGTGTCTCACGCAAACTCTCGATTAGCATGGAAACATCGTTAGTATGCATAAATGGTGCGTTATAAGTCATTTTTGCGCATAATTATCTTGTAGTGTCAATTATCGGAGGTCATTTTTCACATTGATCCGAATTGGAAGTGTCAGGAAAAGTCGTTAGGAGACAAAGAGAGGATTTTTGACCCATATTTATCCAGTCGTTTCCTACCCACTAGAAAAAACTCGCTCCTACTTAGAGGCTATTCATAAATTACGTCATTTCAAATTAAGGGGGGGGGGGGGTCTGGACATCGGGTGATGGTAGCATGACGTAGGAGGAAACGGGGTCATTCGAAGCATGATTTTTGGATGATTTTAGGGGGTGGGGGGGGGGGGGGTCAAAAATCGATGTCATTTATGGACAGCCCCTTATTAAAATTAGCAGATCAGACGAAGCCAAGTATTAATTAGTTCAAGGACTTTTAGGCATACGGGTTAAAGTTTGATTCAAAACTATTGGAGAGAAATAATTATAAGCGTGTAAATTAGAGATTTAGTTATTCATTAAAGACGAGGTATCAAAGAAGTCTGCTATTTTGGCGTTAAATTAGGAGAATCGAAGTCCAAAAGGCCAAACACGTTCTTCAAAGTTTCCGTATACCTATCCAACTCTGTCCCTTCAATACTGCAAGACAGGTGCTATCGTATCGTAAATGTTTTCTGCTGTGAGCTAATCTGTATCTACACTATCTACCCACGATCGACTAATGACGCAAAAGCCAATCTACGTGAAACACGAATCGCCAATTTACGCATCTATCGCCATTAGATTCGATTAAGCCGACGCGACGTTGTCACGTCAGCTGTTTTTTACTGTCCATGCATTCTCACTGCCATCCTGAACGCTAGCGAGTCTCTGTCTCCCATCAACCAGTTTAACCATTACCTCGAGTCTCATAACAAGTATGTGTAGTCAGATAACTGGTTTGCAAGAAGCCTTCGACCCGCCAAGCTGTTTTAGTGATACCCCTGTCCCCGCCTCGCAAGCACGAACCGAACCAGCTCATAAAAGGAACGCTGACTGCGCTGGTTTTCTGCAGATACCGCAACAACGCTTTATTGGATTTCTAGTTTAAGTTTTAGGAAGAGAATTATGCTGAATAAGCGTTTGCGGGTTACACAATATTTAATTGAGTTTAGCTGTTGTCTGTCTTCACACGTTTGTGTGCTAATGACACGTTTAAATACATCGTTACTTGGCACTTTCAGTAGTTCATTCCGTTGGAACTTATATTATAAATGAATAAGTAACTGTCTGTATCGCCTCATAACATTCATAAGCTTTTGTTTTAAATTTGGAGCGAATGTTGTGAGTAAGTCTTAGTGAAAATAGTAAAATTTGGTACAGTCCCAGTAGACTTTTTGAATATATATATTTTTTAATAATACTTGGTCATGCAGTGAGAAAAACAAAACCGTACAGCTTTTTCGAACGCTTTTATTCAATCTAAAATCGGTACGTGAAAATAATTTTCAATAATCGCCGATCACCGTCAGTGGCGTCGGTGCCATAATGGAAATTTACGATCAGAAATGACATTTCTATAAAAGCAGCCAGACCACTTCGGAAAACAATTCCGTGGAACTGGATCGAACTAGTTTAGTTTGCGTCAGCGGAAAATTGTTGGCGAGTGTACTTGAATATCTAAGTCGGCAAACGCGTAGGGGAAATCACGACTGATCGATCAAATCGGAGAAATTTCTAGAAGTGTCAGGTTGAGGTCGAGGCTTAAATCGATGATTGTTTATGATGAACGTTAGAAGTTTACAAATGTTGATAAACCAGACTATTCGGGCGCATTTAGGTCTAGTTGCACCACATAGACATAAAACTGACGATGGCAGCTGTAAACTGCTACGCAGCAGATAGGACGGTTAAACTTTTTACGTAAGCTTTTAACGAACTGCGGGGACGTTGACAAACGATTTTGTGCAACATCGCCGTACAATCGGCTAAAGGTGATTAATATATTCGGTACATGAGGTTAGATGAAAAAACAAAAGATAGAGAAACTGCTAACACACGTCTATTGTATGTTACTCAAGTATGTTCAGTTAAGCCAGGGGGGCGAAATTTTAACATAATTTACTGTCCCAATAATCAAGTTGTACCCACATCACTTTGAACAAATCGTTCATTTAGCTTCGGCTATTGCTGCTGTTTGCACTAAGGTGCGGGAGGCATTATCTGTTCTCTTGCGGACAGTTGCATGGAAATGTCCAAAATTAACACTAATTTATTATGCGGTGTAATTATACATATCAAGCTATCGCAACTTAATTACTCGTCAGTTTAATTACAGAATATCTGGTACACAAATGATACGACATGAGTTTATGACGCCAAGATAATGTGTCTTGATAGCGGTTCTTAATGAATAAGTTTTATGAATACGAATATTTTTATATCATCGCATCCGTTATTTTTTCTCTCTCCGATAACCTGCTGACCCAATATGCCGGTCGATTCAAGCATAATCGTATTTGTTTGTCTTTAAACCATCTTAGTCATTCAACAACAATACCGCTTTGATAAAAAATGTGTATCTGTATATTCTGTATCAATTTTTTACATAACGCTTCTAGAAAATGTGCTCTTGAATAAAATTTAATGTTTGCATTAAGTTTAGTTTATCACATGAGCAAGATAACTAAATAGCACTCAACTTATTTGTATATAAATTCAAGTGCAAAAAACACACGGCCCGTCTGATGGTAAGCGAATTTGCGTGTGTTGCCGAAAAGGTCGCTAAGGTCGAAATTACATTCTAGAGAGTCTTTATGTTGTATGTATTCTCATGAGAAAACCTCGGCTAATCGAGAATTATGCTTTTAAAACTGAACATTCGTAACCCTTAACCCACAGTGGAAGTGTTGTTAAACACGATAAAAATAAAATTCCAACAGTAACTGTTCCCCGGTGAGCAGTGAGTAACTTCTTGGCTAAGTAATTGCCTATTATAGTTGCAAACTTCCCCGCTGAATCATCCTTGTATGTTGTTTTTTGTTGAAGCCTTTATTTGATAAAGTTGGCTTGGAAAGGCTTCGATAGATTAACCGGAACGATTTAGTAATGATATCTAAGCGTATAAAAAATATGTTGTCACTCTGGATGTAAACATAATAGTAGTTTATGTGACTGCTACATAATGAAAGGCATTAAAATACGAGTGTGGGTTTATGAAACGAATGAAATGAGTTTCATAAAAGGATCACACGAGTATTTTAATGCCTAATTATGTACAGTTACCTACACACATATCTACACACATATTATAAACTTTCTATGATGTATTCACTATTAACCTTATATTACAGCCGACATTGGGGCACTTTGTTCTCTGGCGGAACTCGCGGATATGAGGTGGCGTCTCCGAAATATCTTTATCGCACATGTTACACGAAACATATAGTTACTTTAAAAACAACAAAACAAATTATTTTCTACTTACAAACTAATTAAAAGATAAACTGTACGTCAAATAGCGGCAAATGAAAACTTTTTTCACGCACGTCACGCATCCGTAGTTTTTTTTTTAATTCAGAGACAAACTAGAGTCGGGGTCGATTGCAATATCGTTCGATACCAACTAACATGCGACATTTTGTCAATATTGTATGCAATTGTCATTTAATTTCGAATAAAACGTCATCTCGACTGATATTAGGATAGGGGTCAAATCAAATTGCTTTTTTTTCCAGCGATGATCGAAATTTGAATGCATTACCAAATCGATTTTGATATAGTAATGAATCTAATGAAGCTATTACCACATTTTCACAGATAAGATATTTGCTGTAACAAAACAGTTTATCGTAATGTGGGCTATTATTTACGGATTTTGAAGGCATCATAGCGGGTTTATGATATGTGTGTAGATAAAGATGTTTTGATGCAGTTTTTGCAGAGCCTCGGGTATAGCTGCGTACATCACACACTACACAGTTGTTAAATGACAAGCGAAAGTCTGTGAGAAACTACACTCTAAAAAAAATTTGGTTGGCCCTATCAATATTTTGATAGTCATAATCAAGCATCTTGATTCCATACGAGCCTAACAAGGACTTCGACATTTCAAATAAGGTAATTCTGATTGATTTTACTATTGCTATGTAACTGAGCCAACTAAGATCTTGTTCAATATATACATGAAAAAGAATTATGCTAATTAATTGACCCTAGTAAGATCAACTAAGCTTGATATTTATTGAATCAACCTACGTTACATAATTATGTCAACAAGTTAATAATAGATGCAAGGTATACAATTGTTAGGATTAATCAATACCTACTTTATTAGTTCAATCACAGATACACTTATTGTTTTAAGTAATCAGCTTTCTTTGATTTAAATAAGATCGTAATTGTTGTAATTAACTTAACGTCAACTAAGAAGAAACTGCTCTTAGTTGGTCTTCATTTTTTAGAGTGTAGTTCATGGAGACTTAAGCCCCATTATAAACCAGAAAACCATACCTGAACAACACGGGTTTACCCGACAGAGATTAACGATCACCATCTAATGTTATTTACAGGATTTATTTTTGAACATATGAATCGGGCCAAACAGGTAGACGCCGTATACACAGATTTTCGGAAGGCATTTGATAGAGTTGACCATAGACTACTCCTAGACAAAATTGCTTATTTCAAGATCATTTAAAAGCCTAAAGGCCTGTGCAGTGTGCACACCGGCTTGCGTGTGCGTGACGTGCACGTGCGCGTGCGCTAAAATGTTGGAGACGCACACGTCACGCAAGCGGTGTGCCGTCTCTCATAAGGATCTGTAGACTACAACGCCGCACGCGTACGTGCACGTCACGCACACGCAGCCGGTGTGCACAGGCCTTTAATGAACGCGTGTCTTCGCTTGTACGTAGTTCAAAGACAACAAAAGCCATCACTTGCAGATTCCACAAAGCGCGCATAAAGCATCTTTAGCCCATTCAAGGTTTAAAAGCCTAGCGACCGCGTCAGCTCTGCCTCTGACGCGCAAAAACAACTGCCAGCCACCACAATACTTACAATAGCTGGCTGAGCTTCCCCTCTTTCCCCCTCCCACTTATGTGACTCAGCAGAGCTCTAGATCAAATTCGACGCGCGACTTTAGTAGCTTGTTTTCCTTGTAATGTTCTTTTTTGCTGATGTTATGGCGTTTGGGATGGTACGGAGCTGTAGAATAAATTACTTCGATTGATATCGCGGTGGTTTGCGTTTTTGCCGAATAGAAAGAGTTACTGAATATCGGTAAGAGTATAAACGTGCCGTTTTCAAACAAAAGAGTACTTGCTGTTGGTAGCCAATAGGCGCTACAACCATAAAGGTTCAAATACGATATGGTAATGTGCGGTAAGACAGTTTATTAGACTCGGGGCAAGAGTAGCAGTATGAGAATTCCCTACAAGTGTTACTCTTGCCCCAGTGTTTGTCTTACTCCATCTGACTTTTACCTTTAGTTTAAAACATCAAACTAATTAATGGACGACCCCTTAACTACGTGTAAACTTCCGAAAAACTTTCCAAAGGCCCTTTCCGACTCATTAATTAATTATGTAAGCATGTGTTTAACGAACTATTACGCGAAATGGAAAGAGAAACAAGAATCACGTACAAATACACACGGTACCCTGAATAATGAAATTGAACAAACAAAGCTTTCGATAAAAATATCTCTATCGTAATACTTGAAAGGTGAATAACGTGCTGTCGGATACACGGGGTTTTTATTCCCATTGTTACCCAAGCAATCGCTAGAAGAAAACCATTAAACTGGGAACTCTTGTTACGCATGCTTGGGCTTTTAGAAGTTATAAATGTCAACTGGTTGGTCAGAGACGACTGTTTGGGAATAGCATACACGGGAGAGCCAACGGTTTCCGATACAAAACGGAATCCAATTAGCCATTCCATCTCTCCGGCTTTCATTAACCGGCCGAATAGGCGGAAACCGTAAAAAACCGGACCGGGGAAACTGGCAAAAACTGTGAGTCGATTTTGCACTTTTATCTGACGATCGGAAGGTCTTATGCCGTTGCATTAAGGTGTACAATTGGTTAGTTCCTGTCCACGATGGTACGTACAGTGCAAACAAGTGTTTAATTACGTGTTAGGGCTTGTTATGCGATAAACTGTGGGAAAACGATAAAGGTTGTTATTGAAGGATTTATGCTGAGAATAAATTTTGTCGATAAATACCGGGCGCTGATAAAACCAAATGTTTTAGTAGAACTGGGAGAGTTTAATAGTCGTATAAAGACTACGATATCAGAATACCGGTTTCAAGTAGACTTTGTACATAATACCTGCCCTTAGGACTTGTAAATAACAAAGACTATGTCTCAACAGGTCTTAAACGCTGATTACAAACGAAGGGCGAATGCAAGCGCCCAATTGAGCACTTAGCCAACTGTGTTATGTATACAGCAGTGCACATGCTCGCCTACGCGTGATTTTTCTGGCCACATAAACTCACAACGACCGTGCCGTCAAAACAAATGCATGGCATGCTTTATGCCTAATCTAAACCATAATGATGAATAATAACAATCGCTGCAATAATGCGGAATATGCGATTTAATTGGGTTATTAAGCAACATAAACTAGGTTTATTTGACAGCGATAGCCTGCGGTAACGCGCTGAATTGTGTGCATGTGTGGCGTATACAGGGTTTAACTGTGTGATTTTGATTTGATTTTATTTTCAATGCACATCGACATGTATCGCTGCGTGAGGCGTGAGGGACGTAATGAGATTAACCGTCAATTTGATAATTGCAAATATCTCGGTGTGCATCATGAAACACCAATGAAAATTCACACATTAATTAAACTGAAATGGAATGTAAATAGCAATTAAAAACGTCATGTTCCTTATTTAAATACGCGAAATTACGTCACGGAAGCACACAAATCAGAGCGAATGTGGCAAAAAATCCGCTCGTAGATTTGCGGCGTAACGTGTATTTTTAGACAACCTTACATTTTACATCGCGTTATACGCCCCCGTTGTGATTGCTGTACAAAAATACGTTTGAATAATGTTTAGTGTCCTTTCCGAGCGACATAAAACATAATTGTTTATATAAATTAAGCTTATTAAATGTAACCGAACTTTTGGCCGAAACAAGATTAATTTGTTAAAAAGATTGGTAAGCTTGTCTTGTTTTCTGCGAGACGAAACGAAATTTTCTAAGAATAAAACCTAGCCTAATCTAACAATTTTCAGAGCCACTGATAACTGATAAGTAAACAAAGAAATGTATTTATTAGGTGTGTACACAAATATTGCTTTAACAGTTACTATAAACATGTCACCCCACTTGACAAGTCACTCATATCACTTGAAAACAGAATTGGGATTTCTTTACAAATGAAATGAAGCACAAGACGAACTCGAGACCTTGATAAGTGAGTCTTCCGAGGGGACCGAACAAGGTCATATCTCGGATCTCGGTTATTGTCGGCAGGGAAACATCCGAGAGGACCCGAGGGGCAAGACGTCCCTAGCCCTGCGGCACCCTCCTTTGTGCCGAAATCACATTAGCTATTGTTCAAGGATGCTTTGTGTGCGCTAGGTACTGAGTATAGCCAGTTAGGTGTAGAGGTAACGTTCTGTAAGTATGAGATGTGAGGTGACTTGTTTGAGTCGAGGGTATTGGCCGAGACGAATACCAAATTTTGCCTGAGTTTATAAGTAAGTACCTACTTGCTTACTATTTAGACAGCAATGGAACATATTGGAAACAATGGAACATTAGAAAATCAAATCTATTAGTTCACGTTGTTACGGTAGTAACATAATAGATGTCTCGGCTTCGCCTCGGTCCACAATTCCATGTGATCCGAGGCTTTCTCATTTATTGGCCGAGTATAGTTACTATTTTTCCTTTCGACGGAGTCGGAAAGAGGCAACTTCGTTTAGCGCAGTGGGTCGACAGTTGACGCTTTCCGGTTGGAGAGCAAGTAATAATTTGAAACGTCATTCCGGTTCCAATTTATTAAGAAAAAGACGAAATCACACAGAAAGAGTAATTAATGTTCCCGCGCCTCGGAAAATCGATAAACATTAATTTGAACAATAATACACAAAGCTGGTTGGTAATTACAATTTTAATAGGTCGGTCAGCGGTGGGGCGTCTCCCACCAGCCTAATGGAGTGGGTGGGGGTGGACCGAGGTACAATAGACGTTTTCGTAACTCAAATTATATTGCTTTGGGAAACGTTTTTAAGTAACTCGGAATGACACGTGCTTACTAAGCTCATTTTTATACCAGCAATTCTAGGCACGTAGATCCCAACTCAATTGTGTTTTACTGTGGGCACTAGGCGACTCCTTTTATGGGTACTTGAATAGAAAACAGATTAAAGAACTAAAGAAGAAGAAAAGCGCGGACTAGGATGCGAAGCCGGGACCGATAGCTTCGTAGGCACAGTCGTAGGCCAAGTAACTACCAACCAGGCTAAAGCCGTCATGCAAATCAGTCTTACGTACCTACCGCGCATTCAGGCAAGATTTATAGCGCCAAAGGCAAGGTTGTATAGCTACTTACGTAGTTACACAAACGAATGCGGGAACAGTTATACCTCGACTAGCTAAATATAACTAGCAGCAGATGTCAACTGCAACTGAGCTTTGTATGCCGATGCAACGAATGTAGATGCCATTGTTATCTTGAAAACAGCGAGAGCAAATATACGCTCAAATGGAACTTTCTCGGTTTTTTATGCAAAACGTGACCTTGATTTCAAGTAAAAACGCATATTTGAGCATTTACATACAATTGTGAATATGTAGGAAGGTATGCGGGTGTTAGATATTGATTGTTGCTAACGTAGACATAGATTTTAGGTAAAGATAGATGGTTAGTATCACAAGAAAAGAAGTTGGTAATAAATAACTATTTTCTACTATTACATACAAACTTAAAGTTCAAATGTATTAGTTCTTTGGGAATCTGGTGATAATGTTTTAGCCTTAAGGCCGAGCCACACCGGCTGCGTGTGCAGCACGTGTGCGTCGACGTAAGCGTAGACGTGCGCAGCACCCCTGTCACACCGGGTGACGCGCACGTCACGCAGCGCACGCCACGCAGTGTGCTGTACACGTCACGCAAGCGCACGCTGCAGCTCGGTCATGCGTGCAGTAAAATAAAATACACTCCTGCGACAGTACATCATGTTATTATACTGTTACTTATACTGAAATAAATGGTATTCTATTCTATTATACTCCTGTTGCAAATGGAAGCAGCTCACCGAATGCCGACATTGCAATTAGAGGAAAAAAATGTCTCATATTTGAATCGAGATAATTCAGAGTACATAATATTATTATTAAGTTAACAATACACCACCACCACCATTCAGCCTATATACGTCCCACTGCTGGGCACAGGCCTCCTCTCATGTGCGAGAGGGATTGGGCTATAGTCCCCACGCTAGCCCAATGCGGATCGGGAACTTCACATACACCTTTGAATTTCTTCGCAGATGTATGCAGGTTTCCTCACGATGTTTTCCTTCACCGAAAAGCTAGTGGTAAATATCAAATGATATTTCGTACATGAGTTCCGAAAAATTCATTGGTACGAGCCAGGATTTGAACCCGCGACCTCCGGATTGAAAGTCGGGCGTCATATCCACTCGGCCACCACCGCTTCTACACAACACAACAATACAACAACCTTGTTTTCCAATAGTATTATTAGTACCTAACATCGATTTGTTCCCACAGGCCAAATTTTTATAAGACGTATTTTTTGGAATCTTTGTGCTATATGTTGTAAATATACATTCGTATTGACGAATATATTAATTAGTTTTTCTTTTATCACTGAATCCATATTAAAAACCAGCACGCGCACCGGCCGAGTTGTAAATAAATACAAGCGAGCTGCGCGTGTACACGCACAGCACCTATGCAGCACCGAGCTGTGCGTGTCCGAACCTGCTTGGTTCGCCCTCTCATAGGGAACGCAGTTAAACACAACGTCATCACTGCACGCAACGAAGCGACGTTGCCGCTCCGGTGCGTGGACGCGTGCACGCAGCACGCAGCCGGTTTGTCTCGTCGGAGCTGCGTTGCGTGCAAGTCACGCGTACGCACACGTCACGCACACGTCACGCAAGCGGTGTGTCCTCTCGTATGAGTTTTCGTATTATACAACGCATCGGGACGCGTACGTGCACGTGCACGTCTACGCATACGCATCCGGTGTGGCTTGGCCTTTAACCTCGAGAGTCTAAATGAAGGGATGTTTACAAAAACTACATAACTGACTACACTGGTTGACACCTGAAACGATTAACAATGTTCTTAAAAAAGTATCAACCGCTCTAAGCAGTTATGTTGTTTTTAGGGTTCCGTACCCAAAGGGTAAAACGGGACCCTATTACTAAGACTTCGCTGTCCGTCCGTCCGTCCGTCCGTCCGTCCGTCTGTCACCAGGCTGTATCTCACGAACCGTGATAGCTAGACAGTTGAAATTTTCACAGATGATGTATTTGTGTTAACAAACGTGATTTTTGACCAAAGTTAAGCAACGTCGGGCGTGGTCAGTACTTGGATGGGTGACCGTTTTTTTTTGCATTTTTTTTTTCTTTTTTTTTGTATTATGGTACGGAACCCTTTGTGCGCGAGTCCGACTCGCACTTGCCCAGTTTGTTAGCTTATTATCAATATCGGCGTTAGTCGTGACTCTACGGTGGACGTACGTACAGTCAGCTGCAGAGATTACTAACCCCCCCTGCATAGAAATTTGTTTGCATGGGAGTCTACGATCTCTGCAGCTGACTACGTAAAAAAGTTTACAAAGACTGCTAAAATCTTAACCCTTCTTGGCTTAGCCATAGTCGGGTAATAATCGGCTCAGTCGGATTAAAACCAGTATAGTATCTGGCGCTTTCGCAAACGAGTTTTTCGACGAACGCCAGGTGCCTGTCAACGATCGACCGGTCTCGCAATAGTCGCGATCACAAAAAACAGCTGACGTGGCACTGGACCGAATTAGCATTAGCTCTGGTGCATAATGGACACAATTATTTTATAAGGTATACACAATTTTGAAATAGGTATTGAATTATAATTAAGATAAATAGAGCTCAATACTTACTAACGCGGATACACGTTTCGGCATGTGAAAAATTAATAGTTAGGTATACACTTTAATTGGTCACTCAAACTTAGGTATTACCATCATCATCATCATCATCATTTATTACATTGTAATTCTACTAACACTATTTTATAAATTAATTTTAAATGTAACTAACAAATATGGATTTATATCCGAAATAAAATTATTTTATTTTATTTATATATCAGATTCTCATCATAATTAATTGCTAAATACGGTGCCCGGTACTGAGGTTTCATTTAATACAAAATGGACATATAATGACAGAAGTTGAGAGGAAAACGCATTCAAAAATACAGAAAAGTGAAAATGTTGTATAGGAGGAAGTCTCTGTTGTACGGAATAGGGTTATGTTTTCAAAATGACGGGTGTTTTTCTGAGCCTTGATAATAAGATTAATAAGGGAGTGACTAGGTAGGTACATTATTTTAAACATCTCAGCCGCTCCGCTACTTACATATGTTGCTGCTAACTGTATTGACGTTTCTATCGCTTGCGTTCCGTTCCGAATTATAAACCTAACGCGTGTAAACTTATCTCATTTAACTCCGATATCGTTTTACGACATTTTCGCTATGACGCGCACACAAGAAGTGCATATAATGCAGTGAGTCATGCGCGCGATATTTGCATGACAAGTGCATCTATGATTCAAATAGGCTATGAACGTGATCGTATTGCTTAGATGGCTTGTTATAAAATGCGATGCGGCGATATTATATGTAGCAGTACCTACTTATTATTAATTACATCCATAAATGCATGTAGTCTTAGTTATTTTAGCTTAAAACTAAGTATGTTAAATTTAATCGAACGCAGTAGAAAGGCAAGGAAATGGGTAGTGGACTTAGTGACACTTTCACCGTGTCCCAATTTCTTCCGTCAAATAGTGAAGGTGGGCGTTTGCTCCAACTTACCTTCTTTATGAATACGTATATTGTTTATAATTAACTAATGATTTAATCTGATTTGTTTCAGGTAAAGCACTTGTGCACCTATCTCGGAGCTTCAAGCTTTGGTAAATCAATTGTAGGTAAAATGTAAATAAAGTGCAAGTAAAAGATAACAAACATACATGCGATAAGGTGACAATAGGTATTTGTAGTAAGATAGGTTAAACCTCTTCTTAAGCAACACATCAGGGACCTTTTCGCGAAGTCACATATTATTGGTAATTATAAAGAACCATGCTGCTTCGATTTATTACAGAATCTAAAACTCGCGCGGTCTATGTCACCTATGAGTTATGATAAACACCCTCATAATTCTTCAGAGCCCGGTTCCCAGGGTGCGGATCGGGTAATATCCCGTCTCTAAGGATTACTGAAATAGACTTCGAGGAACCTAGAGCCTGTTCGTATAAAGAATAATTTATACTGCTTGTTAAAACACATGATAACAAGAATGTAAACCGGATTTTATGTTACTAGCTCCTGCCCGCGTAGAATGATGCTCTCTGTGATGAAAACTAAACAATAATAGCCCTCTTTAGGACTCTAATCTATCTCTATAAAAAAAAACATCTAAATCGGAACAGCGATTTAAGCATAAAGGCATTGAAAGCAGACATATAGAAGGCCCTTTCTGGATTTCAAATTTTTGTAGGTATTTTGTCTGATTAAAAAGTGTCCATTATTACATGTCCCACACTTTTATCATGTTTTAAAGTAATAGCTACGTCGTTATAATAGGCGATCATATTCCAAAATGGCCGAACCTCTTGCGACGTCACGTTTTTCAAAGATAACGGTTTCTCGGTATCATTCAATATTGATCGTTAAAACAATCGTGGCCCGGCGACACAGCTAGGTCGCAGTTAGGTTACGTCGGCAAGGACGCCGACCTTGCCCCCCCTCCCATTTCCCACCCCCTCCTAGGGTTGTCTGATGTCGAATTGGGGGCTCCCGTTTCGATAATCGAAATTTTTCCTGGTATAATTGAAGAGGATATTTGTAAAAAAATATAATTTTCTTGGCCGCCATAACGCTGATAGAAATTGACTCGTTTGAATTAATTTTGTAATGCAAATTTTTGAATAATATTAATTTTGTTTCGAGTTGAAATATGTAGTAAGCAAAATGTCTCGAGATGATGTATGAATTAATGTACTAATTTGAGTTTTCGGCATGGACCAAAAGTCAAATTCAGTGCGTAACAATTTCAGTTGTATATTTTTTTACTGAAAAATAACTGTAGTGTTAAAACATGTCATAACAACTTTTTCCGCTTAAAAACAACTCAAATTCATAACAATTTACTTTTTGTTTTTTTTTATCAGGAAAATAGGTGTCTTTCCATAAAAACATTTGCAAAACTTCAGTATTATTATTTATAGGCCTTAAACCATGTAAAATCGTACTTTGTCCCCCGGTGAAATTTAGGTATCAGATCCAGTGATACGCGTGTTGTGTCCTGTCCTGTCTGAAGTGTCTGATACCGGCATTATATGTATGATATATATCAAGATATCGAATCGACAACATTCGACAACCCTGCCTCTGACGCACTCGCCCCCAGGGTGCCTGCGGGACGAGATGTGAGCTGACTTCTGAGATCTTCGGTGTTCACTCAACATACCCATGTCTCTATATATCAACTACCCATCGAATTATCTCGAGAGCCGAGACGTCGATGACGAATTTCCGTCGACTTGGTCACAGATTAATTATCGGGTATGCAGACTGGTTTTCAACTTTTTAGCTGTGATTTTACGCTCAGCCTTTTTAATAAGGTTGTCGACTTCATTACCTGATATCCAAAACAATAGTTTTACTAAAAATAAGTTAATCTTCCTTCATTTTACTCAGTCGCAATAGCTAATTTGGATTGTTAATTACGAACACTGGAGTGCGGCATAGCACGTGAGCCCTAACAAGTTACACCCAACTAGTTAAACTACAGACTATGCCCTGGCCAAGTTGTTTCGTAACTAAAGCACTGCGCCGCCTGTCATGCCTACACTTGACGAACACATTGGATCAAGATTTGCATGACTAATAAGCTAACTCATAGCGTATTGACCCGAACCGTCTGCCGAACTCAACGGCTTTATGAAGCCATTTACTGAATTCGTGAAGCTATAATTGTCCCGTTTCTTTTGATTGTCCAACCAAATCTTTACGCACGACTTTCTAATTTATAAACACTTTTTATTGTTTTGTTTTCGTAGACATTTCAATTAATATTATTGGAGTTAAATGGCGTCAGTGCTTCAATCAAACTAAGCCTCGCGAAGCCGAAGTGAGTGAGTCATTTTCGCCTTTTACGCTAATGAAACCTTTATTTGCCCCCAGCGGCGTTTCCTTTCCATGTTCTTTGACAATGGCGCCCGTTTACAAATATGTACATAGTGTTTTACTAGAACAGCATTACTGTAGGGCAAGATGCGGCAAAAATAATGAATGAAACAAGTACCTAGTCGTTTCGTTTTTTCGACGTTTGCGTCGTATATCAAGGCAGAGGGCCTATCGCGAACAATTTCAATCGTGTATTTGTCTCTATTGTTCGAATATGCAAGAGAGTTTGACCCTCTTATCTTCTTTTACTTGACTGAAACAGACAATTATTAGAATATAATATCAATTCAATTAACTAGATAATAACTGCGCGACATAATATAGTTAAAGTATGTTTAATTGTAATGTTGCGTATGCACCTATAACAAATCAATTAGACACGAGTTATGAGTTCCCGATATAAATACACAATACACGTGTCCAAGCGTACGTTGTGCTGAGTTTCATGATTAGAGTGATTTATGAGAACATAAAGGTATGTGGGCGTTGCAATATTATATTCGATGACGATGTATGATTGATAATCCCAATAAGTGATGTTATGTTACATAATCGATGTAGAAACTTAAGGGGCCCACTGATTAACAGTCCGCCGGACGGTATCGGCCTGTCAGTTGTTCGGAACTGTCAAAATTTTGTTCTAACTGACAGGCCGATACCGTCCGGCGGACTGTTAATCAGTGGGCCCCTTTAGAAAGACGTGATATACTAGACTTATATCGACCGGGATATGGACCGTGATTACCTTTTGAATTGTTTTCGAGCTCCCGATATTTCGACGCAGTTACATGCATCTTGTTCACGGGTAACCCGGGGTTCCCGGACGATATGATATAAGTTTAGTGAAACTAACCGTTAATCATTCCAAACTGTTAAGACGTGATATAGGTAAGACGAATGAATAAATCAAACATGGGTAGGTATAGTAGTAGGTAATATGTAGTAGGTACGCGGAGGAGTTCATCGCTTCTCGTTTTTTATACTGCACGGTATAAAAGGATACAAGAAGCAAGAAAACCGATAGCCTATTCTCCATACATGATCTGGTGAAATGGAAAACTTTTTCTTTAAGTTAATCTACTGTAGAAACATTCAAAAGTAAAATAAGTAGAATAAGGTAAACGTGTGCATCTGCCGTGATTCGGAGTTCCGCCCGCCTCAACTTACTTTGAACTATATTTTAGTGCTCACTCCGTCGAATTGCTCAAAGTTGACGCCAACTTTGGAGTTATTACAAACGCCTAGAAGCTTATTAGCAAAACCAGTATAAATGAATCCTAGAATCCGGCACAACTATGCCTAACTTAAGATCTATATTTACTGGTCCACTATAATTCAGTAAGCGATTGGATTGACATCACAGTTCGGGAACATATCTTGCAACACACTGCACACACGACACTACTGTTAACATCGCTCTAAGCTTCATATTCGAACCAGTTTATGCGATCTGTGGCTACGTGTAATTGTTAAACTACGCTTTGCCATTCATGCAAAATTGCTGCTCATTCTAACGCCGTGGCTAAAATTGAACTTACATTACAAGGTTTAAATTGATTATATAATACGAATACAGATAAGCAAGGGACAAGGGATAGCTAAATAAAAGCTTAAATCCTTAACGGTAACCGTTACTTAAAATTGTTGAAAATGCGGCACTAATTTAATATGCATTATATTTTGTCTTTTGTCGCTCTTGAAACAGTTTTTCATGAATATTTCAACCTCTTTCAGTCGTTCACCTTCCTTATAGCCACAGAGTTTTATGAGTGGCAAATACTTGCATAGTGCTCGCTTGCTTTGTAAACGTTATCTTCGCGGCCGCGTCTATTATTATTATTGTGTACTATTGAGGAAAACGTGTCTCGAAATAGCTCGTTTGTGTGCTCTGTGTTATTCAAGCGTGTCACTAAGGCTCTAGTATAAGTGAAAACTTGATTGCTCATAGTTGTCACAGATGTCGAGACCATCGTTATACTGGATGGCCTGACGTCCTAAGCATCTAGATTCGTTGGGAAACAAGATCTCGTGTCAGCGCCCGTTCGTCATTACTTTTTGCATTTATCCTGTGACTATTCTCGAATTCAAAGTACAATGAAACTTATGAAACTATTCAGCCCCAGTTAATATAATTTTTATCGTCATAATTCGCATTTGTCGTGTTAGCTTTTGAAGATTGAACTACTGTTTCATAGTTATTAACAAAATATTTTATTTTGAATGCAATCTGACTATTATTTAACCGCAAAATTCAAGATGGCGCTTAATACTTAAATCCGGACTACAAGCCCAAATTTCGTCTGGTGACAAGACAACTATGTAAGTTATGTACTAGCACAAATTCAGAGCCTCTTAAAGTGAGTCACACTAGTAGCAAACATGGCTGTATCTGTGTTTTCACAACACCTTTTGGTAGTTCATGACGAATTACCTGTCCGAGCTGAGGTCTCAGTTACACTGGATTACCTAATTTCGTCTCGTATTTGGTAAGACATCGGAACAAACGCCTCGTGTCGGCGTCCGTCATTACTTTTTGCGACAACGCTGCGACTTTATTCTCGACCAACTACGTTGAAACGATTTAGCCCTCGTTAAGTTCAGACTTTTATCAGCGTGTTCGATAACATGTGCTCTCCAGTGTCAGTGATAGTCCAAATTCCAGATAGCGCGGACAGTTTTTTGGTATTTAGGTCGTGATAAGCGGCTAGCTATTCTACGCGTGTACATTTACATGAAAAGTCGACGTGGCAATGTTTAAAGTCTTCAAGCATGATGTGTCCGTGAACCTAGCATCATGCTAGCATTCCACTGTTTTGTGAGAGTTCTAGTAGCATCCCTAATAGATCTATAGTTCTAGGTGGTTGTTTTTCATAAGTTCTGCTCATTGACGCGAAAAAAAAAAAATTTTTTTAATGAGAAAATGCTAACTTTATAGACAAACCGAACCTAAATTTTGGTTTCTGAAAGTTCTGCGTTGTTTAATTTATACTGTTTGCCAAGTACCTATTCTTGATTTCTACTCTTTGTTTACTGAAAAATACTCATTAAAGAGTTAGTAGTTTGCGTAGGAAGGAAACTACAACCCTTTTTCGTGTTTTGTGTTGTTGAAACTTCACCACTACTATATTTAATTACACAAACGGGTCTACCGCGATATAATTTCACTGTTTTTACACCACTACTAACACAGGTACGCTAGTAATGGAGTTCTATGTACGCCTCGCCACCGCGGATAGCTATGCTATGTGGTTTGAATGTCGTTATTTTGTTTCGCAGACGACCCTATTGGAATAGGCCGTCGACTGGCTGGTTGTTGACGTCCTCGTTTTTGCTCGCCTTCGTCGTTTTTGGACGACCACTGCGATTTCCGGGCTTTGGCCGGAGCGCAAATTACAAAAAATACAATTTGTCTGTTGGCGCTTATATTGTATTCGCCTATTACGCGCCTACGCCTGTTGTTTCATTTGCACTGTTCGTTTAATTTAGATAGCAGACGGATAATTAGTTCGTTGACATTGGCAACTGAAATATTTGCTTTTACATACTTAAACATATGCGAAATAATCGTGTTTTATGTTCGTGATAACAGACTATAAATACATAATACGGTACTTTCATTAAGTTTCATTTAGATTTATTATGATTTCCTTTGCATTCTTCAGTAAATCACACATACCTCGATCGGAAGATCGGAACAAAATTGCTGTTTTTAGCCACATTTATGTCATTTTCCTAACTAATCAATATGGTTGGCAATCCACTGTTCTGGTCATATGTACAGTCGCCGTCAGATATATCGGAGCAGCTGAGGTGCTCAAAAATATCTGAACACGCACTCTAGCGCCATGACATTACAGGCGTCTTCAGATATTTGTGAGCACCTTGGCCGCTCCGATATATCCGATGGCGACTGTACCAATTGCACCATTCTATTCATATCGCGTGTGAGCACTGCCGTTCGCAAACTTTTCAGACGGACCAATTTTGCCAAGTCGTTCCGTTCTCAGATAATAATACCGAACCGGTTGCTGTGCATTTACCACTTGCAAACTCATGTGGTGACTCAGCCCAGCCTTGATAAGTCACGACTCTTTTTACCGCCTAATGTTTTTTAGGATTCCGTATTAGAACAGAACCAGTAGCCTCTGCTACCGTCCAACTTGTCTAGACCAGTGGGTTCCTAACCTTTTCATTGTTGTTATTCCTGTGACTTGTTACGAATACTCATTTGACTCCTTTGATCCCCAATTTAAATAGTTTTCAAGCGACCAATACAAGCGAATAGAAATAAAATTTGGTTACCGACTTTTTTACCTCGAGGGAAGTGACTGTTTAAAAAAAGGTTGTTTATTTCGGACCAATAGATGTGTTAGTAAAATGTATCTTACAAGCCTAAAGGTTAGTGTACACAAAGAGAAACAAAGCAAAAATGTAAAAATCTCACGGGGATCATTACATTAAGTACACTCGGTTTCGAAACCTAAGGTACCTAGGCAAACAATTATTGTAAGTATTTGCATTGCCGCTATAACAATGATTAATACTACTCATACTCGTACACGTTCACTAAATCCACGTTTGTATTAATATTGGTTTTTATTAGTTGGTACTCAGACAAGAAACCTGATTTCTCCGGCGTTTTTGCGTTTACGGTCAAGCAATTTGATTTTGGTGCCTTTTCGTACCTGTGACAACAGTGACATTGGTATGAGATCAGCGTCTATCATATCGATTAACATCGAGTACCTAAATCAAATTTATTGTACACGAAAAAACTAAAAAAGCGTAAATTCTTGTACGAAGATACTAAACGGAACCTGCAGTGAATAATGAAGACTCGCAATGGGCCGGTTTTTATTCGTATAAAATAAAACGAGCTGCGTCAGTAATTGGAGACTCTTCCCTCAATTAGGGCGATTAGAAACAGCACACCGCTCCAAATTGGATTATTTACCATACACCGGCGAAATACGAAGCGCCACCGCGCTCGGAGCCATGTGAACTCTTAACGAGGTCGTACACTCACCTTTTTTTGATAAAACGCGCAAAAAATATACGCGTTGGGTCTATCCATATATCACTGTAGGCCTTATCTATGAATCTACCTAACGGGTTATTGAGTGAACCCCGCGGATTCGCATACGCCCTCAGATTAGGTGGAATGGCTAGAAATACCTAAGTTACGGGGTTACCAGAGTGTTATCTAGCAAACTTCCTGATTTTTAAACAGAACTCGTTGCGGTTAAGAAAATGCCTTTGTCGGTATATCAGTCAATTTTATAGGCTTACAAAACGACGATAACGTTCGAAAACATGGCCCCTGTTATATTTCGACATGTTTCATCATGCTAAATATTATATAGATATTGCAGGTGTCGGTACCCTGTGAACTCGTATCACGGTCGTAGCTGCAGGTACTACTATAGTACAGAGCAAACATGCGTTATCAGTACATTAAATTGCGCAACAGCCGTTAATAAATACACGTGTTATCTCGCCTTCGAGAATATTCGCGCGGCGTGGCGCTGGCGACCGATAAACACACAGAGTGTTCGTATAGTTACCAGCGAATTGCAACGACCGTAAATACTGCGTTTCCCCGTGAAAGGCGACCGCCTGCCAGCGTGCATTCACCGGCTCAGCGTATCGAATTTATCAAGAGATCGATACGAAACGAAACGTACCAACGCGCTCGTACTTGCCGTTCTATTACTGAGCGCAGGCGAATCGTACGCTCATGGAAATTGTGACGTTGAGAATTCTATATGCGTTGAGATCCTGACAGTGCGCTTATTCGCTTATACTGGTTTACCGGAGAGTTGATGCACATATGGCGATCAGAATGACACCCCTTACCTGCCTCGCCGACGTCACCACACGTGGCGCTCGAGGCGCATGTGTGCGTACGCCGCGATTATATGGAATTCAGCGATTACGCCACCTACCTATACTTGCATGCAACCATGCGAGCGAGCGAGTGCCCGAGTAATAATAATAATTAGCCGCCTCATTATTGTTATTCGAGACGGCGGCGCGCTGTCACAGCCAGATAAACGCCCCGCGCGACCAGATACTGTCGTGCGCGACCCTCGCCTTTGTCGCTCTATTGTCGCGTGTACCCTTTTGTGTGTGACGTGCAGTGTTGTTCTGGATTGTTTGAGGTTTGAGCGGACCTAAGGATTCCGTCAGGTACGAGCAGTAATCGTGTACACGGTGTAAACGTACGCGTGTATTACCGTCCACCGGCGTTAGTCACGCGACGCGGCATCGGCCGCCTATGGTTGTTGATCACGTGGACGGATTTGTGTAAAAACATGCTTTGATAGATGCATATCTTTGTAAATTACATAGTTTTAGATTGGAGAATTGATTTTAAAACAGGTTACATTTACAGTCAAGCTTTGTTCATAAATAGTAACCGGTAACTGTCGATACTAACGGGTACCAATAAATCTACTTATAAATTTGATGTCTGGTGTATTGTAGGCTGCTTTATTAGCTATTTGATTTAATAACATGAACTGTATAATAGAAAATACTAAATGTTGTTAGCGATCATTTTGGTCGAGTCAAAATCGAACATCTGTTACTGAATCTCCACACCTATATAGATAAAGTCCCATACTTTATTACATGTATACAGAACTGTGGCTTACCGTTATTTTTATTTGTCGTCAATTTCGGTCAATACCTTAATACTATACCTACCTACGTGTAAAGTAAAACAATTTCCCTCAATTCTAATTGAATTGAGGGTCTAATATCAAAAACGAAACCACTCACAATTAAACAAAATCCGAACCCCCTGGAACTCTTATTACTTTAAAAATTAAACTGGGGGAAACAACATCACAAGTATAGGTAGACGCTAGTCATTCAAAGTTTCATAAAACTCTTGATTGATGGAAGTTTCCATTTGTGCAAAAGCTGAGAAAACTTCCCGAGTGCCTCTCGGAATTGTTTGTTGTTCGAGTTAATAAGATCGGCGTTGTAATACGAAACAAAACCTTTATTAAAGTATAGGCAGGATCAACTTTGATTTGTGCGGTATTACTTCTTCATATCCTATTCTTAGTTGTTAAAGGTTGAAGGTCGTGTTTGTTATGAGAGGTTTCGGTATCAATTTCGTCTGTAATGTGTACACTATTACTTGGAATTCTTCAGTATTCTTATCGATCTACCTATACCAATTTGTTAAAATCATTTTTCTTGCTGTTCAATGCCGAAGGTCTACTAGACCTTCATCACACTTTCACATAATACATCCAATAAGTACCTAATTATGCCATGTGTTAAGTGTTTTGCTATATTTCAGCTACCATTACTATTAAAGTTAAGAAGAGAAATGTAAACGGGGTTACTTTGTATTCAAATTTATATATAAAGTTATCCGTGTTCACCGCTTGGCGTAAGAAATCGAGCGCTAAAGTTAGATCATCATACATATTATCAAAGGTAACCGGCGAATATTGCTTACAAGCGTTTTGATTTGACTCGTTATTTGTTCAAATTGTCACGTACGAGATAATGTGTTTATTTAACGATGTATATCATTTATATTGTAACTGATAGTGCACACGAATCACGAACCTTAACAAGAGGCACGTTTTGAAATACTTTCAATATTTATTTCACATGGAATCAGCGACATTCACTGCATTTTTCCATTCAATTGATACTATTGTTATAATGGATGATTTCGAAATTCAGCATTTATGGAATCGATTTGTTTTCACACAAATATCAAATTAAAGCAGTGTTTGTCTATTTGTATGCCCTAGTTCCATGAATGTAGGTTCCAGAAATGTAGGTTATTGCTACGTTAAAAAAGATATACTCGTACATGACCGATGACTGACTCGGAGACAAATAGAGCGATTGTTGAGCCATGCAAACGTGATTATCGCGAGCGAAATTATCAAATGTTTGTTGCGAAAAGAACCATTGGCGCTCTGTAGAAAGAAATAAACCGGCTACTTTATGCAGATTGAGATTGACAGACAGCCAAAGACAAAAAGAGTCCAGTAGTATTATATCTTCATAAAACAAGACCTTGTATATATACACTCTTAACTTCAGTACTAACACTATCCGCGTCATAAAGAACATCAATTTAACAACTTTACACTGCGGCAGTCGTTTCATAAATTGCGGGCCACCCGCCGTTTTTATCCGCCGGTGCCTGGGATTTATGGGTACGACGTACGACGCGTCTCGATTTGCCGCATCCATCACGTCACAGCCTGGGATCTGGTCCTGTATTCCAATTGGATATTGCGAGGATTTGCATCCAAACCAATATAGTGATATAGTAGAGATGCTTGGTGTGACTTCCCTTACTTCCTTTGCTCCACAAATGCTTTAGCATCGTCTAGCTCGGGGTTTGGAAAACTTATTTATAGAAAGGAGCTACAAAAGTGGATTTTGGACTGGTCCTCTAAGTATTAATAGGTGTCTTTAAAGAGCCGCAATTGCAGAACCACAGAGACTCATGCGGCTCGGGTTTGCTGACCCCAGGGGGCCTATCAGCCAAGATGACAGAAAACGATATTTATAGATTGATAGAAAACGCCAATCGAAATTTAAATAATGTATGGAAATAGTCATGTGACTTCGAAGCATCTGTCATCCCAATTAATTTTTAGGGTTCCGTACCCAAAGGGTAAACGGGACCCTATTACTAAGACTCCGCTGTCCGTCCGTCCGTCTGTCACCAGGCTGTATATCGTGATCTGTGATAGCTAGACAGCTGAAATTTTCACAGATGATGTATTTCTGTTGCCGCTATAACAACAAATACTAAAAACAGAATAAAATAAAGATTTAAGTGGAGTTCCCATACAAGAAACGTGATTTTTGACCGAAGTTAAGCAACGTCGGGCGGGGTCAGTACTTGGATGGGTGACCGTTTTTATAGATAATGGTACGGAACCCTTCGTGTGCGAGTCCGACTCGCACTTGCCCGGTTTTTTCTTTTAGTTTGGCGTTTGTCTGTACGTTTGTCATCTTGACTTGGCTAGACCACCTGGTATAGATGACTATTGTGGTGCCGTGACCAGGATTTTTGGTAAATACCCTACTGTTTCCGAACTGTTATCTCCTTTGACAAGCAATTGTAATTAGTCTTGTATTTCTACATCTTATGTCTCAGGATTGGCACTGACTGCGGTAATCGAAGATAAGTGTCATAATACTCATAATAGATTAGGCTTTAGGGACCGGTAAACTTTTCATGATGAAAAATCAGCTGCTTAACTCAAGTCAAAAAGGCAAAAATGATTCATAATATTGTACACAGAAATCTCACAGAGAGACAAAATCGTCCGGTCTTAAATCTGGTACCATTGGTGGGTGATTAACTAACTTCAAAGCGTCATGCGGTATGATTAGGTCTAGGGGAATTAGGAATATTTATATTTGGGAAAGAACGGCATGCGACTCGTAAACCGATAATAGTACAATTTTTTTCTTTTACACAAAGAATCATCATATGAAGATTATGAAGTTATCAAAGTTTTTTAACTGGATCCTTATTCGTTTCGTGTATCGAGCACAAGTGAAATTCTCAGGGTTACCAGTGTAACGTGACCTCGAGATCTCTCTTAATCAGATAGGGCCCTTATACCGGTTTTCGCTACTTTTCGTTCACGTTCAAGGGATACGAATAACACTCCTCTCAGCTCGACCTACGCCACTACAACTTTCTTTGGCAGCGACACAGTTCTCGCTCTGTAGCGAAAAGTTTCTAGACTCGCGTATACTTATACGGCAGGCGCCCGCTAGACCGGTTTATCTGCGGCTGTAGATTACCTTGTATAGATTTCGTACCTGATCTAAGTTTACACGAGAAAATGACAAAAACGCGTTCAACATAGGTACTTTATAATTAAAGTGCGATGCGCGATCTAAAAAAATCGAATTTTGTGTTATGTAATTAATGGATGACCCCGAATGTCCGATTTTTAATAACTGAGTTACACTTGGCTCAACTCATCCCACCGACTAGAATAAGAACGCTTATAGGTACTTAGGTAGTTAGAGAATATCTGACGTGCTCCATCTAGTCGTTATTATTGATCTGTGCCTGCTGCAGACTTGCGCTTAAACACACCAAATGTAGAAAAACTAAAGTTTCAGCAATTTCGGCTTATCAACTCGCGAAGTTAACATGTTCTTGTTAACCTGCGATGGCCCGGGGCGTACGTGGGAAAGTACTAAGGCTTCTAATGGCAACATGATCCCTGCAACTTTCACCGACATGTTATATCAAGCGGCTTGTGGCTAACTTATCCTCATGTACTTAGACGAGATATTCCTATAACTTATTAGATTAAGATATTATTATAACCATTCTTATATTTCTTGCCTGGGACTATTATATAGTGCTCGGCCGATAGGAAGTTAATCCTGGCAGATGTCAACTCAGTACAAATTATAACCTAAAGCAGTGTTTGAGGTTATAATTTGTACTGGGTTGACACCTGTCACGATTTACTTCTTATCGGCCTAGCACTATGCGTAATGAGGATAAACTCGCAAAGCTTGACGTAGGTGGCACTGCAATCGTTTAAAAAAAATAGCAAAATATGCCAAATATAAAGAAATTTAATATATGGACTACATCAGACGTTTCTGGGTTCCTGAAAGTTTTAAAACCATTTAGAGTTTAGACAGTGGATTTTTAACCTATTCCAAAAAATTTCATGACATTGTAAATTGACTCAGGAGAAGTTATAGCATAGCAACAAAATAAATAAGAGTATTATTATGTTGATCCATCGATGTCACACTCTTTATGACTTCAAGAGAGCTGCTGCGGAAATAGAAATTGGAAGATCGTACTGTATTATAAAAATAGGTCGGAATCGCCTCCCAAGCGCATTTTGGAGCGTTTTTATACCCCACACAAAGACGGGACGAAATTAGTTCGGCCGAAAAGATGCCCCGTCACAGTCCATCTATAAATATTGCACTTGGCACTGAATGGAACGCTCACCGTTTGAACACTGTCCAACTTGTAGTTTTATAATTTATTATATAGGCAACGCGTTCTTATCATGACGAGAACCTGACACGTTGCTTGCGTTAATCTGAAGATATTTAATTATAGATTTCGAATCTCGAAATAGTTTCAAGACGCGAACTATCGTAATGAGATCGAGAGTTTTTCCTTTATTATTCATAATGGGCAGGTTTATCAACAGACCTGCTATAGCTGCGGTTTTAAATTATCAAAACAGAAATTTAAAACAACGTAACTAAACAATTACTCGCTAAAATCATATGAAGTCGCTCTTAATTTCGATACGCGTTAAAACAATCTAAATAACCTTTATCTCCAAGTCAGCTATTCTCGACGGAGCTATTGTCAAAAATGTTCTCGTTATCCTTAAATAAATAGGTATCCAACAATAAATCAATCTTGATGTTCATGTTGATTTAAATATTTTACCTCTATATTTATGTTTAGCACCCCGAAAAGTCGCAAAGTATCTCCGAAGTGGCATTAAACTGCAAATCTTTCGGGCGGTGATTCGAAAGGCGTCAGTCGACCTCAGCGAAGGCCGTGCCCGGCGTTTATTGATTTTTTACGCGCATTGTCCATTTCGTCCGCACTTCGGCTACTTCGCACTCCTATAGTACCTATACCCAATATACCCATTACGTGCCACGGTTCTCGAACTTTTCAAGTTTCGTTTTATTAGCCAGATTTGAGATTTCTTGTTTTCTATTTTGTTGACTGTTCTGTTTAGGTACCTATCTACAGTAAAGGCATTTAATGTTCATGTTTTCGTGTGCACTTTGCTCTCTTACATATACATACTTATTACGTGCTACTGTTGTTTTTTCTAGGACTCTTCGGTCGATTTTTAAGACCGTTGGATTAGCTAACGGCTAACGAACATTTTTCTGGGGAAGAAATATCAGTTGTAAAGATTATTGTTTTCTATAACTTCGTTAAATTGGAATTGATTGCTGTACAATACGGGCCACTTACCTTTAGAATTCTTTGTTACGTGTTTGTAAAATTTAAATTTGAGAACTTACCGAACAGGTATAGGAAAATAGGCATGGTTATGTGAACAACGTGTGAATGTAAACAAGTTTTCATTTCTAGTATCCATGTAAAACTTATATGACGTTTAAATCTAGGAAGTTTTGATAAATAAATACCATTGTTTTAGGGTGTTTTCTCGTTATTTATTGTATAATTTGAACTCTGTTTTCTACTACGTACTACGCTTATTACTTTTATCAATATTTTTCAATATGGAAATTATTTTCCACTAACGACGAATGAACAATGCTTCTTATTTGTTACAGATCGCGGATTTAACAGATTGGACTTAAACAGTAAGTTTCTTTTTTTAACAACATCGATTGCGAATATGGATATGAGACTGCAAGTAGGTATACATACATTTATTGCATCAACCGGGTTTCCCAGTAGTCAGTTATTAATATTATTAGGTATAGATAGGTTGACGTTACTTCAACCAAGTCCTAATTGATGAGTGGCATTTGCAAATGACAGACTTACAGATCAAACAAAATTAAAACTAGTTTGAAGTCAGGTTTCGAGATTGAAGTCCACTACTTAGTGGTTTTATCTCGGGATATCGAATGCAATTATAACAATCTCTAAACCTGCAGAGCGCACATATTAACCTGGGGGCCTAGCTATGGCAATCATTGATAGGAAACGCCAATCGAAACTCAAATAATGTATGGAAATAATCACATGAATTTTCGTAGCATCTGTGTCCCGATACATTTAATTGTTTCTTTTCGTTTGGTGTTTGTTGATGTACACTTGTCATCTTGGCTAAGCTATCTCTGTTAAGTATTAGTAAAAGATTCTTATCAATAGATACATGTCTCTCACAGTTTTGTGTCTATATAATCTCGGTACTCGCGTTGTACTGCGTTTTATCTAACATTTTTGTTTGAAAGTCAACCCACATTACTTTTGTAATTTTTCCAGTCGGATCAGTTCACCTTTGAATAAAATGCAGTATTCGTCCAAGCTTTCGGTTCGCTAAGCAATGAGAGTATACATATGTACGTATACACGAGCAGCTCTCGAAGCGTGCACCTACATCGATCTTAAGCCGCAAACGCGCAAACTGGTTTATGTGACCATGCCTGTTTAGCAAGAAACCCATCTTTATCATGCTCGCAGGTAGGCCGTTATTAGCCTTCTGACGTGAAGTTATTTTCCCTTTTTTATCACATTCCAATTTATATACACCCACGTTCGATTGTTCTCAATTTGTACCGCAAACACAATTGAGAGAATCCAATCGTTTTTGCGTTATTAGATCTTCGCTTTCCTTTGTTGCCCAAAAATATAAAGTTTCCCAGCGTGTTACTTGATTTATACGAGGAGCTGGTTACATTAGCGACCTGTCTTTGTTCCCTGGATGAGTTATCTCGGCCCGGGTCCGCTAGATGAACGCTAACCACGCTACAAATCATCAGTCTTGGAGCTAACTCACTCCGCAAGAAACCCCCCTCCCTATCCCTCTAATTCCCACCTCGTAGGACATAGAGTACACAGACCCACTAGCGATTTCCACACGAACGCCGCCATGACGTAAACACCACAATCGCTCGGCTAACGCAGTTGAATTTCCAACGCTCGCTCGGCACACGATCATTAAACGTATATCTGTTAATAATAATTGCGATTGTCTGGTTGTACGTGCGCGGCAAGTTATGGCGCAGTTGCCGGGCGCTCCGCCCCCTCGCCCCGCCGCCTCTGATCTGCCCGTGTATTCCAAACGCAAATGACTCAAACTCTTAAAAGAACCAGTTTATCTACCATCCGTAAGAACTAGAAGAAATTACAGTACGGAGTTATACTGGCGGTATTAACGCGTTTCGCTTAGTACCTAGGTATGCGCTCGGAATGACACCGTGCCCGCCGCATCTTGAGATGAGGATGGCATTCAGTTTCGTTTTGTGACGGCTGAATGGATGCCCGGTTTATTCGCGTGTGCGTGTGAATAGCGATATGTATTACATGATAGCGGCCTGGAATCTTTTCATGCCTTGGAAATGTTTCACATTCACTTGCACATGTATAGACATACATGACAATGGCTAATATCATCGACGTTATCTCACGTCTATCTGAATTCCAAACACTGTACGCGGTATAATTATCATATTTGCTCAGGCAGATTGGTAATAAATACTGATAATAATATTATACATGACTAACTCGATGCTTTGATGACAGATTACTCACTAATTCTAGTAATTTAATGCAATACCTAACTAGTTATAACAAGCATATCCGCTTATCGTCACATGCACGCTACAAAAAGGCAAAAGGCTCACAAGTCGGTTAAATTACTGCAAAAACAAATATACATCTTTTGTTTTTCATCACACAAGGCTTCCCTTTGATCAATTGGCACTATATATTCTCGTCTTGCGACCCGCACTCCAGCTATTACGTTTCTGGATGCATCTATCTTAATCCTCTAGATATGTCAAGTCCCTCGCGACAGCTAAAGCTTCATGACGCAGACGGATCGATTCAAGATCTTTATGTCAACCTAGCGTCCTTATCATAGCAATACAGGCATTGCCAATTTTTATTACATCTATAAAGTCAAGTCCTATGCTGACGTAGGAAAGTAGGCACTCGACGGATATCTCGATAGGGCAAAATAAAGAGATGGATTCCGTTCTTGCTCAGCGTTATCGCATACCGATAGCTCGCTCGTTGCTACGGCGTTCAGCGCGGACCGGGTGTGTTTTAGGGTTCCACTACTTGGAACTTCGGTGATATTCAATGTGGAGAAATTTTTGAAATGATTCTTGGCTGCTATTGTAGTTTCTTTACTTCACATTTCTTTATTTTGTTCTGTATTCTTTCGTTCTTATTAATTAATATCAACGAAACACCTGTTTGATGATAATGTAAGAAGCTAAGTTTCTTGAATTACTTTTGATCAAGATTAGATGTTTTACTCAACCATACATCTACTTTTATGATTAGAAAATTGTAGTTTTTCTTAGTGTGCAATGGTAACAAAGTCTTCATGTCATAATAAACTTTGAGAAAGGACTAATGTTAGTGTAGTAAATGTAAACCAAATATGTATGTATGTTTTTGTTAGTTGTCAAGCGGACCCCAGGCTCCCATGAGCCGTAGCAAAATGCCGGGGTAACGCGAGGAAGAAAAAGTGAATTTAAACCAAAATTGGAAACATGCTATTAGTACAGCAGTATCATATCTCTTACTGCCAGTAGTTGTTAAAAGCGAGCATCTCTCCAAACATCGCAAGTATCGCAACACCACACACTTGATAGATGAGCGAAACGGCATCGTAGCAATAACGCCTCGCGCTTCGCCGTTCCCCGCTTATTACCAGTCGGCTCGCGTCGCCGGAGATCACGTAGGGGACCGGCCGCCGTGAGATCCCGGCCGGCATTCCCGTCCCTTCACACCGCCGAGTCCAAGGAACGAAACAACCAGGATAGATGCTTCTGATTATATATGTAGGTGGTACAGTCAGCAGCAGAAGTTGCTAAGCGGGCGACGTGTTCAGAATTACCTTGACGCGCTCTTATTCTCTTAACAATAAATTCGCGTTAAGATCATTTTGAACATCTTGCCGCTTCGCAACTATTGCTGCTGACTGTATGAAATGAAACCAGTGGCCCATAGATAAATACTATAACTAGCATATCTTATTAAAAAATATATCTTAAAACTAAAAACTACAAAACACATTGTGGTTGCGATGAATTACGCAACCCCGCAGTGTCAGAGAACCGGCCGAGGAACCGCTGGAACTTGACAAGTTGACAAGTTGACACCATTCGGTCAAAACTTCTTTTTGTCGAAGGTCGCCAGACGATGACGGCGGAAGGCTTGTAGAAGGTGCAGAGTTCTGTATGAACCTCGAGGTCATGTTAAAGTGGTTGGTATGAGGATTCTGCTCTGCAGGAATTGTGCAGGTAATAGCGGCGCAGGGCCGGCGCGGCGGCCTGTAAATTACCGGCGTTCGCCTCGTAAAATGTGCAACCTAACGGAAAGGCGCGTTAGGCGCGCCTCTGTCTCTATACCGCCTTGCAGTGCCGCGGCCGTGGAACTCTTAACACCGGCTTGTATATTTCCAATATTATTGAGGTTATCTCTTGAAGAGAAATTAAACTGAATTAGATACGGCTTGCCTATGGTTATTGATGCCACGGAATTACCACCGTGTTGCTCATGAAAATGAATGAATGAAAATGAAAAGAATTTATTTGACACAACAATCCTAATAATAATCATCAGAATACGGCAAGTTCGTTCTCTTTGTTATACTTAATTAATGATCTTTTCCAGTTACAAGTTAATAATTTTATCAAAAAGCAACGAATGTCTAAGTAAGCACGTTTATCTAAAATTAATGCGCCTATAAAAAAATAATTTCACACGTGCCGAAACCATACACGGACATTGTATTATACAAAACTAAACGAGCAACAGTGATACAAAACGCCTAGCTAATAAATGCAAATATTTAATTAAATTGGTAAACCTGCAGCTGGAGGCCATAATAAGTTATCTGGGGAATCAATTAAAAACTATCTCGGGCAGTGAAGTTTAGTCGCTCCGGTCGCTCGGCGTGATTTACGCGGCCAAATGTCGTAACTACTAACTCGATAGATAAGGTACTTTATACGTTGTTTCGATTGTGGAATAGTTTGGCCGCCTTTAGAAATACTGTTAGCAAATGAGTGAATTATTAATACGTTCGAAATATCAGGAAAAAAATAGATAAACATAAACGAAAGTCAACTTTACAGTGTGGACAATCAATGAATTGATCAGCTTTAAGTATGGCGGCGGCAGCTTTTATCTCATAGACAATTGTTTTACTTTTCATTTAAGCCATTTTTGCCGATTGTTTGGTGTAACATGCCCTAAGTGTTCGCTTTGAGAGTTACTTTAAACTAGCGTCTTCATTATCACTTTACTGAGGATTACATTTAAAATTATTGGGAGTAAAGCATTCATACGGCCCGTTGTAAAGCAACAGCTAGCTAAACTGGGGTAGGTACTTCATGGGTTGTCTCTTATTTCAATATTTGTTTTATTTTGTACCGAGACCGAGTGAACGTGGTCCTAATTTACTTTTGCGTCGTTTTATCAGCGCATTTGTTCAAACGGTTATCAGCTCTACGTTAAAATTACTGTAATTACGATATCTACTGGCAGTTCGGCGTCGGCGTGCTCTTCGTGCGTTACTACCAAGTAACGTAACGTGTACATTTATAAATAGACCTACCTATTTTTAAAGAGTATCCAACACTAACAATTTCAACCATTTATCATACACGATTAACATCACACTTCCAAATCGAATGGCCGACGACCGACGATAGCCATTGTCTGGTTTTGGCTCAGTCTCGCGATGTGAACGACCGTGTCGGCGATGCAAATGAGCCCCGTTCGCTACTAGATGGTAAGTGCCTACCATTTACCATCGCTAAGCCTACTCATTATTAGCCTTTTGTTATAACTAATGTAGCAGGGAAGGAACTCGGTCGCATGCCGGTGACATTGTTTGCGAGACTGCCTAATTCTAGGAAATGTAGAAATGTGCCACTAGAATCGCTGGGTTCGGCATATATTATATTGTGTATCATCAATTCATGACGTACGCTGGTGGCAAATATGACCTGTCAAACGGTAAAGAGTTTCCGATATATGGTCCCAGATTTGCCTAACATTGATGTGGGATTTCATCAATTGTAATATTATTTTATGATTTGCTTTACTAACGTAGATCTTATATCGCGTATACTAACGCGGATCTTGAATTCTCTTTGTATCTTTATGCAGCTAAATTATTAATCTATACAAGGAAAGTGTCCGTCTTTAGAATGATCGATGAGACGGCTCGTCTATTCACACTCTTGAATCAAACCCTATCTCGTATTCATAAGATACGACACAAATGGCCTCTTTTTACAGACTGATCTTTTCCATACGTAAAGTGAAACTGGCTGATATTGAAGCATTCAAAACTCTATATCACGGCAGCTTGGCACACTTTGAAATTGTTGGTATTACAGTTTATTATTGATTATTTACTTTCAGCACGAAATCACGCTCAAAAGGATTTCTATGAATGAACACGAACTAGGAGGCCAATTCTAACTTAGATATAGATATCTAAATGATGCCATTTTGTTATCATTTGCTATTTAAATATACAGTTCAATACATGTACGAGCAAAATGCACGCGTTAATGTGAACAAAATTATATCATGTTGACATCAAAATGTAAGCTATAGCTTCATATGTAGGTACATATTTTTATGCATTACGTATTTAAAATTCTTGCTGTTATAGAAAACTTATTTACAAATAACATTGCTCATTTCACCCAAAGCCCGGTTATTTAAATGCTGTCCAACCCTAACTTCACAAGCCGAATTGTTGTAAACCGACTTTTGTTTTTTTGCCGGTCTGCAAAGTAACACAGAGGAAGTTTTAGCCGTTCGTTGTTGCTTTCCCGTCTGTGTCATCGCTTACACAGAATGGCTGATGAATATTTATGTAACTCCGACATTCGGCTGTGTGGCCGTAACGTAACAAACGATGTTCAAGTGTTATTTATTACTTGCTCAAAATTGTAGACACTGGTAACGGGTAGTATTGCAGATTAAAATAAAATTCACATAACAATCTTTTATCAATCGATTCTAAGATCAAAATGACCAATGGACGGAAAGGGGCACTCTTTGAAAACACTTTTATGATAGATCAAGGGGCGGTTGGGAATAAGTGGTATAACCATAATCACGTTCGCTGAAATTTTATCTGAAGTTTCATCTAGGCCTCTCTCAAGTTGGTCGATAGTGGTAAATGCAATCGGCTCTAACAAACTTAGATATGCAAAACATTAAGCTGCTGGATTTATTGGTCACTTTGTTACATTTCTGTTTAAATAGATTATGTTTCACTTCAATGTTATATCGTTAGTGAGTACTGCAACATTGTAGACGATGACTTAGTATCGTAACTCATACATTAACAAGCCCATAGAGGGCTTAGCAATGTCAAATGACAGAGCAACGTTAGCTATTGGTTATACAAACATAGCGTACGATTAACGGATTAAACCAATGCTATAGAACAAATAATACGACGAGCTCTAACGGTAATGACTTTAATTACTGGAATTTTTGGTTGATATACCTATTAGGTATTTGGAGACAATCTCACAGAGATCGGCCTACGATATGCAATTGAAACTTTGAAATTGAAAGTCTTTATTTCAGGTCTGTTGGGCCATATTTTCGTGAGTTACAATGCACAACATAATTAAATATAGCGTTATAAACTAAATTATATTATAAAACACTTGTCTTTTGCCATACCACTTGCCCAGACCAGTATTTTTTAATTGGACAGTCAAATCTACCTGCAATCAGTTAGTTACTTAGTTTCAATACATATAGCCATAGATAGAAGTTCATTCGAACCCAGGATCATTACTTAGACAAGATATATTATAGCTAACCGATACTCTCATAAATTATGATATCTTATTAATGTCGTCGGAGAATATTCGGATTTAAGTAGATAAAGTTAAAGAGAAAAGCAAAGGTCGCTTGAGGTGACCTGAGAACAAGCCGGACGAAGACCCGGTCGCAAGTTGAAACCTTGATAACCTCGGATAAAATGACTAACTAGAGCACTGATTAATGGTATTTTACTCAACATCAATTAAAAACGGTATATTTTATACTCGATTTCAATACGAAAATTATAGCTTTTAAAGTAGGTATATTTCGTATCACTATTATGTCTATTATAAACAAACACATTAAGGTTTATTTATTCACTGAACAGCCATCGCGACATAAACTGCGAACGCTTAGATGCCGTTGATACGATTTTAATGTCGCTCGTTTGAATGGGAGCAGGCACTTTTCCTTTACGTAAACGCGTGCATCGTTGCCAGATATTAACTCTGAAAATCTGTATGTTGTATTTCTCAAATTGCCCCTTGAATTGTCTTTCGAATTCGGTAAAATTTTACTCTATCCCGTTTGTCACTATTGCCCGAATACACACCTACATGCGTTTTACCTATCATGCCTAACGTGTTTCTTTGGTGGATCTAACATCCCCAAGTTTTTTAGATTGACAAATCTATGAAAAATATCTGGGAATCCAACGGGGAAATGCAGCAAGCATCCTGGGACGATGCTCCGGGCAACTCTATTAGGTTTTATAGACGAAAACTGTTAATGTATATTGTTATTGTTAAGTAATAAAATATCCAGAGATGAAAAGCATTTCATGTTTTGATCTCCAATTTCAAACTTCAATTGCCCAAGTTTCAGAATGTCCGTACCCTTTCCTAACAATCTGTAAATATACCGAGTTTTCAGTAGCCCCAGCACCGGCGCGCACAGATCTGGCGACACGGGTTGTATGTAAAATAATTCAGCATGCGGAACGTTCAGGCCGTTTACCTCGCCGCGTTTATGTGGAAAGTGACCCGGGTACGCCGGCGAACGGTTCGAAATTTCCGTCTATTCTATTCAAACTGAGATAAATGCCCCGATAAACTTAACCGTTGTCGTTGAACCCGTCCGGATAAATTTGTCAAACTACCTATACTATAGGTTATATATAGCCTCATCAGAAAAACAGTCTTTGAAACAAGCATTAACCACCATTATGCTTCACAAAAAAAATGTATTGAATTGCGCTTATCGGTATACGTAACGTTAGCCGTTTCAGAATAATGCTTAAAATTCATTATCTATCAATGATACGAACGGCGCTTATCAGCGCATAACACCTTTCGAAACTTTCCTCGAAAACGCCAACGTAACACTGGCACATCGAACTTAATCACCAATCACAATACAAATCGTTGTTCCGATGGTAACGGGCTTGTTTCGTTACAATCGTTTACTGAGTTGTTAGGCTCATTCGAACCAGTATAAAAGCGCTCTGATTACTCGTTAGTTATTATGGACGGTTATTACATTGGTCTGCTCAAGTGCTGAGTCGGCAGGCAATAGTAATACATGCATGTCGCAACGGCGAGAAAGCGATCCGCTTTCATTTGCTTTCTCGCGCGGCCTAGCAACAAGCGTGACTCGTTGTATTGTGCTGTGCCCATGCCGGCTCGGCACGTGGTCGGTACGTGATTGGTAATTTGCAGTTATAATTCATCGCTTCGGGTCGCTAACATCTACAGTTACCTTCATTTGTCAAAAGAACGGCACGATTTTGAGGCTTCGACTTAGTTTTTTAAACGAGTTGTTTTTACTCCGATAATGATTCTTGTTTGGACACAAATAAAAAGTCATTATACTTGCTCAGCCAGCTAAGCACAGCGGCTTTTACGCTTGAGATTATCAACGTCCAGCTAAAGATGCGCTGTGTATTGGGTGGGAAGAATGCACAGGGTCAACGCTTCTTGCATGTAGATACTTATCTCTTGAAACAAAAGAGAAACTCACGTAACACACATTTTGCACACGGGATCCGTATCGTCTCGTCTCGACTAATTAAAGCTTTTAATTCGATAGTTCAGTATTTGTTAATTAAAGTCGCTAACTCAAAGCCAACTCGTTTAAATAAGTAACTGCATACGCAAAGTTTAAGATTAATTCAGTTTTGTGTTACTAAGTTTTTTCCCATTCAGCAAGAGGACAACAGGAATTTAGAGTTAACCGAGCAAGTATTACGTGTATTGTATAATTTAACTGCGAAAGTTTCATCGCGCTTCCTTCGCGTTCACACAAGGCATTACTGCCGCATGCAGGGGTTTCATCTCATCGCTTGACAAACTGATCGCTCGCGAAAACCAGTATAAGTGCAGTCTTTGAAATGTTAGCGGTCTCGAGGTCACGTTTAACTGGAGAGTGGAAGTAAACTCGTGCAGCCAATGATAACACACAGGCAGCAACAGAGCTGTGGCGTTTGCGTGACCTGTGCGTTGACCCGGCGCGACCCGGCCCGTACGCGATCTTCGCCCAACTATGCAACTTGCAACTCCACACAATATCTAGAAAGTCACTGCGGATCCACTATGTGCACTCAGTAAACACGCCGTGTTTGCATCGATAGGGGAATACGTAATGCGACTGAATAAAATATTCGCAAAGAGGAAAAGCGCTCTAACCTTCTATTACTCAATGAGGGCTGACTATTCAAGTATAAACAGTGGAACTAACAATTATGTACATTCCCTGTCTAGTTAATTTATTTAAACTTTAAACAAAAGTTCAGACAAAACCGTACATCTAATTATTTCATTTAATTTGGACTAAAGTTAAATGTTATTTGGACTCGCAACAAAGTTTCCCCCGGGCGTTGCTTCCTAACTTTGTCGGAAGTTGGCGAAAAATTTTGCCATTTCATACTCAAACGAAAGTTGATCTGCATTTTAGGTTATAACGTCTATTTTCTGCATAGTTTCAGTCGCTGTTAGAACTGCTAGCGTGCGCCCGGGGCAATAATAATATTGAAAGACATCGCTTCCGCTTAGTCCGCTGAAAAGGAATGCTGATTCGGATGGGGAGTAAACCGGCCGGCAACCGGAGGGGCTATAACTGTTTACGGCTCGGCGCTGACTCGGCAGCCCGCGATGCCCGACACGACGCGCAAAAACAATTCACACGAATCTGCTTACACCGAGCTTTTAATGTATGCGAATTCCGAACCATCACATTAGGTATTATGTGTGTTTAGTGTTCACACAATAATCATTTAATTTCGTGTCCTCGATAATCGCTCCCAGTTAGAATATAATTGTTAACAATCACATCATCAATGAACTCTTATTTGAGATAATTGAGATATCGAAATGAAGTCCAAAAAGATAATCGTGAGTGATTCAAGTCTACCTGTGAATTGAAAAATTCTATAAGAACTCGACATTTTAGAGTATCTTCTTTATTACGAAGTCCGCAAATTCATATTTTCAATTTGAAAAACCAAACTAAAATTTGGCTTCTTATTGTTCGCCGTAGCACTATGACGAAGTGGACTCGGGAAATACCTAATGATTCAAACATTTGATTGCGATCATGTTATACAATTTTATACTCGCAGAAACAAAGGGTATTCACAGCGCCATTAGATGTCTTTGTGGCGCGTCATACTGGCAATCATGACAAAAAGCCGGTAAAATGACAGCTGTTCAAAGTCTATTATGCTCTGTATGTATAGCCGCCTATTGTTGTAACGAAAAATGTGTACAGGTGATAATAACAGCCGTTAAACATAAAATCACCTTTTATCTGTTTGTTTTATCAACATTCTCATATTTGTTAATAGTTTATTTTCGATATCCTAGATCTAGATAGACGTATAGGTGGGTAAACGTGTTATGTGTTCTAGTTTCTTGTTACCTGTTGTAGTTTAAAAATCGGAAATGGTTATGTTCGGACTGCCAAGATATTTATAACGTCTACCCTTCCTCGGTGAGCTCATTGCTACTGTCATACTCATATCGTTTTACGACTCAGCACTAGACGTCAGCGGACGACCACAGCACCAGTCTATTCAATATTTCGATCAAATTCAAATAATGTCTCTTCTATTCAGCATATTGTTTCCACATTTCCTTTGTGAAGCACGAACTGCCAGCGTATGGCGGCTTGCTTTTATTTGAATCGTTCCGTTTGCGGCTGCGTTCAAAATAAAAAGTTGTACGCCCGCTCGATAGCGAGCTTAAAGCGGGGAGAATGCCCCCGGTGCAAATACACAACTTAGTTAATTGTGTCACGTTCAATGTGTATCCTTCATCAATTTAGTAGGGATGCTACGCATGTTGAATTTTGTAACAATATCAGGGTAAATAGAAAATGAGAGGACAATCTTAGTAGAAGTTACACCAGTTCAAAAAATATTAGGTACCTAATACAAGTCTTTAATTCCCAAAATATTCGAGGTTGTATGTAAAGGAATGCCTGACTATGACGCTTTTAATTTTCTTTGTAATGTTTTAATGTGATTATCAGTGATTAATCATACAAAATTCCGTCGCGTAATGCTTGCTTGCCACCGAAGTGGTATAAAAAAACCTTTAGGAATAACAGAATGTACAACATGACAAAAAATAGTCGGCTAGGGAATTGTGTATCCTTAATCAATTTAATTACCGCCGGCTGTCGCGTGTAACCTTGAAACGTTTAGCAACAATGCCGTGAGGAGTGTAAGGAAAATTGAGTTATTAAATTCCACGCAGGAAAAATCTCGTGCAGGGTTAATTACCAAGCCAGTTATCCGAATAAATGCTCTAATTAGATCAACTAATTACGTTCCGGCTCGTCACAGCCGTTATACCGTTTGTACTGAATCACTCTCACAATTATAACTTGCTCTGTCGAATTGCTTATCAACAACACGGACCCGTGAATGGCTAAATAGAACGTGAACACGTGCTCAGAAGCGGGATCGAGAAACTTCCCCCTCGCCACCTGTCTCTAAGACGACTGACCCGCTTTTCATTACGATTTCAACGGCCACGTCGAAACTTTAAACACGCATCCACCTATTCCCGTTCCTTTGCCAAGATTACATCGACTGTAACGAAAATTCGCCGCGCACTCACTTTACTTGGTTTATTTGTCGTGTTCGTTGAGTTTCAGCTGCATTCCATGCCAGATTACGATCTGGGTCAAAGTGGCTCTGTAGCGTAGTTTTATTCATAACCTTAAATGGTGACTTCTATCTCGCAATGGCTAATCTTTCCTTGTTGACCGGAGCGTAGCGAAGGTCTACGTTTCGACTGGAGCATTTTGCTTTTGTATGTCCGGATGTTCTCCTCTACAGGTCGCAATTCTTAACCGAATCTCGTGAAATTTTGTGACTGGATTCTATGTCTAAATAAAATTTTTTTGTCCGTCCGGTTTTTTGAATTTTTTTAAAATGGCGGAGTCGTGATAGCTCGCGCCTAAACAAATAGTGGTATCGGTACCATACGAGTGTTTTCTTTTTGAGATATGTTTATAGATTAAATGGCCAAAAATTCAGAAAATTTATTTCGCTGGTTTCGGAGGTATTGAGATATTTAATTTTAACTAATTTTAATTTGAGAAGGAGTAGCTAAATTTCGTCAAACCATCTAAGAACTATTTGGCTCAGTTTGTAAACGTTCGCTTTTTCTGTTTGCACAGAGGGTCTGGGTTCGATCCCCAGTAATTGTATGCTGGGATATTATAACTTTTTGTATTTTTTTACACATAAATTTCGTATTGTTTTTTTTTAATTTACTATATTTAAAGCTCTTAGCACCATGTTATTTCAAGCTCTGCTCGCGAGGTCTACAGCTCACAGAGCCACTAGTTATTTATGGGTTACAACTTACATGTGAACTTTAATGTCTTTGAAAGTCTAATGTTTAAGGTAAACTTATGTCCAACCTCAAATCACAATAATCACGTGTAGCCAAATAAGCGCAGGACTGGTTCATAAATATAAATCAATACCATGAAGCAACAGGAAAAACTTCTCGAATTTAGTAGTTTTTTGATACATAGGTATCTCTATCAAAACCAAAGTTGTACAATTGAACAGCTTTCGGCCTCAAAGTTTCATTCATATTATTGAAAATAAGTCCGCACTCCACCTGCTCTTTCCGTGACTCACCGCTTTCCTTTATTATTATTTATCGTCGTACATTTCATTATTCATTACATACATCTGCCCTTTCCAACATTTGCCATTAATCATTTGCATTTTATCTAATCTATCCAATTTATCGGCTTTATCATTGTTTCAAACTTCCTAATTCTTAAAACAATCCAAACATCCTCAACAATCCGTTATTTACTGGCATTTATAAGTTCCAACCTCCAATTAGAGCCGTATTGATCAGCCAGACACGGCCATCTTCGAAATGTTTCTGTTCGGAAAGTAATGAGTCGCTGTATGTGCCGCCCGCGCGGCCGGCGAGGTGAACGACCCCTGCGCGTCCCCGCGATCGAACGCTCGGTCGCTCGCCGTTGCCGCTCGCCGCTCGCCCGCCCTGGCCCACTTATGGCTCGACAATTACTCTTTACACGTACTGAATACACTGTCATTAGTGTTTGCGCAAAGAGATTAGCTCTAGGATTCGTCAGTTTCGCTTAGTTTGCCCGCTCGCTCCCTTTTCTCTTTGATAAAACCACGTTAAAACTGCCGTAAATGCGGAGAGACAGCGTTGCTTTATAGAACTTGATTCCCAAAGGCTTACCTGAGTGGTTTAAGACAGTAGAGCACCTTAGTCTACAGCTTGGGGCGTGTTAAAAATGTCTACAGCGTGTTAAAAACTTATGTTGTAAATTTAGGATCACTATTTAACACACCCAACACAATCTTAAAACGGCAAACAGCGCTACTTTACGACAAGCTTACGCAACACAATGCTCAGATAAAGAACACTTCTCCCAAGTTCAAAACCAATTTAGATTAGAAGATTGCATCTAGAACCAGTTCTAGATAGGTATCTAAAAAGTTCTTTCAAGGACTGTAAGTACCTATAAAGGTAACTTACACAAACAGTTCTTAATGTTCTAGATCTCAAACGGGTTCGGTACCTTTTTGGTCGTTTTGCGTCAGTCTGAACCTTAGTCAACACGCGTTATTTAAATGAGTGATTTTAACGACGCTCTTAGATGTGATGTGGGCTTTCATTTATAGAACTGGATAAGTTTGTTTTATTCTTCGTTCGAATTGATATGCGTCTCGAATCTATGAGTTGATTTCTTTACATTATCCTTTTGTTATAGGCTTTTACAAAATTAATTAAGCGAAGGGCCTTTTCAACTGTTAGGGTATTAATATCACAGAATTCGTAGATTGTCATCCCAGTTTTCATACTCATTGTCATGGCAGTCTATCATTGAAATTTATCTCTGACCATCACTTTCTATCGATCGATAAATTATTTATTTACTTCGCACATCGTATATGTATGAACAGGAATCCAAGTTACTGTGATTTTCCTTTACCAACATGAGGTTACTAACCTCGAATTTCCCAATTACTTTAGGTTTGTTAGACTGACGAAGAATGAACTACTTACCGCTCCATTTTTCATTCAGTTCTAAAAATATACATAAAGACTGGCTCACACTTAGATTTTTTCCCATGCATGACTTCAGACGTTTACATAAACAAAGAAAATGTTCTAAAGTTTACTAACACGAGATCAGTTTTTACAACTCCGGCTAATCTGACCTGATAGCTTATGTAGATGCAGAGCATTCTAGTTTGTAAACAGCTCGCTCTGCACTCTTGTCTGCCGAATGTTATGATATGATAATCGTGCACCGTCTACTCCGACTTGAACTTGTGCAAGCAAGCCGAGCAATTACTGCGTAGTTTCTGTCTTACGTAGCCGCATATCTGGTTATTGTTTACTATTGTGTATTTAAGATTACTGTGTTCAAGAATTTTTTTCCGTATAAAAAAACCGATGATTTATATCTAAACCTATGTATCTTTCATTGACTGAATTTACAAATAATGTGTGCGAGTAACTTATGGTACGCGTTATAAAATATGGTAACCCTTTTCGTCCTTAGCTTGATAGAAGGTAATTAATAGGTATTGAAAAGTGAGAGCCAATTAATATGTCCACACCTAACTGTTTGACGCCGCCGTTGCGTCATAGAATAATTCACACGACACGGCTCTCACGTCGAGGCAATTTAATTCTACAGCATTGTTATAATGCAATTTTAATACACGTAGTTGCGAGCACGGCAACTTGCTAGTTCGCCGCTAGTTCTCCAGCTTATGCAGGAATACGGAACTTTGAACTAATCCGTCAAAAACATGTTACACCCATCTCCGGTTTTAACCAACTTATCTACTTACTCTGCTTATGGCCGTCGCCTGCGGTTTGCATGCACGTGCACGCTGCTATTTGGTTAACGTGAACATTTTCTAATTACTTTGCATGCGTTCCGAGTTTGCTTAACGTTTTTCAGCTTGATGGATTATGTTGGGGAACTTGGGGAATGTCATTTGATATCTATGCCATTTTAATTTGATATTTTATGGAGTCGTTTTTATAACCATCGCCCACACTGTTAACTGTACATCGGTGGACCTTATGCCTTTTGTAATAAGGTTCACCGATGTACAGTTGAGTGTTACTGTTTGTACCTTTTCGGAAATATTTTCTTGATGATCAGGTAGGTATGTTTCCTTAATTTTTATGGTCGTCGCTATTGACGCTTGCGTCGCTTACTGATAAATAATCACTCTTGTTGTATTGAATGAAATTCTTATTGGATTATACAAAACTGCATGCAATATTTACGTCATTCCGATAGCTGGAATGGACATAAATTGATTTGCAATACTTTACATAATACAATTGTAGATCAGCGTAGTAAATGCTAGTCAATGTAAACATTTCATAGCTAAAATAATTATTGATTACATATATTTTCACTATTACAGATAAATACACAAAAGGGACTTGCATTGATAATCGTGTTTCATTGGCAGTTTGTGCCTAATTCAGTTAGGTATTTGATATATGATAATACAGTAATCGACAGTAATTTGGCATACGTGACGGCTTGATAAAGGCGGCGTCGTACATGATATCAAACACAACCACAGCAAAACTGTTCGATATGAATAATGTGAAACACGTTTCTTGTTAAATTTGTCTTTCCCTTGCCGAGAAACTTCTTCGCTGCTGACCCTGAAAGTTGTCGCCAAGAGGACTCGTATATAACCGCATAGCTTTATATTTATATACTTCCGAGTGCTAAGTTTTACTCTGTTGCTAGTTGCCTATAAATTATTCACGAAACTCGCAGGCTTACTCATATGAAGGAAAGATAAACATGCTATAAAAATATGCAAAACGAACCATAAACCGTCTGCATTTATAGCTCCCATAACATTTCTCATAGCTAGCTGTGCATATTAAATGATTCTAGACCCGCTCTTTCCAAGTAATTATCGTGATAAATGCCTCAGAGAACCTATCACTAATAACGGAAAGTATGAAATTTGCCGAAGTTGCAACCGTGCCTCGGGGTGCGCGCTAGACCTATAATATTATATGTAGGTGGTAAGTACAAGAGTCAGGCGGGGACGGGAAACTTAGTTGCAAAAGATTTAATGGAAGTTAGTCTCTTTGTCTAAGTTCGGGAGTCGTCTGGCCGCTTCGCAACTTGACGCGAATGTATATCTGGGGGTTAGTCAAAAGGGAAGTTTTATTGCTCGTGAATTTCATTATAACTTTCCGAGGCCCTCTCTCTTAATGTCTTTAAATGAGGATTGTTCTCTATTTTGTAAGGATTATGGTTAATTTTGCACGCGGGAGTCGGATGTTTGCCGGCGAAGTTTGCAGCGGTGTTTTTTCAACGCTGTCTTTACACAGTTGTTCTAGCAAATTAGATACCGTTGAAAAAACTTCTCATGTAACTATTTTTAGAAGCATACAAAAAACCTGTCTAGAAGCCGACGCCTCACCATCGTAATCGTCTTTTTTCTTCTACTTTTTATGTTTATATTGCGGACGTATGAAGTGGTCCGTTTGAGGTGGCTATTCAGCGTATCCTGTGTAAACACACCATCACGAGATAAACGTCCTATAATCATCTCCGAGCCACTGCGGGAATCGAACGGGCACTCCAGCACTTAGCCAAATGGATCGCATGATGGCGTAACGGCCTGTAATGTATTCTACAACGTGCGATTGTTCGACAGATGGCGACGGCATGCCGCGAATTGTCTTTGTTCACATTGTGTCTTATACAACGCTTGAATACTTATAAGTTTGGAAAGCCGTTTGGTTGAATAGAAATTCTGTATTTCTTAGTATTGTGAGGCCTTACGACGGCTTTACGTTTGATCTACATATTGTAATGTGATCTGACCTATTCGATAATGTTAAAATTAACATCAAGAGTTTCTTTGAACTTTGAATAATACCTGAAACGATGGGTATTTGAAGTAAAAACACGCGTTTAAGGCGACGGTAGCGGTGGGTAAAATTTCAGATTCTGTCAATTTACCCCATTTCACACACAAGCGCACTTCACGCACACTACCTCACTTTACTGGGACAGGTCAGTGACCCATCATGTTTTTTTTAAGATTGGACTTTTAGTTTAGTATTGACCACTAGCCTCCTTTGAGGGTAAAAGCGTTCCATTGAAAGATGAAAGAGAAACAATGCATTTAATCTTGCTTTCCTTGTCTGTTCATGTCACACGTGACGTACTTACCTATTTAATTAATTTGATTGTTGACTGTTTTACTACCTAATATTGCTTTGTCGAGATACGCGTTTTGTACAATTAAAGCGAATAAAACAAGATGTCATTAAGTCAGATGTAAAATGTTATTTACTACTCTATACGGTTTGTCATAAGGTGCAAAATCCATTCAATAGGAATTTAAATAAATAAAGTTTCAGCAGGGTGGCATTTCCATTTTGGCGAATAAAGCGAAACAGAATAGTTCTATCGAACCTGCTTACAAATTTTCACGAGAATCAATTGAGAAATGTGATCTGCAAAGGAGAACATACAAAAGCATTTTTGCCCAAGCTGAAACGGAGACCTTTGCTAACGCTCGGCCAATGATGGTTTAGGTACACCTATAAAAAATGGTTGTCCCTGCTGTAATTTTAATATCTTTAATCTTTATATTTCAACGGTATAGCCTTCAAAAATAATCGGTATCGCTAAACAATAGCGGTACCTTACTACTTATACGTTCACGAAATCGGTATCTGCATAACTTAATTGTTAGTAAACTAACCTGAAAAATAATCTCAAAATCACCGAAACATTTATGTACAGTCACCTGCAATAATATGTTACGTCATTAGCGCCAACTTTGCCTCCAGGGAAACTTTGCCCAAAACGACAATTTTAAACAAATTCGTTAATGTAGAAAAAATTATAATAGTTATGGCCACCCTGCTATTTTTAGTAGAAAATAGGTTATATTTCTGACAAAACTATATACCAAACTTGTGCATAACTTGACTTGGGAATTTAGAGTTTGAGCGAGTTGTCTAATATAGGGTATATTTCGGCGGGCAAAAAATTGATAAATAATGAATGCAAGTAGAAAAAATTGAGAACTCTTTGACAAATATTTCCGGGTTTGAGTTATAACACATGAAGCATAGATTATGTCTATTGAGATTGTAAAATGCTTAGGCGAGCCTTATTTGGAAATGGGCAAAAACGGGTAGGCAACATTGCCCAGCAAATTTATTTTAAAGTTTTTACACTTATCGCTAAGTTATTAACAGGGAATGGTAGGATTGCCCAAAACCTTTAAGTGATCCTTAGACATCATCATCATACGAGCTGTATTTGAATACCAAATTGACGTGGGCAATGTTGGCGAAAACCCCGGATATCTTTGCCCGCCCTCTAAAACGCAAAAAAATTAGTAAAAACACGATAAAAAATATTTTTTTTTAAATAAACTGATGCGTTTGATCACAATGGACGTGCTGAGCAAAAAAAGTCATATGATTTGATGTTTTTTGAGAAATTCGTTTTAAAAAATAAGCGGGCAAAGTTGGTGATAATGTCGGTACCTACTCTTCGAAGGCCGCAAAAATATGTGACATGGTCTTATGGTTCTACAAATAAGATCGTGTCAGATATTTTTGCGGCCTTCGTTGTGTAACATAAATTGCAGGCGACTGTACATTTGGAATAATTATTTTATTTAGTTTCAACGAAAGTTTCAAGTTTAGTGCGAAAATACTTCAGATATGCAATATGCACAAAATGTAGACCTAATCGAAATAAAACATTGCTTTTTATAGGTAATTTATAAAACATTCGATACATAGGTATACATAACAATAACTAGAGCGCTATTGGCCTGTAAGCTTCATCTCGGTCTTCAAAGCCGCAAAAACTCGCTAGTACTTAGTGCTGGTCTAGCCGTTATTTTTTCTTGAAGATTTTCAGAGAACAGCACGTACACGCATTATACATATAGACGGAGCGAACCGCATAATCATTATCATTTATTCGTCGCAATCCATGGTATTACAGATCTAGGTACAAGACTTTCAGGTATTACTTATACGAATTACATAACTCTTCCTGTTAATAGGCATTATTTTAAGATAAAAGTTCTATTATATAATACAAGATTACAATTGTCATCAAAATTCATTGACGTACAGAAGTCAAATACGTTTTTAAACTGACGCAAAATGATACCAGCATAATAAAAATTGATCCCAATCAGTAAAGATGAGTCTTTAAACTTTTTTCATTTTAAGCGAGTTTTGAAGGAACATAATACTTAAATTCGACTGTAATCGTATTGTTTTAAGATAGTTTACTGCGGTTTTCAACCATTATAACAGCAAATCAAATTTAAATGAGACGCGAGCTGATATTTATGTACCCTATTTTATGAAATACAATTTATCTACTGGTATACTTTCTCGTGTGCGTATATGATTTAATGTCAATATAATTGTCAAAAGCAAGAAAATCAAGCTGTCATTTTCATTTGAAGAAGTACACGTGTGCTCCGGTGTAGCCCCAACGGGCATCTGACTTGAAGAAGAATTTTGAGTGATGTCGTCAATGTATGGAAATTGTTCGAAAGTTTACATTTGAGATTGAATTTCTGTGTTGTCTTTGTGAGTAAAAATATAAATCGATAATAAATTGGTAGCTGAATTATCTAGCTTTCAGAATCATACAATAATTCAATTACTGTCAAAGACAAAATTGTTTTGCTTCCGTCTCAAACGGAACTCCATATTTTGATTTTTTGATACTTTTAGTGTCGATTTGTAGAGAATAACAGCAAATTAAAAATACAATGGCATGAAGAGTGGGTACACGGTTTCTTCGTGAACAAATTTACGTGTAATTTAATGCAATTATTAAACATTTATTGAACAAATTATGGTTACAAAGTGAGGTCTAAATCGAAAACGTCATATACCGGCCCCTTAAAGGATTGAAACAATCGGTCCAGAAAGTGGCAATTAATGAAATCTCATCATCATTATGTATTACTGCTTAATGCAATTAAAAGAGGAAGAGAAAAACTAAGAGCGAAATAAAATACAAGAAAATATAAAACAAGTAAAGTAACCGGTTACATTATGATGATAACGTCCATTTTAACCAAGCGTCCGGGGGCGTGACAAATTGCAAACAAATGCACCTTTACACCTCAGCAAGTGAACCTCTAAAAAGAAAATGAGTTTAAAACACCCTCGTATTCATAACATGGCTGCCATCACATTATTCACAACTAAAAGTCAATTACGCGTACAAGCTTCGCATCGGCATCGCGAGTAGCAAGATTATGACACGTCAGAAGTTCTGGCCGCCGCGCAGGGGAAAGTTGCCGAGTTTGCCACCAGTCTGTGGAGTTTGCTTCTGGGGATGTAGGGCCGCTGGATATGGCAGGCGATACGGTGACGCGTGCTGTTACTGTTTCGGCATTTTTGGCAAAACTGGCAGGCGGTACGCGTGCTGTTACTGTTTCGCCATTTTTAACAAAACTCAAGCCTTGCAACGGCTGCAATGGCATAATTTACAGTTCATAAGTGCTTGTTGGTAGGCCTACATGAATAAAGGATATTTGAACTTGAGAACTTGAACTTGAAGTAGCAAGATGACAAGTCAGAAAATATGGCCGAAAAGATCTAACTTTGAAACGCGCGTTTGTTTTATGCGATAAACGCAATGCATTTGCCGCACACGATTTTAAGAGCGCTCTTACAAGAAAAGTCGAAATAATGCAAAATTGATGATACTAGTCGACGAAATTCAGGACTTTGCGCTCATTATTAGAAACAATGAGTACTTGTTCCAGTAAAAGCGTCTTCTTATCTTTATAAATATCGTTGTAAATATTAGAAAAAGGACTTATTAAATTAGTAATGATTTTTTTTCTGATGGTCGTTTCCGAAAAACCCCGTGAAGCACTGAATGGCGAGCTCTTATTTGGAAATGTTGAGAATTTTACTCTGCTAAACCTGGCTATTTTGTATTACTAATACCCTGTACTTTAGGCATATCAAACTATATTTTTCCTACATACCTTTGAGAAAGAGAAAATCAAAGTAAAACGAACTCGATTTTCTCTCCGAAACAAGTGTCAATTCCTAAGAAAATCTACTTAATATCGAAGTCATTTTCATACTCAAGCAATCTGCAACGTTTGCTTATACTGTTGGTATACATTAGTGTTTATGAAATTCTACTATAATTTTTTGGCAATTTTTTGAAAACTACTCTATATTACCGATGACGCGCGCTGCGCCAGCTCAGTGCCGCGGCAGAGCTTGTAGAGGCAGGACGTGTGTCGGTCGGCTCCGCACATTTTCAACGGCGACGACGAGGTTTTTTATCATTGTGTGCGGCGGGCGCCGTGTAAAACGCTATACTGTGTGCGTGTAAACCGCAACGAGAGACTTTGATCCTAGCACTGTTTTTATAGTATTATAATTTATAATGGTACAGTTTAATAAACTACCGGACAGGATTAAAAATATTTGAAACGACCTGACATTCTATATGTATTTATTTGACTCAAGATAGTACTCAGGGTCTGATGATGGAGCCGGAAGGTGGTCACCGGTACCAATCAACCATGCAACTAAACCACTTCGTGTTTAGGCTCGTTTTATTCATCTCAACAAGATCTTTGACACAAGATAGTACTCAGGGTCTGATGATGGAGCCGGAAGGTGGTCACCGGTACCAATCAACCATGCAACTAAACCACTTCGTGTTTGGGCTCGTTTGATTCGGCTCAACAAGATCTTTGACTTAAGATAGTACTCAGAGTCTGATGATGGAGCTGGAAGGTGGTCACCGGTACCAATCAACCATGCAACTAAACCACTTCGTGTTTAGGCTCGTTTTATTCGTTTCAACAAGATCTTTGACACAAGATAGTACTCAGGGTCTGATGATGGAGCCGGCAGGTGGTCACCGGTACCAATCAACCATGCCACTAAACCACTTCGTGTTTAGGCTCGTTTGATTTGTCGCAACAAGATCTTTGACACAAGGTAGTACTGAGGGTCTGATGATGGAGCCGGAAGGTGGTCACCGGTACCAATCAACCATGCAACTAAACCACTTCGTGTTTAGGCTCGTTTTATTCATCTCAAGAAGATCTTTGACACAAGATAGTACTCAGGGTCTGATGATGGAGCCGGAAGGTGGTCACCGGTACCAATCAACCATGCAACTAAACCACTTCGTGTTTGGGCTCGTTTGATTCGGCTCAACAAGATCTTTGACTTAAGATAGTACTCAGGGTCTGATGATGGAGCCGGAAGGTGGTCACCGGTACCAATCAACCATGCAACTAAACCACTTCGTGTTTAGGCTCGTTTGATTCGTCTCAACAAGACCTTGGACACAAGATAGTACTCAGGATCTGATGATGGAGCTGGAAGGTGGCCACGGGTACCAGTCTACCATGTAACTGAACCACTTCGTGTTTGGGCTCGTTTGATTTGTCGCAACAAGATCTTTGACACAAGGTAGTACTGAGGGTCTGATGATGGATCCGGAAGGTGGTGACCGGTACCAATCAACCATGCAACTAAACCACTTCGTGTTTGGCTTCGTTCGATTCGTCGCAACAAGATCTTTGACACAAGTTAGTACTCAGGGTCTGATGATGGAGCTGGACTGTGGCCACGGGTACCAGTCTACCATGTAACTGAACCACTTCGTGTTTGGGCTCGTTTGATTCGTCGCAATAAGATGTTTGACACAAGATACTACTCAGGGTCTGATGATGGAGCTGATGATGATAGACAGGTACCCGTCGCCACCTTCGCGCTCCATCATCAGACCCTGAGTACTACCTTGTGTCAAAGATCTTGTTGAGATGAATAAAACGTGCCTAAACACGAAATGGTTTAGTTGCATGGTTGATTGGTACCGGTGACCACCTTCCAGCTCCATCATCAGACTCTGAGTATCACCTAGTGTCAAAGATCTTGTTGAGACGAATCAAACGATCCTAAACACGATGTGGTTTAGTTGCATGGTTGATTGGTACCGGTGACCACCTTTCGGCTCCAACATCAGACCCTGAGTACTATCTTGTGTCAAAGATCTTGTTGAAACGAATAAAACGAGCCTAAACACGAAGTGGTTTAGTTGCATGGTTGATTGGTACCGGTGACCACCTTCCAGCTCCATCATCAGACTCTGAGTATCACCTAGTGTCAAAGATCTTGTTGAGACGAATCAAACGATCCTAAACACGATGTGGTTTAGTTGCATGGTTGATTGGTAATGGTACCTTCCAGCTCCATCATCAGACCCTGAGTACTGTCTTGTGTCAAAGATCTTGTTGAGACGAATCAAACGAGTCCAAACACGAAGTTGTTTAGTTACATGATAGACTGGTACCCGTGGCCACCTTCCAGCTCCATCATCAGACCCTGTGTATCTTCAGTGTCAAAGATCTTGTTGAGACGAATCAAACGAGCCTAATCATGTTACTACATGGTTGATTGGTATCCGTGACCACCTTAATCATCATCAGATCCTCAGTACCAGTTCGTTTTTAAACCCTCGTTGATACAAACTTTACAACCTATAGGTACCAAATGCAATGACGAAACATGTAAATAAGCGAGTAGGTACCTATAATTTCTTTCGAGTAATATACCTTCATAAGTACGAGTATGGGGCTATTCATAAATTACGTCGTTTCAAATGGGAAGTGGGGGGGGGGGGTCTGGACATCGGATGATGGTAACATGACGTAGGAGGAAACAGATTCATCCGAAGCTTGATTTTTGGATGATTTGAGGGGTGGGGGGGGGGGGGTCAAAAATCGACAAAAATAGATGACGTAATTTATGAACAGCCCCTATGTACATTTGCACTGCATTTAGTATTTTCGTACTTACCAAATAACAGTTTTAGAACTTTAAAAGTTAAGTACAGTTAGTGTTGTTATGGTTGATTTCAATATGCTTCGCGAAGGATCAAGAATGTTTAATCCATCATTGTAGTGCGAGTGTGGTAGAAGGGATCGGCGTACTGAGCTCGCACGGCCTGCCGCAGCGCGTAAAATACCTAAACTCGCTCAACGCCGAAATGTAATAGCGCTCTTAAGGTGGTTCGATTTTCATACAAAATTCAATCCGTGTTCATTAAGTAACTACACACTATTAGTACATAAATATTTCCGCATTTATCTACTTTCGAATATTCGTTTGCGCGAAATGAATAGGAAAACAATGTTTCATACAGAAATCATGCAAAAATCATAGTTAACTTTTCATCAATTTTACGTATGTGTGTGTCACAAATGTCGTGTACAGATACATTTGCGACGTTGCCATACCATTTCCGACGTTGCCGGGCTGACCACGGCGCGAATTTGGAGTGCCGTCATGTTTAGTGCAATTTTGTTGGCAGGTACTTAATTGACCGAAGCGAGAATAAGTACCCGAACTTCGTAGATCATAATCTATGAAAATCAGGTATTGAATATATTTTTTGAAAACGTTGATAAAGTAATTTATTGATAATACCAAAAAGAATAGATAGTATAGAGGGGTCCTGTCATTGTAAATTTTGTAGTCACTGTAAATTTACTGCCATCTATCGACACACGACTAAAACTCAAAATGAAAACGTATAAAGTTATCAAAAAATGTATATATATGGATAAATGATTTTATTATTTTTATATCATTTTGATCCATGTTCATTCACTGATATCTATGTGTTAAAATTGTTAAATATGAAACGGCGTCGTCGCGCCATCTAGCCGAGGATAGGCTAAAGGTGTGTGCGGCATCTATTCGAGAATGACTTTTACTTGAATTCCGAGGCACGTTTTTTCCTTAGACTTTATTCGTCTTATACGAAGTTACATATGTCTTTGATAATACCAAATAATACTGAATATCTGGGGGAAGCGCTGGTGGCCTAGCGGAAAGCGCGTGTGACTTGCAATCCGGAGGTCGCGGGTTCTAACCCCGGCTCGTACCAATGATTTTTCGGAACTTTTGTACGAAATATCATTTGATACCTATTTACCGGAACCTATTTATATACCGATACCTATTTTTCGGTGAAAGAAAACAATGTGAGGAAACCGGACTAATCCCAATAAGTTTACTCTCTGGGTTGGAAGGTCAGGGCAGTCGCTTTCGTAAAATTCGCCCATGCCAATTCTGGGATTAGTTGCCAAGCGGACCCCACGCGAGGAAGATGAGATTGAATATCTGGGAGACCGACCAAAGCTTAGAAAACATATAAAAACTCAAAAATGCGCGTTTTCTCACAGATCAGACCTAGCTAAGAGATCCAACCCCTTATAGCAAATTTCATTGAAATCGTTAGAGCCGTTTCTGATATCATCCAAATATATAAATAAATATATATATATATATATATATATATAATAATTGCTCGTTTAAAGGTAAGATAACACAAAAAGACAAAAATAAATAAAAAGAAATTACCTACTCGCATCAGTCTTGAGTCTTGAACCCCAATCCTCTTGCACGTATTTCCACGAACATACCGCAACGCCATTGCAGCATTCTTACGTTGTGCGAAATTGTCTACTACAAGGATCAAGGAAACACTGTTTGCATGTGTGAGTAATAGTAGGAAAAAGCGTGACAGCAACACTCCGTCGAATTAAAAAGGTGGTTTTTGCACAATGAAGTATTCAATGTTTATTTTAATAGTTCAATATTTATTTAAAGAGTGCGCGAAACATACTTTTAAGTATACAAATACCATGACCATTTCACAAAAAAATAAAACCTGAAATTTTGCAAAAGTGGTGCCATCTAGCGAGAGTTAAGTTTTGAGTAACCTAGGCGAACCACCTTAAATCTGATAATCTAATGACACTACATTGTTTTACGCGCATTGCAGCGGTAAGGGAATTGCCATTTTTCCTACATTCCGTTCGCCCACCATCGTTTACCCTTCCCACATAAAGTACACAATCAGAGCCTTCAGTGCCAGTCTATAGCTCTTATAGTATTAGCGTTATTACGCTTCCAGGTGCTAGCACATACTACTCTGAAGCACAAGTTCTAGCCGTGTAAATAAGGACTGCGCCGTGCAGTTTACTCGCGATATTACACGGCACAGTCAAAGCACATGTGTCTTAACTGTCTTATACCTCGCAGATTTAATACGTTTTACATTTGTCTTTGCACCCCTGTTTGTGCTATAAAGTTGGAAGAAATAAACTGCCACATGAAACTAGTCGTTGTATTTGCTTGCAGTTAATAATTTAACCTATTAATTAACAAGTTTAACAACCTATTATATAAAATTTAACTAAGAGAGCGTGATGTAATCTTCTGTGATATTCTCATAGGTACATACAATTTTATAACAATATAGTTGTAATTAAAATTTACCTATATTCATGCTTAAGTATATTTAGCTTTCGTAGAACTATATTTACATTTCTTTATCGAATTCAATTCAAATGAATATTCATTTCACTTGCGTGAAGGTGTGGTCAATTGGTGATATTTGTTTTCGTTAGTTTCCACTAATTCCGTAATTACGTACACCATTCTCGACGTCACTAATTTATGGAACGATGGTTACATAACTGTAGGCAGAAGAAACTGGGCTCCCCGCTGCGGCTAAAGTTCCGTACACAAACAACCGCGTAAACAAGACTTGTCCGATGCGATAAATAACAAGTTGCGGTGTTTATTAGTGCCTTCCTTGAATAACAATCACGGAGAGCTCATAAGCACAGGATTTATATAAAGTAAACGCTTTTCAAACACTTAGTTTACTACGCGAAAAAACAGTGAAGATACGCTATGCTGCTAGCTTGCGTGAACTGTATATACCTAATATAAATCTCCAGCGAACAATGCTACATATGTTTAATTTTAAGAAATTCCAATATGTACTTAAGCTCTTTTTTAGTGAACTGTATTGTTCTTATGAGGAGCCGAGCAGTTTTTGCGTTGAGATTTGAACGTCGGACGAGAATTTTTTAATGGCTGAAGATGAGTCTGTCTTTAATGTTTATATTAGTATCATAATAAGCATAAGTAGCTTTTGTCCACCCGGCCCTCTAGTTTATTTATGATTTATTTTGCGGCTCTTACAAATCGCACATAAGAATATTAGGAATTAGGTCCTAGTCGCTAGGATCCTACTTCTGAAATACAACTTATCCAAACACTTCACATTTTATTCAGTACACTGGACTTACAAAACATGTTCCTGTGTTTATTACTTCCTTCAACAAGAATCATAATGCAAGTCAGTTCAAGTATTGTGGATCTTGAGACTCATGTGGGCGTTACACGTGGATCCTACTTCTGATACATGTTCTACTAACTTCACATTTACTTAAGTTAGCTAATAGCTAGAAAATTGCCTCATAACTAGACAAGGAAAATTGTCACATGCAAACCTACCGGCGTGGGTCAATTTTGAGGGAATTATTGAAGTATTCTCAAGGTTAAATAAGTAAGTAAACACTTTATTGTACGAAAAGAACGGAATATTGGTTACATCAGATACATTCCAGAGACGTGCAAATAGAGGAGAGTATTTGATTTGACGTATCAAATGAAATTGTAAATGTGTGCGCCCACTCACTAATCTCACTATGTACCTATTCCTAACCTACTGATATTTTTGTTGACTATATAGGCTGAATTATTATTATATAAATATATTTTCGGAGAGTAAAGATTAGGTACTTTATAAACAAGGTCTCTGCAATTTGCGTCAGCTGTACAACTCTACAACTACGGACCAACTTGATTAATAAATATTCATAATTTACCAAAGTTATCGTCCGAACAGTTCCAAAGGTCAGCCATGGCTAGTTTATCAATTAATATCGCCCGTTACTATGATTAATTATCCGATATCCAACATTCTAGGCTAACATTGTATGCAAACGACACTACGCGCACAAGGATTACGAGAGCAATCAATATTGTCGCGATGGGATCGCTTGTCAGTCAAGATTATCGGCCGCTCGTAAATTACAAGGTTTGCGCTGCGTCGGTGGAACAACGTTCGAATATATACATACCTATGTACAATTAAACTCCATGAGTGTCACCGGTGGGACCGGTCATGTTTTACCAAAATTGACGAGTTTAACGGAACCAAACATGGCCGGGTATGTCGTCTTCTCTGGTTCTTTGCCAGCATATTACTCGTGGCCGTGAGAGTTTGGGCAAACAGGAGGTCTTTCAAATGAGGATACCAAGTGAATATAGCGCACTGGGTTAGATAATGCACCTTCTATTTGTATGTACTAGCTTCTAACAGTTTTGTCGTTAGACTTGCGTCAGATATGCCTACGCAAAGGACTGTCAACAGCCATTAGTGCTACAGCCAGAACGATTAGACGCAGTGCGCTCGAAATGACCGGAGTCTCAAACGATACGATCGAGTCTTTAATGCTCTGTGGTTACAGAGCGCCCCTATATCATTGGTGAAAGGGCTTTGGCGCTCCGGAATCGTAGTAATGGATCGGAAACCGCTTTCAAAGCCTTGAAACTATAGCTCCAATTAATTTCTCCAATACCCACTCTTTTCCTTTTCCACCGAGACCTAACCTAACCGTAACTAACGCCGTGCCTTTTGCGACAGACAATAACAACTCTATCCGTAATAACGATCGTTTGGCCGCACAGCCGGCATGTAATCGATAGTTCGAAGACCCTACGGTAATAACAAGTTATTGCTTTCGAGCAACCGAACGGACGGGCAGCGGCAGTCCATAAGAAAACGTTTCGAACGTTAATTAAACTGATAGCTCTTGGAATTGCACGCATCTATCTGCCGAGTTGGCGATTTGGGGCGGGGGGATAGTGTTGGAAAAGGGTCGGGTTCTGGGAGTCGTTTATATTAGAACTTGGAACTTAATTACTACTTAATACGTTGGGATTGTATTTATTGTAAAACTGATAAATGATAAGCCAAGTCTCGTAGCGAGTTAATATGTCATTAGAATATGTGGTTTTTCTGTTCGAGATAATTTAGAAAATTTTAGTGTAACAAGATTGTTGCTATATGCAAGTGTGGCATTGAAATCATTATCTGCGTGGATTACGCATTATGAGATCCCATTTGCAAATCTAATTTGTAAAACACTTGTGTAGGGAATATCTAGTTTATTAGAAAACTCGAGTTTTATACCTATATAAAACTCGCTTTCCCTAGAAAGCAATCGAACATAAGTGGCAAGTTGTCACAAAATAGGCCTATCTTCCTTGATTTCCCCTTAATTAGCTAGTCAAAAAAGTGACCAGTTATCGCGTCTAGTTGCGTTTCTATACACTATAATAGTAACACATTTAAAAAGCCACGAATGGTTTTCAAGTCAATGAACGAATTTAAGTTCGCCTTTTGTACAGTGTATTTCCTTATGTGCAATAAAGATTAAATAAATAAATAAACGAACTTAAATCCGCAGGTTACAAGTTACAAGTTCACCAAGCCCCTATTCTACAAAATCGAAACTTAAGAACTCGAATCGTTCCCAACACTAGAGGGTACCTTACTGAACACAAGAGCAGGGGAGAGTTGAATGTCGATCGGGGGATTAAGGAATTGAGTACGTTTGGAGGAGGCGCTCGAGACTTCCGCGATGGTTTGATTATGCTCACGGCTGTTACAGTCAATCGCGGGGCTTGTTGACACCGTTCTGAGGGGTCGCCCTTATTGATTTTGACGATTGGCTCCGACTAATTTCATGCCTCAAACAGCTTCAGGGCGACTTTTATTTTCGGGTCATTGCCGGCCGATTTTGCGTGTACGAAGAGACTGCTGTTGACTTTTAACCCAATAAGGTTAGTACTGTAGTTTACTACTTTACGGGTTATTTCAAAATTTTGTTGCAACGAAGGTCTACTGTTTAATGTATTGCTCGTCTGTCAATACACCGCTATTACGCGACGGTTCGATTATGCTCAAGGGCCGTTACAGTCAATCGTTTCGCTTGTTGACACCGTTCGGAGGGTCGGTTTTATTGATTTTGACGATTGCCTCCTTAATTTAGTGCTGTTGTCTTTATGTCGCAAACAGCTTTGGGGCGGCTTCTATTTTGGGTCCTTGTGAGGTAAACATTTTTCGTGTACCTTCCTAATTATAATAGCGGCGTACAAACTACAGCATATTATGTCTTTGAATGGGAACCTAATATAATTATGTTACTATGGTTGACCCGATTATAAATTTTGTTGCAACGAACGTTTAATTGCGTTACAGTTGTTAACTGAGGCTTCCTTAAGAGTTGTTACAGACAGTGGATCGTTAGGCTTGTTGACATTATTTTGAGACAAATCGGCTTTATTGGTTTTAACGATCGACGTCGACAACATTCGTGCTGTTGTCTTTATGTCGCAATTGCAAACAGCCTCACCAGGGCCCTTAAGAGTGTAGTTCTTGGATTGTTCTTATTTTACGTTGTAAGAAGCGTGACGCCGTTCGGAGGGTCGGTTTTATTGATTTTGACGATTGCCTCCTTAATTTCGTGCTGTTGTCTTTACGTCGCAAACAGCCTTAGGGCGGCTTCTATTTTGTTGGGTCATTGTGAGGTAAACATTTTTATAGCGGCGTACAAAGTATGTTATGTCTGACAGTGGATCGTTGGGCTTGTTGACATTATTTTGAGACAAATCGGCTTTATTGGTTTTGACGATCGACGTCGACAACATTCGTGCTGTTGTCTTTATGTCGCAATTGCAAACAGCCTCACCAGGGCCCTTAAGAGTGTAGTTCTTGGATTGTTCTTATTTTACGTTGTAAGAAGTGTAATAAGGATGTCTTTGGGCATTTTAATGACAGAATTGTTTTTTTAAACCTTGTAGCTATAAACGGCAACAATGCACAATTATCGTTCCCATCGCCGGATCTCGTTTGCGAAACCGGCTTTAATTTAAGTGTAAATCTTGTTTTATTCCGAAGCCCGTCGGGGACAGAACCGCAGCACTACCGCTAAGTGGGAAAAGTGGTAATCTCGTTTGATACACGCACTCTTAATGCCTTTTGCCTTAGGGCGGGGAAGCTATCTGCTTAATCACATTACGGTACGTGCGTTATAATTGCCGTGGCGGTTTGTCGCTAGCCTGCTAGATCTTCGAAGCAAAGGAGCCTATAGACATGCGTTTCTAAGTATTTTACGCTGATTTTACGCCACTCCCGTACCGTAACAAAATAACTTGTTACAAACGCTCGCCGAACGCGGCAAACTTGTATAAGTGAGCTCGTCTATTATGCCCAGTTGTTTCAGATCTTGAAGTTACAGCAGATGCGAATATACATTCAGGGTTTTCCAGACTGGGAAATGCTAATGGCATTACTAACAATCCTGCCAAATGGCAGATCTAGACTGACAATTATTGTCAGTGTGTAATCCTTCCACTATACTCCGTGCATTTTAATTTGCGTTATTTGACACATTATGACTGACGTTTTATATAGCCTTTTATTTCCATAAATTTTTTACATTTTACATTACAAATTACTTAAGATTAGTTTTAATTATTTGTGGTGCCTGTTAGGGTAAAAGCCTCCTCCAAGCATTTTCTTCTTTATCAGGAATCCCACTCCATGAAGTCCCGCCGTCTGTCCTTTTCTATAGTTTAGTTCAGTTCATTCAGTTCCAATAATCTTGTTGTTGTTGCTAGTGACCTCACGTTGTAAGTGCATATTTTTAAACTGCGGCTTCTCTTAGATTTACTTTTGCTCGGAGGGTATTGGTCTAATTCCCCACGGTGACCAGCCGGGTTGGGGAATATTATTTTTGTTTGATTGATTGGTAGGTTTCTTATTGTGTTGTTGTGAGTTTTTGTTTTCCGTTTGTTTGTTGTTGTATTATTGGTTAATTAATTGCTATGGTGCCCAGTCCACTTGTTGAGGGATGCTGGATCGTGCTCGCAGCACATCATAAGCATTTGCACTGCTGGTCTTTTGTGTATTTAAGGTTGGCTGTTTCCTTGGTTGGTATTCGGTTTGTGGTGAAGTGGATGGTTGCCTTTTCCACTTATCGTTTTTTTCCTTGGTGTTCGTATTTTCCTTGATTATGAGTTTATCTTGTAGTAGGTAGGCAATGTTTCCCTTATTTCGTTCCTCTATTAATTTAGATTGGAGTTCCTTTCTTTTTTCCATGATTTCTCTTGAATAATCTTCTGACATGTATAATTTCTTTGACTTCTTTTTATTCCTCATAATTTCTCCTTTTTTTCTATTGCTAACAAGACCTAGGAGTATTGGCCTGGATTTTTCGTCTCTAGCCTCCTTTCCGATGCGATGTATCTTATTTATTTCATGGTCTTCTACCATTATTTTGTAATCTTTGAGTATCGTCTTGACGTTTTGTAGCAATTGTCCCGTAGATTTTTCATCCTCTTGTAAACCATGAATAATAATATTGTTGTTTCTTTTCTCTCTATCTAGAAATTCCACCTTTTTTTCCAAGTTTTCCACCTTAAGTTTAAGTTGTTTGTTCTCTTCTATGATAGGTTGTAATTTTGTATCCATTCTGTCCAGTATTTTTTCTGTCTGGCTTTCCATCTCGCCTTTTACTTTTTCGAAGAGGCGGTCTATTTGTTCTTCCGTCATTTTTGTTTATGTATATTTATTTTAAGTTTTCTAGAGTTTAGAGGTTATCCGTGCTTGTCATGACTGACGTTTATAGAGATGTGACTAACCCAAATCGATTGTCACAGCAAGCGATTACGATTGGATGGCACCTAGACTGAGGTATCGAATTGTGACGTACAATGAATTTTTATTTGAGATTTAATTAAAAATCGAAATTATATGGTTTTCCCGCAAGGTAAATGCATTTAATACACCGACCGAGTAGGTCGCACCCATCGTCAAAATCGAAACTAACTGGGGATCTATTTTAAAGTTTATTTATGTTATTTCTGTGTCAAATTTGTTGTCTGTTAGGTGAAGATAAATATATCCATATTTACAGTTAATTATCCACCTTTTCCTTATTTTATTAAAAGAAAAATTAAAAATTCATATCGATTACTTAGACGACTACCGATTCATAACGGTGGTGTCCGGCCAAGTCGGCCAACCCTAAATTTAAAAAAAAAGACGTAGAACGTAAACGTTCGCAGTGCAATTGTCTTCCTTTGTGATTTCGATGTGCAAGACATTTTATGTTGTATTGCTGTTGTGAGTGACACGTGTCATCAAATAACGCAAATTAGAATGCACAAAGTATAGGCCACTACTTATTATAGACAAAATTGATTACATGCATCAAATTAAATGAAAATTTCACTTAAATATAACAATAAAAAGTGGGTAAGTGATGTACTAAAGTAAGTAATAACTCCGAGTAATCATGTAATTCCATCCAGGCTGTCGGCCACGGATTCGGATGCGGATTGCGATCAACAGTCCGTTCAATTAAAAGTTTCCCTTTGGACCAATCAATACCGCTCCAGGGTAGAATACGTAATCAGCGGCTATAGTTTCAATAATAGCCCCTTCCCCTTGTACGGACAGACAAGGAACGGTTAATTATCCATGTTATACAAACCAATAAGACATTATATGGGCATTTCCCGTTAACCAACCCATAACATCATATACCGATTGGTATACGGATATTTTTACTTAAAAGGGTTCCATTTACTTTTTTTCGAAAATCCATCATTTTTGGCTTAGGGGTCATCCATTAATTACGTCACACGTTTAGGGGGAGGGAGGGGGTCAAGAAAATGTGACATATTGTGACATGGGGGAGGGGGGAGACACAAACTTTGTGACGTCACTTTAACTTCATCAGTAACCGAATTTTTTTTTTTAATTATTTTATTCGCTGTACATTTAAATAACAAGTTTTTAAAACGATAATCGTTTTTATTCTTTTAATTTTCTTTCCTAAGCAGTTTTGGGTTATAAAATTACTAATATTTATATCGTCAAAAATATTTTGATAAAATATTAATAATACTTAGGTACTTACTTAATTCGATTTGGCGATTTCGTAGAAAAAATGTGACGTCACACTAGGGGGGAGGGGTTTGCCAAATGTGACCAAATGTGACAAGGGGGGGGGAGGGGTCAAAAAACCTAGAAATTCGTGTGACGTAATTAATGGATGACCCCTTATTTCTACTCAGAGTCACGAGGACTATCGATTCAAAAAGAAAAAAATATGTCCAAAAAATATTCGGTTTTGTAACGCATTTTCACATACATTTTGTATGGACCGTTACAAAACCGACACCCAAAATTTGTATGAAAAACAGGGGACACTTCTTTTCTTCGTCTCATTCAATAGTACTCGTGATTCTGAGTCTAATAACCCAAAAGTTGATGGTTATTCGCAAAAAAGTAAATGGTACCATTTTTTATGAAAACCCCCATACGTCTGAGTTTCCCCGAAAATTTGTAACCCTTATAACCCCATTCATCGGTTACACAAACTATAAAGGCTTACATGTACGGTACTATTGCGAATGTGTCGTTTTATAGAGGTGAATAGTACAGGGTGTGTTTCTGTTTCCCGGACACGATCAATGGCGCTTTCAATTAAAAGTTTGCGCCCCATTTGTGGTAGTGGCTGCATTGTTCTATAACCCTTCGTCGCTGAGGGTATTCCTCCCTCTAGCCTCTCGGCCTTTAGCAGGCATTATTCTAACAAGTAGTTTAGTTTCTCGTTTTTCATGACACCATTGATTTGAACGAAGGCTTGCGGCTTTCTCCTATATTGTTTGTCAATCGCTTTCGCAAATGTTTTTATTAGTTCGGCATTTTATCTTTTTTTGTTTTTGTCTTTTGGACATAGTATTTTTTATTTGGTGAGACGTCATACTGCGATTTATTAGATAGAAATAGTGTTAGAACGGTTTTACTTGTTGTATACCACTACCAACTAGCCTGCTACGTACGCATCGGACGGATCAATACGAGTAGTATACGACCGGCCATTGCGGATTAGTGGGAACGCTCACGGTCGTGACAATAACTACAGACAGATACATAAAATATGGCACGCTATCGGTACGACGATTTGATCTTATTATGCGATTGAATTTGACTTGAAAATAATACGGTTTTCGGGCATTTGAGGCACCCCATAGATGAATCAGCAAAATTTATTTAGGCGGATAGTTGATGCAAATAATTAAATGAACAGATAGAGTGCAATTGATATCAGAATTATAAACGACTAGACGGGCCCGCAGCTCCGCTCGCGTAAATGAAATAAAGAGTGTGTCAACCCTGCCAGGGTTCATAACGGTGATAGGGATTTCTTATTTGTACCCGTTATTTGGATAACTTAATACGCAAAATATCTGAAAAAAATGATGTGATTTGATAAAAGGCAAAATTATACTTTTTCATCTACGTAGTTATTAATGTATTTAAAACTCGTTTCAACATAAAATTATTATTTATTTTTATAAGCCTAATTGCAAAAACGTTCATTAGATTAATTTCCGCCTTAAGACGAATATGGACGACCACCGCCCATAAATCGCCTTTTGGTACAAACGTACGTACTCCCCATTTCCCTTTCTGAATACTAACATTACTTACTACGGTTATGTGTATTAACGGGTCTACAATCCTACCGCTAGGGTCACCACACGTCTGAGGAAGCTCATTAAAGATCACGAGGAGTTGTTTACTGAGGACGATTTTACCAATCTTCACAGACCAAAAGCTGTCCAACCACCTAAATTGTATGGACTACCGAAGGTGCACAAATCGAACATACCCTTACGGCCGATTGTTAGTCAGATTGGTTCGCCCTCATACCACTTAGCGAAACATGTTGCGGGTGTACTGCAAAAGCTAGTGGGGAAGACTTCGTCCTACGTAAAGGACTCTCGTCATTTTGTTGACATTGTTAAGACCAGGAAATTGGAACCGGATGAGATAATGGTGAGCTTCGATGTGGAGTCGTTGTTCACCAATGTTCCATTAAAAGAGTGTCTGGGCATTGTCAAAACGAAGCTTATAGATAACGAACTTCCAGAAGAGTATGTCACTTTGTTGGAGCACTGTCTAGAGGGAAACTATTTCCTCTACCAAGGGCAGTTTTATCTGCAAGTGGATGGAGTGGCGATGGGCAGTCCAGTTGCCCCCGTAATTGCCAACATATGGATGGAACACTTTGAAGAGTTGGCATTACGTTCCGGACCGTCTGTAATTACAATGTGGAAGAGATATGTAGATGACGTGTTCTGCATTTTAAAGGGCAACGCCGACACAGTGGAGCATTTCGTCGGCCATTTAAACTCCATCCACCCAAAGGTAAAGTTTACATTTGAGATGGAGTGCGATAGATCCTTACCCTTTCTGGATGTAAAGTTAAGAGTGAAACCAGATGGAACCCTGGCACACTCCGTGTACAGGAAGCCCACACACACTGACAGGTACCTACAAGCATCTTCCCACCATCATCCGAGGCATCTACAATCCGTGGTCACATCTCTGGTTAACAGAGCACGAGACTTATGTGACGCGGAACACATTGATAATGAGTTAGCCCATGTTCAGGAAGTGCTAAAGAAAAATGGGTACTTGCAGAAAATCCCACGCACGACTAGGAAAAAAGAAAGACATCCGGAGGTTAGTAGGCAACCAGCCTTTTTGCCGTATGTGAAAGGGATAACGGACAAAGTTGGATCAGTACTGAAGAAATTCTCCATTAAGACTGTATACACGCCGTTATCTAAAGTAGCAAGTCTTTTACGCAGCCCAAAGGATGTCATTCCGTATCAGAATCCGGGTGTCTACAAGATAGAATGCAGTTGTGGAAGTGCGTACATTGGCCAAACTAAGCGCAGCGTTCAAGAGAGGGTGAAGGAACACATAGCAGCTGTTAAAAATCGCCATGTAAACAAATCCGCAATAGCTGAGCACTTGCTGACAACAGGAACGAATCACTGGATTGAGCTACATAAACCCAAAGTCCTCTCCAACGAGCGACACTATTATCGGCGGATCGTGAGAGAGGCGATTGAAATTAAAAAACACCCTAAAAATTTCAATCGTGAGGACGGGTACAAATTATCGTCTACTTGGGGACCAGTGATTCAAATGTTGAAACCAGCGGATATATCTTCGGACCAGTGTACGGATACTGTGAGTGTTGCGTGTCGTGCCGTGGACAATAAACATTAAACTTTAACGGGTAGCTGCAATTTCTTTGTCTACCCCGAACATTTTTATAAACTAATTTCGGGTAGTTTAGTGGTGTTTTATTAATATCTCCGTTGACATTTGTTGGGACGTCAGTCTTTCCGTGACCACAGCTGGTGCAACTCAGCTGAAACGTCGGAATTAAAGGTAAAAACAATGAAATTATATCGCGGTAGACCCGTTTGTGTAATTAAATATGTGTACAAAACGCGAGAGTTTAAAGTGTTATACGGTTATGTGAATCCTGGCCTCCGAGAAAAGACAAAACAAAACACACCATGTTTCTCGGTCTTGCGATAGCTCTCGCCAGTCCCCATGGCCGAGGATAAGCAGATCTCGAGCAACTACGTCGTTCCAGCGGTAGGTACCTATGACGTCCAATTGGGCGTCTCCCATTTCGTTGTCCCAAGTACGCTCTCGTCACGGCACGATCCTCTCCCATTCTCTCTAAATGTCCGAGCCAATGTAAGCTTAGCCACTTTTGTCTCTCAGTATTCCGTCAGTATATCGGAACACATCCTTATTTCTATAGCAACAGAGTTATATTACGATATTTGGCCGACTGCTGACTGTACGTTTGCTTATTTTCACCAGGTCGTTTCGCTCTAAAATATCTGAACATGCACTTAAATTTTATCTACCTACATTATAACTTGCTATCAACTTTGTATTTTTGGCCCATCTCGGCAGCCCGGTCCCCGGACGAATTTGTTTGCCGAAGCTGTGAAAGTAAATCTGAATAACATAACTCAAAAAGAAATTTAAAACAACAAAATACAAATTCCTATTGATATTGATAAGTCATTATCAGTCATTATATGGCATGTCACTCGTATGGGCATAAACTAAGGTAAAAGGTTGAGGTTGACAGCACTTTTTATTTTACTTCGAGTAAAAAAGGCCGAAATCACTGCATACCAACATAACAAACATAATTTTGGTTATTTGAAGTTCGAAACGAAACCAACCGAGTTTCCGAAAATAGCCGATAGTCGTAAAATGAAGAATGTTATGAAAATTTCTTTTGCTTATTGTAAATTAAATACGCATCGAAAGCGATAGTTTTTATGCTCTAGTTATATTCTCATACTTAGATAATAGATTAGAACAGTTTTTTCTTATCATACGTGCGTCGTATTTGAGAAACGTGTCAAAAACTTTTTTAGAAATTTGTAAGGCGCCATCTCGCTTCTTCCCTCGTTTTTTATCCCGTTCTGGTTTTTCAATTTTATATATATGATAAGTATTGGCCGTATAATCGTTTAGAGTTGGAAACTCCGAAGTTTATGTATTTCAAAATATTCCAAACAGTTCCTATTCCATTTCCTCGCAAACTCGCCAAGTGCGTTTATTAAACTTCGATCAAAAGCGCCCCGAATAACTTACCCCGCGGTTTGGTTTCTCATTTCAACTTTTGTGACTGTTGAGCTCACTTTGTCTTTAAAGACGTAATTTTGCCTATTCACTTGGGTATTTTATATGTTATTCAAAACAAAGTGGTATTCATAATACCCATCTAAACAGACGTTTGATTCACAAGGGAATACTCTGGCTGGGGCCTTTTCATGAAATACATTACAACTTTTGCGTGGGCATATCACTTGTAATGTAAGAAACGAGCAAGTTTGAAGGTTACGGCCACGATCTGTCTGAAGTACCATTTATATTATTATTATTTAAGCTTTATTTCTCGCACGTCCGTTATAAAATTGACTCTTATTTTCTTATATTTTCACTATGTGTGATCCCTTGAGGGTAAAAACCTCCATCTTTTTTCACTTCTCTTTATTGTCTGTAGCATTATTCTCTCAAGTCTTTCCTGCAATTATGCTTGTATATTGTTGGGTGAAATATTTTTGAATGTGACTTAACACATTCACTCCCAAGAACACGTATGTGTGTTCATTTGGTACTGGAAACGGGGCGCCCGGCACCGTAATAGGTGTTAATTTAATAAGTTCAGTTTTTAGTTGACTAGGTCAAATGTTTATGAGGAGAATACAGCTTTTGCCTGCGATTCCATTTTAATTTTTTGTTACGAACTCTTGCATAAGTTCTGCGGCGCTATGACAATGATCTTAATAGCTTTCACCTCTAGCATAACAATGGAAGAGAGTAAATTCGTTATGTTTATGGTGTTTGTTATGCCGGTAGTGACATATATTCTAAATTAAATCTAACAGCAACTCCACAACAATGTCGCATTAGAGCGCGCGGGTGAGCGTAAACCGAGATTTCAACTTCGCAACTTCCTCGAGCGTAGTACAACGCAGTACTTGACGTACCTGTCACGCGTACAGTCTCGCTCAAATACACTCTTAACTTCCTCAACATCGTATCGACTTCTTCAGCGACATCGGATAAACAACCTTATTATTGGTTTATGAAGTTGATTTTTGTAACTATAGCCCGGGAGCTAAACAGCCGAATGTTGTCACATTCGACGACAATGTCGCCGTGTTCGTTCCGTTGTTTATGGCCCGTAAAAAATTACTGGCGCTCGCTCGCACGCTGCCGCGTTAATATTGCGATTGAACCGCGTGGGCCTTTTACAGTACAAGTACGTAAACGGATTCGGTCTAACGGCGACCTTATGACCTTAGGATTTAGTTTAAATGTACTTTGAAGGCATCAGGCGCCATCTCCTAGCCTATGTGTAAAACTTTGTTGTGAAAAATGTGTTGTTTTTGTCATATACCACAGATGTAGTACGCATACTAACCAGATTATTTGATTGTTCCAGGTGTCTGTGCTCAGTGGTTGTGTTGCGGACGTGTACGCCGCATGCTCTAGTGCAGTGAGTGTAGTGTTTGTGTGAGTGCATCCGTGTCGGCGGTCGGGACGTGGCGCCGACGCTGGCGGCGGGTCAATGCCGGTGCGCCGATGGAGCGGTGATCACGGACTGACTACGCTACAAGAGCAGCGCTGGTGAGTTGTCTTGGCTACATCCACGGCAAGCGTATTGGCAGCGGTAGCGACGCGAGAGCGCTCGAGTTCTCATGTTATAACATAATCACTATAGACGCTATGCTGCTCCCTCTACGCTACCCTTGTCTGTGCGATTGCTAGTTGCACCTACTGTTAAACGTAAACAGTTCTACTGTAAAGGTTCCGTCACACAGGCGCGTTTTCCGCCCGGAAAGCGCGTCTTAAGCTTCATTTATTTACACGGATCATGAACTTTCATGCCATTTTCGTTACAATGCGGTATTTTGTTGGATCGACTGAATTCATTGGACTCTATAGTTAGCAATGTATCGAATATTGCATGCAAGTTCTTGATCCGTCTGAATGGGGCTTTAGGAAAAGATTCATCTAAAAAGGTCAATATCAATATACACGGCTCATTTAAAGATGAGAAGATTCACATTTTTGTTAAACCTCTAAGCCCTAAATGATGATGTAAAGGCGGGTTACGTTACAGGGTAGGCTATAAAAGGCTCGAGAACTCTTCTCATAGATGAGAAGGAATAATATACCAAGATGTGTCCCTGTTATCCATGACAGTTCGCACGCCGATACAGTGATGGGGATTCGTCTTAATTTAATTAAAAACTGTATCTATTGTTATTTTATTTTGAACAAATTGTAGACATAAAAATCCATACAATTTTACCCTGTCAAAAGTTTCACTTTAATAACCTTTAAACATCGTCAAATAGCCATTCTAATCAGGCCCCGTAGACTACATGCCAATTTACCAATCGCTGACGCTACGTAGCGAACGAAACGCAACTGTCATTGTCACACTAATATGGAAGAGTGATAGAGAGACACAAAGCGATTCGATGGCGAAGCGCAAGCGATTGTCACCCTGGCTAGGCCGCCTGTGCAGCTGGAAATGGAGATTTCATATAGAATTGACATGCATTCGAAATGGGCTTTCCTACTTAATTAGCTGATTTTGACGGACATACTAAGTTACTAGCACTAACTCTTCATTGCGTTTCTTGTTGATCAAATCAAACCAACCCTTTTATAATTTTACATTTTTGATAAATAAATAATAGTATTTTATACAATCGTGATATAATATAGAGTTTTTCAGTCGAGTATCGTGTTTAGGCAACGAAGCTTGCTGAGTTGCCTAAGTAAGGTACGAGATTGAAAAGCTTGATTATATCACTATTGTATACAATACTTTTTCTACTAGTCAACAAAAATAATACTTTAAACTAGTAGAATCATACAAACAAACCAAACCAAAAGTATACAGCTAAGATTCACGAGCAGCCGCGATACCTTCATACTGGTACGCGACCCGGCCGCCGCCGCGCCCCGCACCCTACTTGCTCCGCGCTAAATTCAATTTTTAGACAGTTGTTTTCTTGATTTTGGCCACCGTAGCCTATGAACTAACAAGCAACACTAAGTGGTTTTCGTAGTCTATGGATGTTGCTATATTAAGGGTGACACGTGCGCGTTTCTGACTTATGAAGCAATTGTTTCTACTATACAACCTAAAATAATTAATTTGAGCTATGGTTTTGTTTCGTCCTCTTGATCGCGGCGAGCTGTGATTGGTCAATTTCATTATAGTTGACTAAACTGTATCGAAATGAATATTATAGTTGAGTTGGGAGCCCATACATTAAAAATACCCAATTGCAGTTTGGTGTAAGAAATCTTAATTCAAGAATTACAGTCGACTAGTAGAAAAATTACTTTTCAATAAAATAAAATAAACCAAATAACGACGGACCCAAATATTACTTGCCTTAATTCATCGTTAAGTTATACTTATACCGTGAAAATGGCTGTTATACTAACATTCCCTTTGAGAGTACAGTCACTCGTCTTTACCCCGTCTAGAATATAATAATAAAGTACTCTAGTAGATAACACGCAGTAAGCAGAAATGTTTACTACGTTTTACTCGTCTCGCACGTTATCTCGTGGCATTTGACCTACATACATACAACGATTACGACGCTCTGTGGGTACAACGTACAACGTACACCCAACACTGTTATTATCAGTTACAAATCGCATAACAAGCAAACTAGTGCATTGTCAATATTGTCATATGTACATACTAGTTATAGAGCTCACAGTCCAGATTTTTTTTACGGCTCATCCTGCCGGTTGAAATAAACTTTCTGACACCGATACCTCTGACAAATTCTTAAAACGGTATGCAACTCTTTGCAGCAAAATAATTTTGCGTTTGTGCACCCTCGCAACATACGGATATTTTCGTTTTTAAAACGCTCTTAACCTATGCGAAATTGAATTTGGAGAAAGTTGTATGCAACGTTTTCTCTAGGTAAGAACGCAAAGATATTATAGGCAGAGTATAGACTCACACATTTGCACAAAATGTTGCTATATCTTCAGTTTCCACCATTAAATTTACATTAAGATATGATGTAATTAATATGTCATACGTCATTGAACTTAGTCTAAATTTCATTCCGCATACGCTGGATCTAAGCTGTTTCTTAGTCTTGCACAGCGATCAACATAAACACCAATCGACAACAACTTTGTTGCCTTGCAGAACAAAAATAAACTAACTATAGCGATGACCGGAAATTCATACTTATTACTGTGTTAAGAATCTCCAAGTCACTAAGGTACAAAGGGTCATTCTCTAAGAATATGTCTGCGTCTAATTGCAACGACAGTTCATACATTTAGTATGGGTGGCGTTAATTAGACCGCAGATATATTTTATGAGAATGACCGCAATCTCACAATCGAGACACCATTTTACATAAATCGTATAGGTAGTAGAAACAGATCGGCGCGTCCGTGCATTCAAATCGATTCTGATTCCAATTCAATCATACAGATTGTTTTAACGCTATGGACGAAATTGGATGTGTAAATAGAACGGCGTTTTTGCAATTTAGATTCGTGATTGTGTCACAACAGTTTGTGATGCTGGCTGTGTTTTGGGCAATACGAATAAACTTCAGAAAATTAAGAAAATACTTTGTAAGGTCTATGTGGCTAATTCCGTCCACTAGCGTTTTTCTCGAACAACGAACAACATAATTTCTTCGACAAAGCAGCAATTGCTTTTAGTTTCAGCAATCAAAAGCAACTGTTTTTTTTCCCTACGATTGAAAATCAAAGAAATATACGCTCGTGGACGGAATAGTCCCTATGTCGGAATTAGCCACATTGACCTTAATTTCCAATGTAGTATTTTGCTAAATTCTTAAAAGTACCTGTTAGTAATTAGGTAGTGTTTGTAAGGACTAAGGAGTGTCCGTCGGTTTAGTTTAGATTATAAGTATTATGACCAAAGGTACATTGATTGAGTGAGATGCGTAAAATCTGAAACAATTTCGTGCTTCGAATTTGACAGGTAAAGGAGATGGCGATGGAACAATTCCATACTTTTTGCGATTGTCAAAAGTTGACTTTTGACAATACAAAAACATATGACGCAGTACAGCGCCATCTGTTTTCGATGTCAAACTAAGGGGCACGTTTTTCTCTTGAACTAATATCTCTTTATTATAAGCCATGTGAGGCCTATACCCTCTAGCCGCCCAGAGACTTATAAAGGTATCCCGTTACATTGTACCTATTTTGAATCATTATTCTAACAAATAAAAATGGCACGTGTCTTGGCAAGTTTTGATTCATGGGCGCCGATAATAAATGAAACCAACTGAGCTTCTCTGGCAGTTCTAATTAGAAATGTTTCGTATTTGGATTGTGGGTCTTCAATTAAATATTGAAAACAATTCAATACCTACTTAATGTTAGGTATATAAACTAGTCGAAAAAGCGCGATTGTTTCACAATACCCATAAATAATGTAACAGTTGTCATTTTCAAGTATTTTATCTAATGAAGACTGGTATGATTTTCTCACGACACCGCTGGTAATGGTAACACTTGTCACGGTTACATGGCTCGACAAATGACAATCGCCAGAACGTGTTTACGCACGCCAGGCTGTCATTATAACACTACGCTGGTCAAATATTACAGGGTTCTATGTTTCACTTTTATCGAACTGAAATTGGAACATTGTCATAGTGACATTAAGTCGAATTTCAACTATCTTGAAAATGTAACATAGAACCTTGTAATATTGGGGCAGCGACTAGCTGTCGTCATTTCTAACTAGCTACCTAAACTCTGTTTCAAGTAGGTAGGGTATAAGATTTGTTTTACAAGTTAAGTTTGTTTTAATGATGGTTGTTTTTAATTATTGTATGTATGAGTGGAAAGCTTTTATTGTCTACTACTGGTTGTTTTACATGGGTTTCATGGTTCCACTGAAGTTATATTAAAAACGAAACTTAAAACCATTGTGGCACAGCTAATATATAATACTAATATATTTATTTATAGTAATGAAAAAAAAAAGTTACCATACTGAAAATAAACACAGAATAGGGCCCTAATAGCTCTCGCTTTTGGTTGGAGCAACTATTCTTATTAGTAAACTAAAGGAAACTATTCTACGTATAACATTTATAACAATGACTCTAAATAAATAAAAATAACTATGCCAATCGATCACAACGACTCAATTTAGGATGTCAATAATACCAGGCACTAACAGACATATAACTTTATCATATAATTAATGTTGTGCGACTTGCGCACTCGCACACATGTAACTACTAATTTGGTGTATAGTCTGTTCCTCGGTCATCGGCTCCATTATCCATACCTACTACTGAATCTAATCAGTATAATTAAGTATAACACATATTATTTATTTATATTTTATATTTATATGAGCCTAGAGTGTCCCACTGCTGGGCAAAGGCCTCCCTCCTCCCTTTCCACGTATCCCGGTCTTGACCCGTCTCCCATCAGTTCCTGTCAAAGGCGTCGAGGTCATCTCGCCCACGCCGTCGAGGTTTGCCGCGACCTCGGGTTCGATTCTTATACCCCTCAGTTTGTACCAATAGTTTCGTATAGTGCTCCACTGCCGACGATGCGTCCCGCCCCGTCGACGCTCGGCTGCCGACTGATTTACAAGTCAATGCCGTGATAAGCCATGTGTTATGATAATGGCTGTGCCTCGCGCCGTAGCGTGGCCACCTGCTTTACTTATTACACTGAATACGGATTATATCTAACATGGTGATATTCTTCAGTTAGTATGGCTAGTTTACATTTATTTTGAACTGGGAGTATATTACAGTATTTGAAAAGTTGTGCGTAGTCTGTTTCGTGTTTCTTTTTTATATGCTTAGGTACAATTGTCTTCAGTAGTCTTATCTGTAGGTTATATATTTTTTCTATATATGTTTTAAAGGTTGAATACGGGTTATAAATATCTTTTAGTAATGATATGTTAAGTAAGTAATTTTACAGTTTCATACGACATTTCTCTCTCTAATAGAGTACGTAATAGTGTCTACTGAAGAAATTATATCTCTTTTTGTTATTGTTATAACAACATAAGTTATGATAACGGCCTGTGTTTACCAGTAGCACCTGCTTAATTTTATTACACTGAATACGGATTACATATTCAAGTAATTTTATGTTTTATCCATGAATGAATTATGCTGCGGTATATATCCGGTTTACAAGTCAATGCCGTGATAAGCCATGTGTTATGATAATGGCTGTGCCTCGCGCCGTAGCGTGGCCACCTGCTTTACTTATTACACTGAATACGGATTATATCTAACATGGTGATATTCTTCAGTTAGTATGGCTAGTTTACATTTATTTTGAACTGGGAGTATATTACAGTATTTGAAAAGTTGTGCGTAGTCTGTTTCGTGTTTCTTTTTTATATGCTTAGGTACAATTGTCTTCAGTAGTCTTATCTGTAATGCTCGTGAAGTTGACCACCCCATATCGTTTGCCCGCAAATGGCATAGCTATATCGTTTGTTCATCGTTAGTTCACGTTTGTTCAGTAGGTAAAATCGTAAGGACCCGATTCTAACATCATTTTTTTTAAAAAACAAAAGGGGGTGGCTGTCTTCACGCTAGCCACCCCAAACCACTTTTTGTAATTTTTTTTGGTCTAGGTAGCAAGATATTCGTTAGTTCACGTTTGTTCAGGCATTAAAATCGTTAGGACCCGATTCCTTCATTTTTTTTTATTTTTTCAAAGTGGGGTGGCTGTCTTCACGCTAGCCACCCCACCCCGAAATCAGCCAAACTAACCATGTGAAGTCATCGAGCGACGTTAGTTCACGTTTGTTCAGGCATTAAAATCGTTAGGATCTCATTAGATTTGCCATAAAAAAATAAAATCGAAAAATTAATATATATGGGACAGCGGAGCCAAGTAATGTGGTCTAGCAAGCAATCGACGCGGATACTAACGATTCTTTAGCTTGAATAAACTTATATGGACGATATTTAAGCGATAAATTATAGTGCCTTGCGGGGGTTCAAAACATAATAAGAGATATCCGTCGTTTTATATTTTTTTATACTATGGGGGTGGCTGTCTTCACAGTAGCCACCCCAAATCACTTTTTGTAATTTTTTTTGGTCTAGATAGCAAGACATTCGTTAGTTCACGTTTGTTCAGGCATTTAAATCGTTAGGACCCGATTCCTTCATTTTTTTTTATTTTTTCAAAGTGGGGTGGCTGTCTTCACACTAGCCACCCCACCCCGAAATCAGCCAAACTAACCATGTGAAGTCATCGAGCGACGTTAGTTCACGTTTGTTCAGGCATTAAAATCGTTAGGATCTCATTAGATTTGCCATAAAAAAATAAAATCGAAAAAATCATATATATGGGCCAGCCGAGGCAAGTAATGTGCCTAAGTCGACGGCTGAAAAAAATACTCAGAATCGGGTCCTTACGATCCCACTTGCAGGACAACGTCAGCAGACTATACTGATTCAAGATAGATAGGTCATTTGCGGGCGATCAAAACAGATTTAACGGAAAAAAATAAAACTTGAAAATCTGGATAACTCAACTTACGCTCCTAAGTCGAACGCTGAAAAAAATACTCAGAATCGGGTCCTTACGATGCCACTTTCAGCACAACGTCAGCAGACTATACTGATTCAAGATAGATAGGTCATTTGACGGCGATCAAAACAGATTTAACGGAAAAAAATAAAACTTGAAAATCTGGATTACTCAACTTACGCTCCTAAGTCGAACGCTGAAAAAAATACTCAGATTCGGGTCCTTACGATGCCACTTGCAGGACAATGTCAGCAGACCATACCAATTCAAGATAGTTAGGTCATTTACGGGCGTTCGAAACAGATTTACCAGAAAAAAATAAAACTTGAAAATCTGAATTACTCAAATTATGCTACTAAGTCGCAGGCTGAAAAAAATATTCAGAATCGGGTCCTTACGATGCCACTTGCAGGACAATGTCAGCAGACCATACTGATTCAAGATAGATAGGTCATTTGCGGGCGTTCGAAACAGATTTACCGGAAAAAATTAAAACTTGAAAATCGGAATTACTCAAATTATGCTACTAAGTCGCTGGCTGAAAAAAATACTCAGAATCGGGTCCTTACGATGCCACTTGCAGGACAACGTCAGCAGACTATACTGATTCAAGATAGATAGGTCATTTGCGGACGATCAAAACAGATTTACCGGAAAAAATTAAAACTTGTAAATCGGAATTACTCAAAATATGCTCCTAAGTTGACGGCCGAAAAAAATACTCAGAATCGGGTCCTTACGATGCCCTTTGCAGGACGACGTCAGATGATTATGGTGATTCAAGATAGATAGGTCATTTGCGGGCGATCAAAACAGATTTACCGGAAAAAAATAAAACTTGTAAATCGGAATTACTCAAATTATGCTACTAAGTCGCAGGCTGAAAAAAATACTCTGAATCGGGTCCTTACGATGCCACTTGCAGGACAATGTCAGCAGACCATACCAATTCAAGATAGATAGGTCATTTGCGGGCGATCAAAACAGATTTACCGGAAAAAATTAAAACTTGAAAATCGGAATTACTCAAATTATGCTCCTAAGTCGACGGCTGACAAAAATACTCAGAATCTGGTCCTTACGATGCCACTTGCAGGACAATCTCAGCAGACCATACTGATTCAAGATAGGTAGGTCATTTGCGGGCGTTCGAAACAGATTTGCCGGAAAAAATTAAAACTTGAAAACCTGAATAACTCAACTTACGCTCCTAAGTCGACGGCTGAAAAAAATAGTCAGAATCGGGTCCTTACGATACCACTTGCAGGACAATCTCAGCAGACCATACTGATTCAAGATAGATAGGTCATTTGCGGGCGTTCGAAACAGATTTGCCGGAAAAAATTAAAACTTGAAAACCTGAATAACTCAACTTACGCTCCTAAGTCGACGGCTGAAAAAAATACTCAGAATCGGGTCCTTACGATGCCACTTGCAGGACAACGTCAGCAGACCATACTGATTCAAGATAGATAGGTCATTTGCGGGCGTTCGAAACAGATTTGCTGGAAAAAATTAAAACTTGAAAATCTGAATAACTCAACTTACGCTCCTAAGTCGACGGCTGAAAAAAATAGTCAGAATCGGGTCCTTACGATGCCACTTGCAGGACAACGTCAGTAGACCAACCTGATTGAAGATAGATAGGTCATTTGCGGGCGTTCAAAACAGATTTGCCGGAAAAAATTAAAACATGAAAATCTGAATAACTCAACTTACGCTCCTAAGTCGACGGCTGAAAAAAATACTCAGAATCGGGTCCTTACGATGCCACTTGCAGGACAATCTCAGCAGACCATATTGATTCAAGATAGATAGGTCATTTGCGGGCGTTCTAAACAGATTTGCTGGAAAAAATTAAAACTTGAAAATCTGAATAACTCAACTTACGCTTCTAAGTCGACGGCTGAAAAAAATATTCAAAATCGGGTCCTTACGATGCCACTTGCAGGACAATCTCAGCAGACCATACTGATTCAAGATAGATAGGTCATTTGCAGGCGTTCGAAACAGATTTGCTGGAAAAAATTAAAACTTGAAAATCTGAATAACTCAACTTACGCTCCTAAGTCGACGGCTGAAAAAAATAGTCAGAATCGGGTCCTTACGATGCCACTTGCAGGACAATCTCACCAGACCATACTAATTCAAGATAGATAGGTTATTTGCGGGCGATCAAAACAGATTTATCGGAAAAAAATAAACTTGTAAATCGGAATTACTCAAATTATGCTCCTAAGTTGACGGCCGAAAAAAATACTCAGAATCGGGTCCTTACGATGCCCTTTGCAGGACGACGTCAGATGATTATGCTGATTCAAGATAGGTCATTTGCGGGCTATCAAAACAGATTTAACGTAAAAAAATAAAACTTGAAAATCTGAATTACTCAACTTGCGCTCCTAAGTCGCAGGCTGAAAAAAATACTCAGAATCGGGTCCTTACGATGCCACTTGCAGGACAATCTCACCAGACCAGACTGATTCAAGATGGATAGGTCATTTGCGGGCGATCAAAACAGATTTATCGGAAAAAAATAAACTTGTAAATCGGAATTACTCAAATTATGCTCCTAAGTTGACGGCCGAAAAAAATACTCAGAATCGGGTCCTTACGATGCCCGTTGCAGGACGACGTCAGATGATTATGCTGATTCAAGATAGACAGGTCATTTGCGGGCGATCAAAACAGATTTAACGTAAAAAAATAAAACTTGAAAATCTGAATTACTCAACTTGCGCTCCTAAGTCGCAGGCTGAAAAAAATACTCAGAATCGGGTCCTTACGATGCCACTTGCGGGACAATGTCAGCAGTCCATACTGATTCAAGATAGATAGGTCATTTGCGGGCGTTCGAAACAGATTTACCGGAAAAAATTAAAACTTGAAAATCTGAATTACTCAAATTATGCTACTAAGTCGCAGGCTGAAAAAAATACTCTGTATCGGGTCCTTACGATGCCACTTGCAGGACAATGTCAGCAGACCATACCAATTCAAGATAGATAGGTCATTTGCGGGCGATCAAAACAGATTTACCGGAAAAAATTAAAACTTGAAAATCGGAATTACTCAAATTATGCTACTAAGTCGCAGGCTGAAAAAAATACTCAGAATCGGGTCCTTACGATGCCACTTGCAGGACAACGTCAGCAGACTATACTGATTCAAGATAGATAGGTCATTTGCGGACGATCAAAACAGATTTACCGGAAAAAATTAAAACTTGTAAATCGGAATTACTCAAAATATGCTCCTAAGTTGACGGCCGAAAAAAATACTCAGAATCGGGTCCTTACGATGCCCTTTGCAGGACGACGTCAGATGATTATGCTGATTCAAGATAGATAGGTCATTTGCGGGCGATCAAAACAGATTTACCGGAAAAAAATAAAACTTGTAAATCGGAATTACTCAAATTATGCTCCTAAGTTGACGGCCGAAAAAAATACTCAGAATCGGGTCCTTACGATGCCCTTTGCAGGACAACGTCAGCAGACTATACTGATTCAAGATAGATAGGTCATTTGCGGGCGTTCGAAACAGATTTACCAGAAAAAAAATAAAACTAGAAAATCTGAATTACTCAAATTATGCTCCTAAGTCGCACGCTGAAAAAAATACTCAGAATCGTGTCGTTACGATGCCACTTGCAGGACAACGTCAGCAGACCATACTGATTCAAGATAGATAGGTCATTTGCGGGCGTTCGAAACAGATTTGCCGGAAAAAATTAAAACTTGTAAATCGGAATTACTCAAATTATGCTCCTAAGTTGACGGCCGAAAAAAATACTCAGAATCGGGTCCTTACGATGCCCTTTGCAGGACGACGTCAGATGATTATGCTGATTCAAGATAGATAGGTCATTTGCGGGCGATCAAAACAGATTTACCGGAAAAAAATAAAACTTGTAAATCTGAATTACTCAACTTGCGCTCCTAAGTCGCAGGCTGAAAAAAATACTCAGAATCGGGTCCTTACGATGCCACTTGCAGGACAATGTCAGCAGTCCATACTGATTCAAGATAAATAGGTCATTTGCGGGCGTTCGAAACAGATTTACCGGAAAAAATTAAAACTTGAAAATCTGAATTACTCAACTTGCGCTCCTAAGTCGCAGGCTGAAAAAAATACTCTGTATCGGGTCCTTACGATGCCACTTGCAGGACAATGTCAGCAGACCATACCAATTCAAGATTGATAGGTCATTTGCGGGCGATCAAAACAGATTTACCGGAAAAAATTAAAACTTGAAAATCGGAATTACTCAAATTATGCTACTAAGTCGCAGGCTGAAAAAAATACTCAGAATCGGGTCCTTACGATGCCACTTGCAGAACAACGTCAGCAGACTATACTGATTCAAGATAGATAGGTCATTTGCGGGCGTTCGAAACAGATTTGCTGGAAAAAATCAAAACTTGAAAATCTGAATAACTCAACTTACGCTCCTAAGTCGACGGCTGAAAAAAATAGTCAGAATCGGGTCCTTACGATGCCACTTGCAGGACAACGTCAGTAGACCAACCTGATTCAAGATAGATAGGTCATTTGCGGGCGATCAAAACAGATTTACCGGAAAAAAATAAAACTTGAAATTCTGAATTACTCAAATTATGCTCCTGGGTCGACGGCTGAAAAAAATACTTAGAATCGGGTCCTTACGATGCCACTTGCAGGACAATGTCAGCAGACCATACTGATTCAAGATAGATAGGTCATTTGCGGGCGTTCGAAATCGATTTACCAGAAAAAAATAAAACTAGAAAATCTGAATTACTCAAATTATGCTCCTAAGTCGCACGCTGAAAAAAATACTCAGAATCGGGTCCTTACGATGCCACTTGCAGGACAACGTCAGCAGACCATACTGATTCAAGATAGATAGGTCATTTGCGGGCGTTCGAAACAGATTTGCCGGAAAAAATTAAAACTTGTAAATCGGAATTACTCAAAATATGCTCCTAAGTTGACGGCCGAAAAAAATACTCAGAATCGGGTCCTTACGATGCCCTTTGCAGGACGACGTCAGATGATTATGCTGATTCAAGATAGATAGGTCATTTGCGGGCGATCAAAACAGATTTACCGGAAAAAAATAAAACTTGTAAATCGGAATTACTCAAATTATGCTCCTAAGTTGACGGCCGAAAAAAATACTCAGAATCGGGTCCTTACGATGCCCTTTGCAGGACGACGTCAGATGATTATGCTGATTCAAGATAGGTCATTTGCGGGCGATCAAAACAGATTTAACGTAAAAAAATAAAACTTGAAAATCTGAATTACTCAACTTGCGCTCCTAAGTCGCAGGCTGAAAAAAATACTCAGAATCGGGTCCTTACGATGCCACTTGCAGGACAATCTCACCAGACCAGACTGATTCAAGATAGATAGGTCATTTGCGGGCGATCAAAACAGATTTATCGGAAAAAAATAAACTTGTAAATCGGAATTACTCAAATTATGCTCCTAAGTTGACGGCCGAAAAAAATACTCAGAATCGGGTCCTTACGATGCCCGTTGCAGGACGACGTCAGATGATTATGCTGATTCAAGATAGACAGGTCATTTGCGGGCGATCAAAACAGATTTAACGTAAAAAAATAAAACTTGAAAATCTGAATTACTCAACTTGCGCTCCTAAGTCGCAGGCTGAAAAAAATACTCAGAATCGGGTCCTTACGATGCCACTTGCAGGACAATGTCAACAGACCATACCATATCAAGATATATAGGTCATTTGCGGGCGATCAAAACAGATTTACCGGAAAAAAATAAAACTTGAAATTCTGAATTACTCAAATTATGCTCCTAGGTCGACAGCTGAAAAAAATACTTAGAATCGGGTCCTTACGATGCCACTTGCAGGACAATGTCAGCAGACCATACTGATTCAAGACAGATAGGTCATTTGCGGGCGTTCGAAACAGATTTGCCGGAAAAAAATAAAATTTGAAAATCAGAATTACTCAAATTATGCTACTAAGTCGACGGCTGAAAAAAATACTCAGAATCGGGTCCTTACGATGCCACTTGCAGGACAATCTCAGCAGACCATACTGATTCAAGATAGATAGGTCATTTGCAGGCGTTCGAAACAGATTTGCTGGAAAAAATTAAAACTTGAAAATCTGAATAACTCAACTTACGCTCCTAAGTCGACGGCTGAAAAAATAGAATCGGGTCCTTACGATGCCACTTGCAGGACAACGTCAGTAGACCAACCTGATTGAAGATAGATAGGTCATTTGCGGGCGTTCAAAACAGATTTGCCGGAAAAAAATAAAACATGAAAATCTGAATAACTCAACTTACGCTCCTAAGTCGACGGCTGAAAAAAATACTCAGAATCGGGTCCTTACGATGCCACTTGCAGGACAATCTCAGCAGACCATACTGATTCAAGATAGATAGGTCATTTGCGGGCGTTCGAAACAGATTTGCTGGAAAAAATTAAAACTTGAAAATCTGAATAACTCAACTTACGCTCCTAAGTCGACGGCTGAAAAAAATAGTCAGAATCGGGTCCTTACGATGCCACTTGCAGGACAACGTCAGTAGACCAACCTGATTCAAGATAGATAGGTCATTTGCGGGCGATCAAAACAGATTTACCGGAAAAAAATAAAACTTTATGGCTCACAGTGGAGCCGCGGGCCTGCGCCGACGCGCCCCACTCCTCCCGTGCCTCGCGGCGTTCGCCATGCGTGCATGTAGCTTGCATTTACTTTCCTCATAACGATAACCATGCTAATTCACTTCTTTGCTTTTTTGATAATGCCGCTAGGCTAATGCATTCCCACCCTGATGATATTTTTATTTTACTGGGTGACTACAATATTTCCCACGCTTGTTGGTCTCTGTGCGGGGACCAAAACCGTCTCCAAATAGAGGCAAGCGATGACCCCATTGTGACCATGCTTTCTGATTTTATTGCACTAACCAGTGTACACCAGTTCAATGCGTGTTATAACCTTAATGGACGGGTTTTGGACTTAGTGTTGAGCAATGCTGACTGCATGGTTACCTCCTGTACCTCCCCGCTTACTCCCGAAGACCCTCAGCATATAGCTTTGGATATATCTTTAGCTCTAAATTTGACAACCTATATAGCCTCAATTAATACCGAATCAATCTACAAAGCCAGTATTTCATCGTGGAAACTTTGATCTCATTCGTAATGAATTATTAGTGACTGATTGGTCGTGTTTAAATGACCTTGACGTGGAGGATTCTGTTGCATATTTTTATTCTGTCGTTAGGAACCTCATAATAAAACATATCCCGCATAAATATATCAATGTCAACAATGGATACCCTCCATGGTTCTCCCGCGTCCTTATTAAAACTCGTAAACAAAAGCTTTCAGTCCATAAGCGATGGAAAGTGTACGGTAATCCACTGGACAGAGCGGAATTTGTTCTCTTAAGGGCAAGGGAACATAAGATGGAGTCTGAGTGCTACAATAACTACATCGCCTTTGCTGAGGACAAAATTTGTAGCAATCCGTCATACTTTTGGACCTTTATTAAGTCAAAATTTCCTACCAATAGCATGCCGGACCAAATGACATATCTTGGTAATACTTCCAGGGATGGAGACACCATAAGTAACTATTTTAATGACTATTTTAACTCTGTTTTTATTCCTGATCCACCCACTACTACCAGTTCTTTGCCAGTCCCAAATGATGACACTCTTGTTGATTTGCGGTCTATTACTATTACTGAAGATTGTGTACTCAGACATTTACAAAAAGTTGATATTAGGTCCTTACCTATGAAATTGGCGTTTTTGTTCATAGATATAAGTCTGATCCTAGTTTTTTTTTTTTTACAAAAGTACATACACAATTACAATAAAACTACAATATGATTTCGCCAAACTGCTTGACAGCAATTAATTGTTATTTTTTATTGTTAAGTGTTCAGAATTAAGCCTTGAAAATAGGTCTTTTGTGCATGGTTCGAGTATTAAAATTACTTATATTTTTCTAATGGTACCAATTTTCAAGAAATGGAGATATTGAAAACATACCTTAAAGGTGTCAAAAATTACTGGAAAAATTTTGTTTGGTTTGAATTAGCCATCAAAAAAACATCCGCAAAATTAATTGTATGGAAATTCGTGTTTCGTTGAAATTCTCCGAACAAAACGCCAATTTCATAGGTAATGACCTAATATTAGAAAGGGTAGTGGTTCTGATTTGATCCATGAGATCCATCCTATCTTTATCAAATCGTGCGCTCGTGAATTAGTCGTTCCGCTTACTAAAATTTTCACTAAATCACTGTCAAGTGGTCATTTCCCTGATTTATGGAAGAAAGCCCTTATCACACCTATATATAAAAGTGGCGATACCCAATTAGTGACTAATTATAGACCCATTAGCAAACTAAATATTTTCGGAAAAATATTTGAAAAAATTGTTTGTAACGAGATTAGGGCCGTAATTTGCCATCATATATCTCTGAGTCAGCACGGTTTTTGTCAAGGTAGGAGTGTGGACACTAACTTACTTACTTTCACTGATTTTATTACCGACAGGATCTCATCCGGTTACCAGGTTGACGCCGTGTATACCGACTTTTCGAAATGTTTTGATAAAATAAATCATAATAACTTAATAATTAAACTTCTCAAGCTCGGTATACATGGCGATCTCTTGAGATGGGTAAAATCATATCTTTCGAACCGAAGTCAGGCTGTTGCATTGAAGGGATATACATCGCGTTTTCTTCCCGTGCCATCCGGAGTACCACAAGGGTCACACCTTGGCCCGCTTCTTTTTGTCTTGTATGTCAACGACATAGCTAATTGTTTTCTAAACTCTGATCACCTAATTTATGCTGATGACACGAAAATATACAAATCTGTTACTTCGGAAGCGGATTGCCATGCATTGCAAGAAGACCTAGATCGTTTTTCCCAATATTGTTCAAATAATAATCTTTTCCTTAACCCCGACAAATGTTTTGCTATCAGCTTCAATCGTAAGCAAGACCCTATAATATATAATTATAAATTATCCCATTCAAATATTTCAAGAGTTTCCTTCATTAGAGATTTAGGAGTTACATTAGACTCGCAATTAAATTTTAATACCCACATAGATAACATTTGTAAGCGGGCATATAAAAATTTGGGCATGTTGCTTCGGGTAGGGCAGCCTTTTAAGCGACCTAGAACTTATAAGTTATTGTTTTTCTGTTTTGTCCGTAGCGTCCTCGAGTTTGGTAGTGTTATATGGTCACCGCAGTATCAGGTACATATTGATCGACTGGAGCGGATTCAAAACATTTTTATAAAATCTCTTAGTTATAGGACAGGTTTTCACTTCAATGACACCTCGACGGCTGCGAAGTACTTCAATATCCCTTCCCTCAGTAATCGTAGGATGTATTTGGATGTTATTTTTTTCTACAAAATTTGTAAAAATGCAATCCAATGCCCTAATCTTTTACAAAAAGTGCTTTTTAGTGTTCCGCACCGCCCCTTACGTTCTAGGCCCCTTTTTCACGTTACTTTTGCTCGCAAGAAATATGCGCAGCATACGTTTTTCAGACGAGTGCCCAACTATTGTAATAGACATCTAGGCAGGATTGATCCCTTTCACAAATCACTTACTACACTTAAAATCATGTTAAAGGAAAAAATATTATTGCTGTAACTACCTACTCTCTGAGATTTTATTTTGATAGCTATTGTTCCTTGATTTTTATCTATTTTTCTGTACTACGCTTCCTATTTTCAGAATTCTATATTTCTTTTCTTGACCCTCGCTGTAATTATTATTATTATTCCGACTTTTTGCTGTAAGTATTAATGAGTTATTCTTGCTTCTTGTTGTATGTATCCTACCTTGGGCTTATGCTTGTACCTATTGTATACCAATTTTCAGTTACATGTATATTTTATGAACCTCCAGGTCTTTTTAGTATTAAGATTTATGTGCGTATTACGCACCTCTAACATATGTATCTTATATGACTGTATGTGTTCTGAATAAAAAAAAAAATAAAAAATAAAAAACTTGAAATTCTGAATAACTCCACTTACGCTCCTAAGTCGACGGCTGAAAAAAATAGAATCGGGTCCTTACGATGCCACTTGCAGGACAACGTCAGTAGACCAACCTGATTGAAGATAGATAGGTCATTTGCGGGCGTTCAAAACAGATTTGCCGGAAAAAATTAAAACATGAAAATCTGAATAACTCAACTTACGCTCCTAAGTCGACGGCTGAAAAAAATACTCAGAATCGGGTCCTTACGATGCCACTTGCAGGACAATCTCAGCAGACCATACTGATTCAAGATAGATAGGTCATTTGCGGGCGTTCGAAACAGATTTGCTGGAAAAAATTAAAACTTGAAAATCTGAATAACTCAACTTACGCTCCTAAGTCGACGGCTGAAAAAAATAGTCAGAATCGGGTGTGTGCGATCAGAGAATTTCATCAGATTGCCGAAAAATTGTCTCATCTGGATACAACTAATGCGTGGCAGAGGGGGTAGACTATGCTCAGTCTGGAGGATGTTTTGCGTGCACGATCACAGATTAAGATAATGACTTGGAATTTTCACAACCCTAAATGGCTGAAAGGAATAGTGCCATACATTAGAAAGGGACAGAATGATTCGTCCGGTAGTGACCCTGCCTATGAAGCCGATGGTCCCGGGTTCGAATCCTGGTAAGGGCATTTATTTGTATGATTGATGATACAGATATTTGTTCCTGAGTCATGGTTGTATTCTATGTATTTAAGTATTTATACATTATATATATCGTTGTCTGAGTACTCACAACACAAGCTTTCTTGAGCTTACCGTGGGGCTTAGTCAATTTTAATTTTTTCCGGTAAATCTGTTTTGATCGCCCGCAAATGACCTATCTATCTTGAATCAGTATAGTCTGCTGACGTTGTCCTGCAAGTGGCATCGTAAGGACCCGATTCTGAGTATTTTTTTCTGCCTGCGACTTAGGAGCGTAAGTTGAGTTATTCATATTTTCAAGTTTTATTTTTTTTCCGTTAAATCTGTTTCGAACGCCCGCAAATAACCTATCTGTCTTGAATCAGTATGGTCTGCTGACATTGTCCTGCAAGTAGCATCGTAAGGACCCGATTCTAAGTATTTTTTTCAGCTGTCGACCTAGGAGCATAATTTGAGTAATTCAGAATTTCAAGTTTTATTTTTTTCCGGTATATCTGTTTTGATCGCCCGCAAATGACCTATCTATCTTGAATCAGGTTGGTCTACTGACGTTGTCCTGCAAGTGGCATCGTAAGGACCCGATTCTGAATATTTTTTTCAGCCGTCGACTTAGGAGCGTAAGTTGAGTTATTCAGATTTTAAGTTTTAATTTTTTCCAGCAAATCTGTTTAGAACGCCCGCAAAGGACCTATCTTTCTTGAATCAGT